>NC_056728.1:154220236-154410236 GCF_019279795.1 Protopterus annectens | reverse complement strand
GGAGCATGTCCATTAATTCCGGGTTGGACATGGCCTTGTATGTCAGGCACAGATCACCTCTGAGCAGACGGTATGCGACTGAATAGAGCTGGAGTTTCTTCAGTCGGGCATCGTATGACATATGTTTGAGCCCCTTTATCCTATTGGTGAGGTACTTTTGGGGTCTTTCCAACTGCTGCAGGTGTCGGGTAAGGTACATTCCGAATGGGGCGTTGCACTCAATCATTGGTCTGATAAGTGAAGTGTACAGGGGTACAATGACCTCTCCTGATCTGGATGTGAATCCCTTCATGATCAGGTGGGCAATGTAGAAGGTCTTCCTAAGCACTTTGGCAATGTGAGTGTCAAAAGAGAGGTTACTGTCAACTTGGGTCCCCAGGTCCTTGATAACTTCTTCCGTGTTTAATGGATTACCACTTATGTGGTAATTAGGGGTTACCTTGTTTTTCCCAAAGGGTATGACTATACATTTTTTGGCATTTAGCTTAAGGCCATGGCTCTGGCACCAGTTATCCATTTCTATGAGACCTTTCTGGAGGATGTCTGTGTTTGATGGAGTGTCAATTATGGTGCCCAGTTTGCAGTCATCTGCAAATTTTGTCAGCCACAATCCTCCTATGTTTGCCTGCACTTCAGAAAAATAAATGCCGAACAAGAGGGGGCCCAGGACTGAGCCCTGTGGGACACCAGTGACCGGCTTAGAGTCTGACATGGCACCAGCAACTCTAACCCTGTGTGTTCTGTCCTTGAGCCAGTTTGCAACACATCTTGTGACATATGGTTTTACATCTAAGCTGGTGAGCTTTTCTATGATGAACAAACGTAGAACAACGACACCTCAACACAGCAGTAATGTAGCAAAAAGTATTTACTGATAAATAAAGCGTCCAAGCCAAATGCCTGACTTCTTCAGAAATAAAACATCACATTGACAATGCACATTAATATAATTACATAATTACCCTTCAACTAGAAGAACCTGCTTCAATTAACCAATTGTACATTTTAAAGGCAACACTACCAAATATAATACAACCCCATAATAAAACGTGAATATGCCAATGTTAAAATTAAAAAACAACATAAAATGGTCCATAAAATGTCCACATTTATGTCATCATTTTTTTAAAAAACATTATAAATATGTTACCAACAATAGTACTATTAAATTAAATGTATTGTCATCTCTTAAGGTTTTTAAGTTTTAAAAGACTGGATATAGAACACGTATCATTTATACCAGGGTGGCAATAGGCGTGTAATTTAACCTGCCATAATAGTTCAGTTTCCTCCAATTTTAATGGTCTAGGTCCACCCCTATGATCAATCGGTCTATGGTCGATTGCAGTAAATTTAAAACTGTGATCTGGATAAGTAGCCACATGTTTGGCTAAAGCATTTTCTAATTTCAAGTTCTTCATTGCATATACGTGTTCATATATCCGGTCTCTTAGCCTCCTCACAGTTTTCCCAATATAGAAGGCCGGGCATAATCTGCACCTAGCCAAATATATTACAAAAGATGAATTACAATTCAGTTTAAAACCTATTTTGTATGTACAGTTAGTAATAGAAAAATGTGTACCCTCCTCTATATATTTACAATAATTGCAATTCTGGCATTTATACATGCCACCATTCAATACTGATTGTTTTTTCTTTGATTGCAGGATATCCTTCATGTTCCTCCCTCTCTTATATACCACACAAGGTTGGCATCCTACTTTATTTTAAATGCTAGGGTAAAGTTTAAACAAATCCCAATTCTTAGATATAATATTTATACATGTACTACTATCCTGACTGAAAGTAGTAATAAATGTAGATTTAAATGTGTCATCCTCCAAACCATTAAGAGATGTTTCTCTTTCAGTGGATACTACAGAATTGTCAACTTCAGCAAACGTACCCAAACTCAAATTATGAGATACCACAACATTACCAGTCACACTAATCATATTAGTGTGAACCCCAGTAGTGGTCGTATCATTATCAATGTTTACCTGTAACAATGGGACATATATCTGGTGCTGCCTTTTTCCAATAATTTCCTCAATTAGCTGATCCAAAATACTCTCCGGGTAACCCCTTGCCAGAAACATTGCTTTTAAATTCAAACATTCATCGATAAAATCATCTTCCAATGTCACCATTCTTGCAGCACGTACCAGTTGACCCTTAACAACAGAACGCTTTTGTGAAAATGGGTGACAACTGGTAAAATGCAAGAAGGTATTGGAATAAGTCTTTTTACGGTGAATTTTACTTAAACTCACATCCAAATATGCAATGTTGGTGGGTCTACCAGTACACCATGGAGCCAGAGGTTGAGAAGTGGTAACAATAACCGTATGGGGGGCAATTGTAATAATACCAACCAGGGTTTTTCTTTTTTAGGTGCGAGACCCAAGAACAAGAACCCTTATCAACAGAGGTTCAATCCGAGATGGGGCAACAACAAGTAGTGAATGACAAGACTTGTAGTAATGAGTGCTTGAATGTAGTGACTACGCATGATAATGGTGACTATTTATCTTTCACTAACTCTGAACATTTTAGTTGTAAGGACTGTACAGAAATTGAGTCACCTTATAACTACAGTTCAATATTGAATACGATAGAGGATACTAGTTTCCTACCCCTCTCAGGAATTGTTAAAAATACTTTGGGCGATTTTAGTCTGTATAATTTTAGTGATGTCAAATTTGACAGTGATATGCTTTCTTTATTTTCAAAAGGGTTTAGTTTTGTACCAACAAGGCCTGTTAACATTGTTAACACTATATTGGATGTTAAGCTATTTGTAAGAAAGCTAAATTTTAAAATATTGTTAGGTGAACACGCAGATTCCACTAACTTCGACCAACTTTATGTCCCTAGTACATTCAATCCTCCACTGCACCCAGTATTAGAATCTTTTGAAAGGTGTTGTGAATTGGATCTGAGACATATTGGTAACAACAGGTCCCATAATTATGGTCCTAACAACATGTCTAATGTAGAGACTGAATGTATTGAATTTCTCAAAACCCAGAACTTACGGTTTTGTAAACCGGATAAGGGGGGAGGACTAGTGGTCTTTACTATTAATGATTATGAGAAACGTATGGATGCAGTATTGAACACAGATAGGTATGACCACAGTTCTAGGTCAGAGGTGAATAGTGCTTATAAACTCATCAGGGATAGTATTGAAGATTTATTTATTGGGAATAAAATTGATTTGAAGACGCATAGCTATTTGAGTATATCGTATCCTAAATATGCATGCCTCTTTGGTATCCCAAAAATTCATAAAAATATAAACAACCCACCATTAAGGTTATTAGTTGATAGTAGGGGATCACCCACATATACTTGTGCAAAGGTAGTTGACTCGATACTTTAAAAGTATGTGCATAAAGAAAGACAGATTTGTAAAGACTCGTGGTCCTTTTTGAGAACAATTAGTACTGTTCCGTTTAATGAAGGGATTAACAGTGGATGTGACAGACTTGTACAGCAGCATACCTCAGGATATCGCATTAGAATGGGTTAATTTTATGCTAAGAAAGTACAATGCACCAGATAGAGAAGTTGATTTGGTGACAACATTAGTGGATTTGGTGCTGTCATACAATTTTTTCACATTTGGAGAAGAATTTTACAGGCAGACAGTAGGTGTAGCTATGGGATCCCCATGTGGGGGTAGCATAGCCAACTTGGTTATGGCCTACTGGGAATCCCACTATGTCTTGTCAGAGCAAAACCCTTATTACGAGAAATTCTTATACTACACTAGATTTCTCGACGATATATTTATACTAGTTGATATTACCGAATGTGAAGCTGTAACACTTATACAATATTTCAATCAGAGTACATGTTTTTTAGAATTTACTTATACATTCTCTACTGAAAACATTGCATATTTGGATGTGAGTTTAAGTAAAAATTTTACTTTGAATTGTTATACAGCTAAAATTCACCGTAAAAAGACTTATTCCAATACCTTCTTGCATTTTACCAGTTGTCACCCATTTTCACAAAAGCGTTCTGTTGTTAAGGGTCAACTGGTACGTGCAAGAATGGTGACATTGGAAGATGATTTTATCGATGAATGTTTGAATTTAAAAGCAATGTTTCTGGCAAGGGGTTACCCGGAGAGTATTTTGGATCAGCTATTTGAGGAAATTATTGGAAAAAGGCAGCACCAGATATATGTCCCATTGTTACCGGTAAACATTGATAATGATACGACCACTACTGGGGTTCACACTAATATGATTAGTGTGACTGGTAATGTTGTGGTATCTCATAATTTGAGTTCGGGTACATTTGCTGAAGTTGACAATTCTGTAGTATCCACTGATAGAGAAACATCTCTTAATGGTTTGGAGGATGACACATTTAAATCTACATTTATTACTACTTTCAGTCAGGATAGTAGTACATGTATAAATATTATATCTAAGAATTGAGATTTGTTTAAACTTTACCCTAGCATTTACAATAAAGTAGGATGCCAACCTTGTGTGGTATATAAGAGAGGGAGGAACATGAAGGATATCCTGTAATCAAAGAAAAAAAACAATCAGTATTGAATGGTGGCATGTATAAATGCCAGAATTGCAATTATTGTAAATATATAGAGGAGGGTACACATTTTTCTATTACTAACTGTACATACAAAATAGGTTTTAAATTGAATTGTAATTCATCTTTTGTAATATATTTGGCTAAGTGCAGATTATGCCCGGCCTTCTATATTGGGAAAACTGTGAGGAGGCTAAGAGACCGGATATATGAACACATATATGCAATGAAGAACTTGAAATTAGAAAATGCTTTAGCCAAACATGTGGCTACTTATCCAGATCACAGTTTTAAATTTACTGCAATCGACCATACACCGATTGATCATAGGGGTGGACCTAGACCATTAAAATTGGAGGAAACTGAACTATTATGGCAGGTTAAATTACACGCCTATTGCCACCCTGGTATAAATGATATGTGTTCTATATCCAGTCTTTTAAAACTTAAAAACCTTAAGAGATGACAATACATTTAATTTAATAGTACTATTGTTGGTAACATATTTATAATGTTTTTTAAAAAAAATGATGACATAAATGTGGACATTTTATGGACCATTTTATGTTGTTTTTTAATTTTAACATTGGCATATACACGTTTTATTATGGGGTTGTATTATATTTGGTAGTGTTGCCTTTAAAATGTACAATTGGTTAATTGAAGCAGGTTCTTCTAGTTGAAGGGTAATTGTGTAATTATATTAATGTGCATTGTCAATGTGATGTTTTATTTCTGAAGAAGTCAGGCATTTGGCTTGAGCGCTTTTATTTATCAGTAAATTTTGCTACATTACTGCTGTGTTGAGGTGTCGTTGTTCTACGTTTGTTCATCTTACTAGTGTTTTTGCCGTTTGTATTTCGAGCTTTTCTATGATGCCCGAGTGGGGTATTGTGTCGAACGCTTTTGCTAGGTCAAGGTAGGCTGTGTGAACTGCCTTACCCTCATCAATGGCCTTAGTGACTGTTTCAAAAAGTCGAAAGTTCAAGAGGCAGGATCTGCCCTTGACAAAGCCAAATTGTAGGATCCAGTGTCTGTAGGTCCCCAATGTCTTTATTTATGAGTTCCATTATGATCCTCTCCATAGCTTTGCAGACAAGGCTCTTCAAGCTTATGGGGGTAATTTCAGGGTCCGTAGAAGCACCGCCTTTGTGGAGTGGGACCACAGTTGCTGTATGCCATTCTTTGGGTACGTATCCTGTAGTAAGGCTAAGATTAAACAGCAGCTTTATGTGTGGGTTTAGTTCCTCATTGAGTTCGTGTAGCACACAGCCGGGGACACCGTCCGGTCCCATTGATGCTGTGTTTTTTGCTTTAGAGAGAGCAGCTCTCACCTGGGCATCTGAGATGTTTGGGAGGCTAGACTCTGGTGGGATAGATATTTCTCCTTACCCCTTCAATTTCTTCTTTGGATACAGAATTTCACTATTCTCTTTACTCCTTCCACTGTCATCCTTTAATGCCACTTTTCTGTACTGTTTGTTCCCATGTTTCCTAATGGAATGAAGTCTCTCCCTTTGTAATCTTGAGGTAACAGTCCTTATTACTTTTTCTGCTTCTAATACATGTATCGCAAGTCACATTGTGAAATTATTGCCATACGACATGATATGTTCAAGACTGGCATCAATCAGACCATCTAATATTTTGCTTTTTCTTACTGTGGAGCTAGGTATAACCCATTGTGCCCCTTGAAGATTCCCCCAGTGATTCTGAGTCTCTTTCTTTGCCTATATTTTAGTCAAGCTCCTTGCTGGCCATCATGCTGTACCTACAGATTTGTAGGCCATAGCCATTAAACAGAAGTTTTCTGCTCCCCTCATTTTAACCACAGGGTCAGAATCATTACCTTCCCTCTGTTCTATACTATAATTAACCTTTTCTTTGCCATACATCAACAATCCATGCAGGCTGTGCCATTTCTGTATGCTAGATTCTTGGCATCACCAAAGTCTAGTCCATATTTCTATTATGACTACAGAGCTGATGCTCTCTGTGGTAGTACAGCTTGTAATGTATTGTTAGACCCCTACTCCCAGTGTTATACAGCATCACATTCCCATCATGCCTTTCTCCTACCTTTTATTAGTTATTCTTGGCTTTGGCTTTCCTTTTTTCTAAACCTTATGTTACATCTTCTGCCTCAGAAAGATGTATCTCCCTCTGGCTGTACTGTTTTGGTTTAATGGACTGCTTGTTTATATATGCTCTGCTAATCCAACTTTCAACACATTCTTTGGTACTTAGGTGCTGCCTGCCTGTTTCTTTCAAGTTCTGAATATCATGTGCTCCATCATTATCTGTAAAATCCCATTTCTTTACAGCACTACATTAGTCATCCATCAAACTGTACTAGTTATGTTTTTACAAACCTTGCTTGTCCATGGCAGCTGTAGTACCTTAAGAAACAGCTGATAATCTCTGAACATTCCCTATGTTCCACATCATTAACCTCTTTATGCGCAGTCACATGAACTTTGCCCCTTCTGTTCTCGCCTTTCTTTAATGGCACGTAATCTGCATCACTGAAGGATCTGCTGGAGCAGTGATGTGAGATGAGGGTGTAACTAACATCTGAAGGGCTTGAGTTTAACTTGGATACGAGGAAGTTCTGCTTTGCAATGGGTCTGGTGGCTAGGCAGAATTAACTCCTAAAATGTGGCATAAAAGTACTTTTTAGGCATTTTTACTGGATGTTTTTTTTTTCTTACCTGCGCAGGCACCTGTTTTTTTTTGCTGTCATCAGATAAAAACAACTGAGGTTTTCAGGAAGGCAAGAGAATGGTTGGCCACTGACACTGGGCAACTGCATGGTTCTATCTGCAATACATGGACAGAATAGATTGATTTAATTGTCTTCTACTGGCTAAATGTATTTGTGTATATACCCTAAATGATGTCCTTTGCATGATTCTCCTATGTTAAATGATCACCATCTTCTTGGTTTTAGCAGTTATCCAAGGATAATGTAATTCCCAGATTCTTCTTTTATGACCTGGAATATTTTATTCATTCTGGCTGGAAAATACTAATACAATTACTTTACTTTATGTGTGTATTATTACACAAGACAACATACAAGGGTTGTGTGATGTTTAGCTCTGCACAGCTCTGCACAGTGCTACCACGCTAACATGGTTTCTCTGAAGATTCACTTGTGGAGCAGATTTCTTCTGGGTGATGTAGTGAAAAGGTGACAGAAGAGAAATGCACGGGGGAGGGAGATAAAAGGGAGTAATCTACAGCACAGATATTTGGGAAGCCCAAAGCTATTACTCCAAAGGGCTGAACAGAAATGACTAACAGAAAAGGAAGCATTTTTTTCTTATTATTGCATGGCTGTTTTTTTTCCTGTATATATATATATATATATATATATATATATATATATATATATATATATATAAATATATAGCTGACACCCCAATATTCTATTACAATGTAGGCTTTCTCTATGAAGAATTTAACATTGTTGATCTTCAGTAGCCAGAAGTGTTGGTTCATGAAGCTGACTGGGACAAAGAGAAAGAGAGAGAAAATACAGATGTTTTAGAGGGCCCTCTTGCAGTGGAGACCCTGACTATTAATAAAGCACCTCCTGCATTTTCTAATTTACAGTCCTTCCATATAGTGTAGCAGTATATGTGGCTAAGAGTCTCTTCCCTAGTTATAACTGCTTACTTTTCCAAGGTCCTTGCATTTTGCCAGGGAAAATATTAAGTGCAGGAGATTCCCCAGTCATCCAGCCAGTGAGGGAAGGCACTCATAACTTCCAGTTCTATCCAGTTCTGCAAAAGCTGGGAGTATCACAAATAGTATCCTAGGCAGGGCTAAAACATCTGTGCCAAAATATTGCTGGAAAGGAGGTGCTTTGTATTATAGGAGGTGTAAGAAGGGGAAAATGTAATGTTTGTCTGATCAATCACCTATGCAATGAACAGTAAACAAACTGTACAATAATGGGCAAAATGATAAAGAAATTTCTGGAAGAGTACAGATTACTGAGTATTGTTTAATGTGGTTAGCATGTTGTGCTTTAGTGTGATTAAATCTACTTAACACAGCTGTCTAAATTTAGACTGCCAGATAGTTTTCTTTTTTGTCAGATGGCATTCCTGAAATCTTGTGTAATTATGTACATGCAGAAGTAAATCAGAAAACAAAGTGAACATTAATTTAATATTACTGAAACCAGTGAAATTTTGATTAAAGGAGTTTGCTTTTGTTTTCTAGGATCCTGCAAACCAGAAGCCTGGAAGAAAGAAGACGGTATCATTTAGCAGCATGCCGTCCGAAAAGAAAATTAGTAGTGCCAGTGACTGCATCAGTTTCATGCAAGGCGGTTGCGAACTGAAGAAGGTCCGCCCAAATTCACGCATTTATAACAGATTTTTTACATTAGACACTGACTTGCAGGCCTTACGATGGGAGCCTTCCAAAAAGGATCTTGATAAAGCAAAGCTGGATATTATTGACATTAAAGAAGTCACAGTTGGAAAGAACACAGAAACATTCAGAAATAATACATTAGTTGATCAGATTTCTGAAGAAGCTGCCTTTTCAATTATACATGGAGAGAATTATGAGTCACTAGACTTGGTGGCTCATTCCGCTGATGTTGCAAATATTTGGGTTTCTGGTCTAAGATACTTGCTTTCTCACAGTAAGAGGCCTTTGGATTTAATTGAAGGTAATCAGCCTACATTGAGATTCACGTGGTTGTCCTCTGTTTTTGATGTGGCTGATGTGGATGGGTATGGAATCATGTTAGAAGACACAGCAGTAGAACTTATAAAGCAGTTGTACCCGGGTTTGAAAGAATCAAAAACAAGACTAAAATTCAAAGAAATCCAGAAGAGCAAAGAAAAACTGACAACAAGGGTAACAAAGGAGGAGTTCTGTGAGGCGTTCAGTGAGTTGTGTACTAGGCCAGAGGTATATTTTTTATTAGTACAGATCTCAAAAAATAAAGAACACCTTGACTGCCAAGATCTGATGATGTTTTTAGAAGTTGAGCAAGGCATGACTCATATCACTGAAGAAATGTGTTTAGATATTATTCGGCAGTATGAGCCTTCAGAAGAAGGCCGGCATAAGAAATGTATTGGCATCGATGGCTTCACACAGTACCTCTTGTCCTCAGAATGTGATATTTTTGATCCAGAACACAAAAACGTTTATCAAGACATGACACAGCCTCTTTCTCATTACTATATCAACTCTTCCCATAACACATACTTAATAGAAGACCAGTACAGGGGACCAGCTGATGTAAATGGCTATGTCAGAGCACTAAAAATGGGGTGCAGAAGTATTGAGCTAGATGCTAGTGATGGTCCAGATGGTGAACCAATCATATGCAATCGTAACAACATGAATTCGGTACTTTCCTTCCATACTGTGATAGAGGTGATTAACAAGTATGCATTTGTAGCATCAGAATATCCACTCATACTATGTCTGGGTCACCACTGTTCTGTGGAGCAACAGAAGATTATGGCACAGCACATGAAAAAAATTTTTGGGAAAAAACTCTTTACCGAGCCTGCAACAGCTACACAGTTATTCTTGCCATCCCCTGAGAAGTTACGAAAAAGAATTATCATCAAAGGGAAAAAACTTTTAACAGGAAATGAGTCTTCTGGAGATGTTACAGATGAGGATGAAGAGGCTGAAATGTCCCAAAGGATGAATGAAGATGACTTCATTGAGAAGAAATTGATAAAATTGTGCCGACAGCTCTCAGACCTAGTGGCTGTTTGCAAATCTGTTCAGTTCAAAGACTTTGATTTTTCTATGAAGAGCCAAAAATGTTGGGAAATATGTTCATTCAGTGAAACAGAGGCAAGCAAATTTGCCAATGACTATCCAGAAGACTTTGTTAATTATAATAAGAAGTTTTTGTCCAGGGTATACCCTAGTCCAATTAGAATAGATTCCAGCAATGTAAATCCCCACGATTTTTGGAACTGTGGATGTCAAATTGTGGCCATGAACTATCAAACTCCTGGGCAAATGATGGATCTGAACACTGCATGGTTTTCACAGAATGGGGGCTGTGGATATGTTCTTCGTCCTTCTGTTATGCGGGATGAGGTATCTTATTTTAGTGCTAATACCAAGGGGGTTGTCCCTGGAGTCTCTCCTCAGGTTTTACATATTAAAGTAATAAGTGGTCAGAACTTCCCAAAACCAATGGGAGCATGTGCAAAAGGTGATGTCATAGACCCCTATGTATGCATCGAGATACATGGAATTCCTGCTGACTGTGCCGAGCAAAGGACTAAAACAGTTCCTCAAAATGGTGACAATCCTATTTTTGATGAAAGCTTTGAGTTCCAGGTGAACCTACCAGAACTTGCTCAGGTTCGATTTGTGGTTTTGGATGATGACTATATTGGTGATGAATTTATTGGGCAGTACACTATTCCATATGAATGTTTGCAGCCTGGTTACAGACATGTTCCTTTGCTCACTTTTGTTGGAGAACCCATTGAAAACAGTACGCTGTTTGTTCACATTGCAGTAACAAACCGGAGAGGGGGTGGAAAGGCGCAGAAGCGTGGTCTTTCTGTAAGAAAGGGGAAGAAGGCCAGAGAATACACCATGATGCGACATACAGGAATCAGAACTATTGATGATGTTTTTAAACTTGCAGTACATCCACTGAGAGATGCTACAGATGCTAGAGAAAACATGCAGGTGAATATATTCTGTTTGTCTTTTTGTATTCAATAGGTGGTTTTTGTTTCCATAAATCAATTTTTAGAGAAAAGCTGTAAAGTTCTACTGCATTATAGACTTGAGTATCTATGCAGAAGTATAATTTCTATCTTTCAAAAAATTATTCATGGTCAAGTTTGTAGAAAATAGATGTGACTGTACGTTTAGCCAGTATCTATGTCTATCTGCTGTTTATGGAGGTTAAATACACATTGTTAATGCAAGATGTTGTGCATATATTTGCTAGCATTTTATCAGGCAGAAAACAAATATGTGTTTTTATTACAGTCATATTTTCACCTGTCATCAAAACTCCTACATAGGTGATGCACACATTGTGGTCCATGGAGGGGCAGATGGTCTAACAGAGGAGACTCTGGAAGAAGCAGCAGGGAGGACCAAAAAAATTACAGGAAGGTGCGAGAAATTGGTGAGCATGGTAGAATTCTCATGGATTCTACCAGTGCTATGAGTTAACAGTTAGCTGCCGTAGAGGCAACGTATCACAAAGTGTCATATGAAAAAGTTGGAAATACTAACTAAAAATGCAGCCTCTAGGGGCCTCCCTAACTGCAAGACCATAATTCTGAGTGTGTTAAGTACAGAAAAATAAAGTTTGATTCAGAAATGAAACATTGAACTGCCCTTATAGCCATTTTACCGATTCACACCACTCTTGTGCTTAGTAATTTGGAGACCGTTTTACCTTGCAGCAAGGCAATACTCCAAGGTACCATAATCTCGGTCTTGGTATATATTTTCTCTCTCTCTCTCTCTCTCTTTTGTTTACACAGTTAATCTCAATGTCTCATCATTGACAGTATTTGCAGACCTCACAGTTTCCACAGGAATCCACTCTGGAAGCATTTCCTCAGGATTTTCTCTTGGGATCAAGAGGGAATTGTTCCTCTTCTCAGTGCAATTGCTACATGATACAACTCACTGTAGCATACATTTCCGTGGGACATACAGGAGAAAATAACACAGTATTACAAAAGGTACTGAGGAAGACCATTGTGATAATAAAAGGTGAGAAGAAGAAGACATTCAATGAATACCTGGGGCTATACTCACTGTACTTGAGAAGCGAAAGGGGGAACATGGTATGGCTTCACAGTACCTGAATACAGGACATTATGAGGCAATGTAACAAAACATAAAATGCAGGTGAAGGAGAGGACATGAACTATAGTTTGAAGGGAGGGGGCTGTGTCTGACTTTGAGAACGTACTTCTTTAAGGAGATGGTTGTAGGTAGGGGGTGAAGTAAGCTTGCCATGTAGGGGGATAAATGACATAAGGACTGTCATTGAAAAGGGTCTAGATCAGATAGAAATGGAGGAAAACTAAAGAGGGATGCCAAGTGAAGTTTGCTACCTTTAAACTGTTAGTTTTGTTCTGTATTTATGCAGCTAGATTAACTCAGGGCAGTATGATGTAGACAATAGTGGTAAAAGAGGAATATGGGTTTGTTTGGTTTCCGATCAAACTGACTAGGTTAGGATTATTTCTGTAAAGAGTGAGCAGTCAATTTCCTCTGCAATTTACCTAAGCACAAGCAGCTATAAAATGTGAGACATTAAGAATTTTGCATGTTCCCATAACTCATTTTGGGGTTCTCTTTTTGACAAGTATAGATAGTATATAGATGCATTATCCACCATACACATCATTAGTTCTAGATCTGATTACAGACTAGGAATATGATCAGTGAAGGTAGGAAAATGAAATGCAACCACAAAACCACATGATATTAAATACTATATAGCTTAGATATGCCATAGGAGCTGTGGACAACAGGCACGCATCACAATGCAACACCATTCCATGTAAGAAGTCATAAAAAACTGCATATTTGAACAGCATCATGGAAAGTAAATGGTATGATTAGTATAGTAGTGCAGTCAAACAGAACAGCATGTACAGAACGAGAAAGGGAAAGCAGAATGCCTGACACATGCATGCCTAGTGATTTGCATTTAAAGCATAAAGCTGCAGGATGTCAAAAGGTAGGAGGTTAGAGGATGATGTTTGCCACAAAGAGTTTGGCAATGAATAGCATGGCATAAAGATAGCATGTTGCATTATGCAAAGTGCACAGTATTCCATGCAGCACAGGAAACAGCAGCTGGCTGTCAGCTTGTAAAGGACAAATGTGAAGTAGACATGGATGTGGCAATGATGTCACAAGGCTCTGCAGAATGGCGCATGAAAATTCATGCGGAAAGAGTGCTAAAGCAGACCTAGGCACAACTCAGCAAGCACACAGCAGCTAAAGAATAGTAACTTATTTAGTAGCATGGGAAACAGATGGCTTCTGCAGACAAGCCATGGGTGATGCTACACACAAGGCTAAACAGTGCCACAGCTTAAGAATGATACCAGATGTACTATTGTGATATACCTTTAATGTCCAATATGGACAATATAGGTCCAAATATCTGTTCCATAGCTGCTATAATCTGTATTCCAATTTTGCACTGTATGGTCAAAAAAATGTCATACAGAAGTTTCAACAGTCTCCCACATAAAACCTTTCCCACGACCTTCTCTGAAATGGAAGTGGTGCTGTCAAGCTTATAATTACTTCAATCATTCCTGGCTCCACCTTTCTGCAGAATATGTTCCATGATAAACCTTTAGTCCTTTATCATTGCAGTTTCTAATGACAGACCATGCAGTTCCGTTAGTAATTTTCACAAGCGCCCCAAGGGATATCTACAGCTTCTCCTTCCAGATACCCCTGAGTTCCATCATGAAGTTTGCCCATTTTCACTCCCATGTCTGCTGTACTTTCCCTTATGAGTCATCTGTTTTCATGCTCATGTGTAAATACAGAGGTGCAGAATTAATTCTATTATCATACCTTACCTCCAATTTTTTTAAATGTTTCACCTTCACTGCCAATAAAATAATCATCTTCATTTGAAAGCCACTTCCCATGATTCACACCATGTTAACACCCAGAATTAATCTGTGAAGAAGAAAACATCTTACATGATGCTACACAGAAGCAAATTTAATAAAAGGTCCAAAATGTAAGGGTTCACATATACTAACACTTTCTCAAACACGTTTTGGATCTTTTATAACAGATTTTATTAACTTATGAGTTACACCATGCCAGCTGTTTTATTGTTCAAAGATTAGTTTTACCCATTCTGACCTCTTTACTTTCACTGTTTCATGGGCTGTAAATTAACTTTTTACCTGTGTAGCTCTGTTTCTCATCTTGCATGCACATTTTAAAATTTCCATAAGCCTTTCTCTTTTGTTTGACAGTATGAATGATTTCCTTTTTAGTCTGAATGTTTATCTATTCTAGTACCTCCTCCTCTTTCTATAAAGTGTGATTTCCTTCTTCACTCCTTTGACAGTGCAGAATAGCTGGTAATAACCTTATGTTTACTTGCTGATGAAGCGTACATATTTAAGAGGAGATAAGAGTGGACTGCACAGTACATGAGTGAAGGTGAAGGGCACATGTGCATCCTCAGTGATCCAAAAAAACAATTAAGGAGAGAAGTCTTAGCCTTCATTACATTTTTTCCAAAGTCGTTCCTTGCCACTTTTTTGAAATCAGAGAAATTAAAAGATCTTTCAACTAAGATAAGGTGGTATGATGTTTATTCATTCACAGCTACAGATCATTTTAGGAGAGCAAAGTTCACCCATAACACCGTGCAGGGGGACTGCACCCTCCAATACTAATAGAATCAACCCCAGGGTCACTGCATTATGGGACTGAGGGGATATTAACCATTCTGTAAAATGGCTCTTCAGTTTTCTGTTCAAAACCAGTCACACACATCAGCTTTGTAAACTGAATAGTACCATTTCCAAATTTAGATAACAGGAAATAGAAAAATTGAAGTTTCCACCTGACTGAAGCTAAGAGTGCTCAAAGTAACTTTTTATTAGCACCTGTCTTTTGGGGAATTTGCCCCGTGTCTATATTAGAATATCGAAAGTTTACTGGTTCGAATCACTAAAGGTCGACCTTTAGTGATCGAACCATTAAAATTTCGAATGTTCTGAAAAAATAAATAATAAAAAAAAAAAAAAGAAAATCTAAAGGGTGTAGGCAGGGGGGCAAGCCACCCTGCATCCCCCATCCCTGCTACTTAAATATACCAACTCTGAGACCACACTGCATTGAAGTAAATGGAAATCTCCCCTTACGGAGATTTCCGTTTACCCATTCGATTTTCTGCACTTTCGCTATTCTCATGTCAACAATGTCGGATTCGACATTGTCAGCATTCGAGAATGTAATAGGTAACCATTTGCCCCAAACTTAGTGAAAAGATTTTTGGCCATGCACTCTCTAACTAAATATTCTTTGTTATGAGTCAATGCAGCTTAAGGCTAAGAATAATTTCCCCATTTGCACCAACAGCCTCAGAACTGTGACATTTTCATTTCTGATCATTGGACACCAGTATATTTCCCCTTTTCCCCATTGCCTAAAATTGTACTTTTTCTTCTCTGCCAGTTTTGTGGATTCACTATGTATAATTGTCCAAGCACGCTTAATAGCTTGCTTCTTTTTAAGATGCAAAGCACTCAGTAATATTGCATATTTAATTAATGGCAGACTAAATTTGGGTTTGAAGGCTGTCAGCTAATGAAACACACTTAAAGACTGGGCAGTAGAGATCAAATGAGTAACTCCAAAGAAGTATGCAATGGATGGAAATGAAAGATGAAAGAAATGGCATTTGTTATCACTTGTTGATAGGCTTGACCAAATGGGCTTTAATGTATCTAACAGACCTGTTGAGCTTTAAGTGGCAGTGCTTGCAAGTTACATCTGAGGATGTCTGACAGCCATAGAGGTACTTATTTTAGGTACTGAGTTGAAGGAAATTGGTCTACTCTGTGTGGGTTTAAGGAGGAATTTGACTTGCCCACAATACACTTAATCAAAAGCCCATTTGGTCTAGTAATGTCAGTTGGACTCTGATGGATTCATCTTTGATTAGACACTGCATATAGGAAAGCTATTTGAAACTTTGAAATGTTTGGAAAAAGAAGTATCCAAGGAAGTGTGAAAATATAAACAACAAAACTTAGAGATTTTTGAAAAGTATAAAAAAAAATATACAGCGGTAGCGTTGTTACCTCACAACAAGAGGTTCTCCTGTTTGATTATTGGCTGGAGTGCCTTCTGTGTGGAGTCTGCATGTCCTCCTCGTGGTCTAGTGGCCTCTGAAAGACATGCGTGAATGGGCGTACCTTCGCTGAAGGTTGGGCATTGGGCTGGCAACTCTGCACCATAAAAATCGACTGCCAATCAGTAGCAGACCGGAGTTCCGCTGTGGCGACCCCTAACAGGGAAAAGCCGAAAAGACAAACAACATAAAAAAATATATAGACATGGAAATGAAAGAGAGATTTGATATGGTGTAATATTTATGCAAAGGAGAAAACCAAATTAAGCAGCATAAAGAAGGCAGCCCCAAAGATATTCGAAGAGAAATACAGGCAAAGGCATCCAGATATGTAAAATTTCACACTGAAAAAATAGTACCACAAAGAGGGAATGTAGAAAAGAAGAAAAGAAGATTAGTAAAGTAGAAGATAAAAAAATAGAAGTTATGGAGTGCCTGCAATGTGAAGGATTTGGTGTAAGTCTAATACCGGTTACATCACAGCATGATGGATTGAGTCCCCAAAGTAAGGTGAAGCAGGCAGATCAGGAGCCATCTGAAGAAAAAATATGGACATGGGTAAGAAGAAGAGATTTAATATGGTGTAATATTTATGCAAAGGAGAAAGTAAAACTAACCAATACAAAAAGAGCAGCACCAAAGATATTTGAAGAGAAATACAGGCAAAGTAAAACAGACATGGAAAACTTTACAATACAAAAAATAAGACAAAGAGGAAAAGTAGAAAAGGAGATCAGTAATGGAGAAGTTAAAGAGGTTATGGAATACCTGCAAAGTGAAGGATTCAGTGTAGAAAATCTAATTTGGAAAGCACCACAACAGGATAGGGCAATGGATATCCAAATTAAGGGGAAACCAGTGGAAAGCAAAGCAATTGGTCAGGTGCATATCAAAATATTTTGGAGCCTTCCACAGGAAACCAGTATAAATGTTAACTTGAAGCTGGACAGCAAAAGAAGGACTGGAAACTGTGGAAACTATGATGCAGTCAATGTTGAGGAGTGATAGGCCAGTGAGTTACCATATGATAGAGCAACGGATGGCACAGGATGAAATTGAAGAGAATGTGCCACATGAAGATGCTATAGAACTTTCTATAGAATGCCCACAGGAAATGAAAAACAAAAAATGTACCCGCAGTTTAGAAGAAAATGAGCTAAGAGAAAGGCTGCTTGATTTAATAGACATAGATAGATATATTAAGATCAATGAAAGAAATAGACTGCAGTAGGTTTGTGAAGGTTTACAGTTACGTTTATTTTATTTTATTTTAATACATTACCATTTGTGGACCCATTTCATCTTGTATATTTTAAACATATACACTACTTATGTCTATATGTAAAACCACTACCCACATTTTGAGTTTGGTTACTCACTCTTTAACAATTTTAAATGGATAATGATGTAAAGCAGGTTCTCATTGTTAAACTTCGTAATTTTCCAATTTTCTAATTATGCAATTAATATATAAACGTAACTGTTGCTACAATGAGAGAGACTCTGAAGAAGTCAGGCACTAGATTAACAAAAATACTAAGTCATTTGGATTTGTGTTTTATTTCAGTAAAGTAAAGTTTTTATATTTTTACAATTACTCGTGTCACTGGTTATGGCTTTCTGAGTTTTTCAATGTGCAGTATTATAACAGACAAGGATCTGTCATGCACTATCTCAAATAAACTAAAAATCTCGGCACTGGCGGAAAAACTCAGAAGATATGCAGATAAATATAAAGGAAAAGTACAAAATAAGAAATTTATTGATGACCCAAAAAAGTTTTATAGAGAATTGGGAAACAAGGTAAAAGGAATTGAAAGATCACCAAAATAGAAGAAATAGATGCATTTTGTAGAAGTATCAATGAAGATCCTGTGAAACATAACAAAGATGGATAAAAGAAGTAAAAGAAAGAATAAGATGTTTAAAGATACAGGATATGAAATGGGATGAAGTAATAGACAGAGAGATTGAAACAAAGTTAAGGAAAGCCTCTAATTTAAAAGACCCAGATACAGTAACTAATGTTTGACTTAAAAGTATTAACATCTTTGCATGAAGATTTAGCCATGAGTAAAAACTATTTGAACCTGCAAGCTACCCTAAAAATTATAAACCAATAACTTGCCTTCCAATAACATATAAACTATATATTGGAATTGATCCTGACAGAGTTTATAGTTATTTAGAAGAAAACTCAATTATGGCTGTAGAACAAAAGGGCAATAAATGAAAGTCATAGGGAACAAAGGATCATTTGTTGTTAAATAAATTCATAGTAGAGAACTGTAAAATGGGGAAGAATCTAAGTATGGCATAGATTGACTACAAAAAGGCATTTGATAGTATTCCACATTCATGAATAAAAGAGTGCTTGGAAATGTATAGGGTGCACCCTACACTGATTGAATATAGTGCAACTTCCATGAAACAATGTCAGACCACTTTGCAATTAAGCTATGATAAAGGAAAAATTATTATCCCAGGGATAAAAATTCAAAGGGGGATATTTCAGGGTGACAGTGTGTCATTGCTACTATTTTGCCTTGCCCTTAACCCACTAAACTGTCTACTTAACAGCTTAGCCCATGGCTATAATTTGGCTCCTAGAAAAGAACACAGTATAAAGACTTCTTATCTTCTCTTTGTCAATGATTTAAAGCTGTATAGCTCATCAAATGAGGAACTGAAAGCACAACTGCAAGTTGTCTAAACTTTTTCAGATGATATAAGAATGTCATTTGGTCTTGATAAATGTGCAAAAGCAACCTTTAAAGCAGGACAATTGCAGCACCAGGAAAACATCAGTTTGGGACAAGAATGTGATGTAAAAGAACTTGAGCAAGAGAGAGTGTATAAATATTTAAGAATTGGTGAAGGATCAACAATAAAACATAAACAAATGCGAATAAAACTTAGTAAGGAATACTTTATAAGACTTAAATTAATCCTGAAAACAGCATTGATATCTAGGAATAAAATCCAAGCTATAAACCAATTTGCTCTTCCTGTCCTGTCTTACAGTTTTGGAGTGATTGATTGGCCCCAAAACATGTTGTATAGATTAGATAGGAAAACAAGAAGGATGCTTCATGCTCACCAAATGATTTATAAAAATCAGTGCATACCAAGATTATATATTCCCTGTTCCGAAGGAGGGAAGAACCTCCTTGAAATTGATTACATGTATAGATCTGCAATCGTGGGACTCCATACATATCTGCTGACCTCACAAGACGCAAATGTAGTGAATGTTTTGAAATATGAGAATAAATCTAAAATAACTTCTCTGCTTAATCTAGCATAACCATGTTAGCATCAAGCAGGAATGGAAATCAAACCAGAAGTAGATAAAAATCAGGCAGCAACTGAATGTGCTAAAAAACAAAAGAAAGAATATAAGGTGAAGGATCAGATGAAAAGGCAAGAAATGTGGAAAATGTATAAATTTAGTTCCATGTATAGAAAACTTCTGGAAGAACCTCATGTTGATCAGAAACAAATGCAGGAATGTTTAAGAAGAGGTGAATTCAAACCAAGAGATGAAAAGTTAACATTGGTGGCCCAAGATAGTGGGCTACGTACACACTGGTTTACAAAGTCCATTGAACATGTGGGAGAAGCAGACAAATGTAGGTTGGTGACATACTAATGACATAAGAACTGTATACGGAAACGCATAATAATGTGGCAAGACTGTTGCACTGGGGATTGTGCAATCATTATGGTAATGAAGTGGCTGAAAAACACCGGAAACATGAGCCACAATGCATCATAGAAAATCATGTAGTCTACATCACACGGGATAACCCATCACCAACAGTTCAAAAGACATATGCTAGAAAACAGTATATAGTGATCCATGAATAGAGGACAAAAGTAGCATTGCTCTTTGAAATCGCTACACCCAGTGATTACAGTGTGTTGCATACAGAGAGAGACAAAGTCATAAAACATCAGAATCTGCAGGCAGAAATAAGAGCTATGTAGAAGAAAGATACCCAGACAGTTCCAATAGTAGTAGGAACAACAGGTCTTATAAAAAAGAATCTATGATCGTATTTAGATATGTTACCAATCAATGTAACCCCATACGAATTGCAGAAGGAGTGATTACAGGGCACATTGCAGGTGCTGCAAAGAGTACTTTTGGCTGACATCAAAGATTGAAACAATACTAATTTCATGAACTTTAATTATAGCTTGACTTAGGAATGGGGTCCATTCCCATCATGGTATTAGAAACCCAAAAGATTTGGAGAAATTAAAAAGAGAGATACTATATGGAGGTTGTTGTTAAATTCTTATAAGGAGCAAAGTAGATTAGCTAATTATCTTTTTATGTTCTCAAATGAGATACATTGCGCTAAAAGAGTTATTTTTTCACATATTTATTTTTGATAGAGTTAGTAGTTACCAGCTAAAATATGTAGTTTTAATAGACTGCTGATAAACTGAAAACATATTGTCTCTTTCACCAGACTGCCATAGTGTCCGTTAAAGAGATGTGTGGCCTTCCTTCTATCTCCAGTCTTAAGCAGTGCATGCTGAGTCTGGCTTCAAGACTGCAGAACAGTGACAACACACCCTGTGTATCTCTCAGCATGAAGGAAAATTACCCATACCTGGAGCCAGTGGGAGCAATAACTGAGGTACAGAGAAAGCTTCTGGCTGCATACGACCTGGTAGGTATCCTGGAAGTGCTCTTCATTAAGCCAGCAGATGCTTGATAAAACTTGCCATTTTATTTGTTACAGTGCATTAAAAGTGAAATGTCATTCTGCTGATCAAAAGGTTATACTCTCAGTAAAATGTATCATTGTAAACTGCATGCTGTTACATAATATGGGAATTTATTATTGTACAAAATACGCTAATATAAAAAAAATTTATATGGTGTGTGTATGTGTGTATTTGTTCTTGTTTACTCATTTAATGGAGTCTAACTCTGTGACCTCATGGACTTAGCACACTAGTCCTATCTGTTCACCACTGCTTCTTTATGTTCTTTTAAATTCATATTATTTACGTCAGTACTACTGTCTGCACATTTTAACCTTTGCTGCCCTCTTTTTCTTTGCCTTCAGACTTTACTAGCATATGTGACCAAAGCATTTGAACTTCAGTTTTGCTGTCAGACTTTTCCTGGGAGCATTCTGGAGTTATTTCCTTGAAGTGCATTGTTCACATTTATGGGATTTACTGAGTTAAGTTCTTTGATGCATTTCTCTGATTCTGTTTTTTTTAATAAAAAACTTTGTATATTTTTTATTAAACCATGACCCAAATCAATTTAGTGTACCCTTTGGTGATGTCACCAAGAGGTCCATCTATAGACTTTAATAGATTATGACTACCCCTATGATTTTCACTTGTTTGGTAAAAATGACTGCTCATAAAATCTGTAGTTTATTTTGGAAGAAATTTCCTTTTTACTTACTGGAACTACAGGGATGATAAATCTCTGTGCCCCTTTCAGAATTTATCAAGAAGAGAGTATCACGGGGATGGCAGAACTCTTTCAGTAATGTAGCCTCCTGTTATAATCAGATTTTCATAGTGCATGTACTTTGCGTTACATGTTAAAAGGAATTTCCATTAAAGTGAGTGAAAATACATCAATGCATTTCATTTTTTGTGAAAATCATCATAGTATGATAGAACCAAGTACATCATCAGTTATGGAGCTGTGTGTTGTATGAATAAGCCATTTTTGAAATGTTCATATTTTGTATTTCTAACCATCTGACACACTGTGGACCGAGGGTGAAAATGGCCATTGCATCCTGCAAAACTAATGTAGCATGCCACCCCAACTCTTGGTAATTGGACCAACTTACTGAATATTGCTATAATCAGTGTTGTCACAATAGGAATAAGTGATATTTAGGGCATATATTAAAAAACATTACTGTACCAAGAAAAATATCTACAAATAGTCAGATATTCTTAAACTACCAAACTCTGCACTTAAGAACACTGCAAATTATATTTGTACTTTTTTTTTCAGCCCTTACCTTCTCAGTCTTCAATTTTTGCCATTAACCTCTGTGCTTTCACCTCTGTCACTACCCTTCATAGTATGACTCAGTTGTTCATTGTGATCCCCCTGCTGACTTTACACCACTTCCTCCATTTTAGTTTCAGAACATTTCTAGCCAACATCTTAGAACATTTCTTCATAACCCTTCAGAACCTTCCACTTTATAAAACAGCTTTTACCTAATGAACTCTAAGCCCTTAAACCACCTTTGTAATTTATCACTTACTTCTGGATGCCCATCACTGACTTGGAAACTTACTAAACTTAATGGATTATGCTATATTTTAGTAATCAAATCCTCCTGCCCAAAGGCAGGTCTACTTGGCTTAGCAAAGGTCTTGAAAAAACTGATATACTGTCAAATCCTTGACTGCGTAAATAATTCTAGGTTATTTTCACACAAAATGTATTGTATGGGTGTTGATCTGGGTTTATTACAAGGACAGCACAGTTCCTTGTAAGTCAGCCGGTCTTCCTAGCATGGGCAAAGGTCTTTTTATTTGTGTATTCTTCATTGATGTTAGGAAAGCTTTTCTGACTACATCAGTCATTATCTACATCTAAATGTACTATAGTCAGTGGGCTTTGGGGATGCAGTGATATGGTTACATGATTCTCATCTGACAGGACCGTCTAGTCTTGCATTTCATACCACCTTTTCTAATAATGGTACACATCTGTCTGGGGTTTCCGGAACCATGGTATTAAGGTTATTCTTGTTTTATTATATATTTTGCCTTCTACTTGTAATCCACCAGAACTCACTCTGTATGGTAATGACTTAGGAATTGTTTACTGAAGTAATTTTTTTCACACCATGTAGGGTGAGTTCAAATGTCTTTTCATTACATCTGTCTAACATGCAAGCAGTCAAATGTCAATGAGTAGCCTCAGTAGCACAACAAGTAGCACAATCACCTTTTGTGCTTGAAGATCAAGGAGCTATGGTATCTATTCCCACACCTAGTAGGCGGATTCATTTTTTCCAGTACTGACATGCAGTGCAGCATAAGGGCGTGCTGCACTCCTGAGTGTGTTGTCCTTCGGATAACACATTAAACCAAGGCCCCATCTTCTGAATTGGTGGTAGCTCAGGTTGGTGTAAAAGTTCCCACAGCACTTATCAAAAAGAGTAGGGGTCCTTTATTTATATACAAAAATAACTTTTATTTAAAAAATGTTTAAATATTTACAGATATCTACATATGTACAAACATATACTCATAATTTCCTATACAAGCATGCTACATTTTCATCTCTAATAGACCCCAACTGCTTTTTCCATAACCATCATCTGATTTTACTTGATATTGTTGCTAAAATCCATTTACCATTAAACATTTTAATTTATTCTTTCATTCCATATAACCCACATAGCATAAAATAACTTTTATCTATTATTTTATCATATTCTTTACTTCTATTCTTATAATATCCATATTTAATCATCATATCCATGTTTATTTTACCAACTTCTTTTATATCTTCAAAAAATCTTTACATAGTTTCCTCCATAACATTTGGACTATTTTACATTTCAAATACACATGCTCCATAGTTTCTTCTTCTTGACAATGTAAGCACATTCTCTTACTTTTCTTTTTATATGGCATATTTCCTTTTACTGACAATTTATCTGTTACCCATCTCCACCAAAAATCTTAACATTCTTTCTTATTGCACCATTTGCTTCTTACTTTATAGCTTTATTTTTTTTATCTGTTAGATTTTCCCATAAATTTATGCAGTAATGCTTCATCGTTACATTTTTATGCCATACTTTTCTATCTTTTTCTATATCATCGATTTTTATTTTTCACAAAAATATTTTTTCTTGGTAACATTTTATTTGTTCATTTATACACTCTTTTTCTCTTTTACTCTTTTTACCATACCCCACAATGTATCATACTTATACAGTTTTATTACTACTCTCTTATCTTTTCCAATTATCTACTTTAACACTGTACAAATTTAATAAAGCAGCATATACCACTGGGTTAATTAACCATAAACCTCATTCCTCTTTATTTACATACAAATCCTCTTTTTCCTGAGTTTAATCTAGAACCCCATATAAAATGAAAAAAAAAATATCTGCAATAATTCCTTTTCACATACTGTTGGCAACACAAACACTTGTTAAGTTATGTTATTTTTCCCATCAGTACTGAATTTACCAAATAAGCCTTTTTTCTGAATGATGATTTATATATTCTCCAAAAAATACATGTTTGCTGTTAAATAAAATTAAGAATTCAATACACAGGAGGTTCAGGTTCAAAAGTTTACTAGGGTACACCAGGAGGCAAAAAACGTACAAGTACAGAATTTTGTCTAACATGAAACAGGAAGCACACAATTTTATATAGTCTTTACATTCAAGCTGTGCCCACCTTACTGACGTGGTATGTCACAGGGCATCTACATCACTTTAGCTTACAGTCCTCTATTCATAAAAACTGCTGATGCTGTATATTTTAAAAAAGTTTTCCTCTGGTAACAATACGGCCTTGCTATCCACCTGGTCAGACATAATGTCTTTCTGTAAAGTTACTTCTTCAAGGTTTCACATCAGTTCGAATACAGTAGCAGATTCAGTCTTCTAATACACATCTTTGTTCACTGTTACACTTTCCCGCCAGCTGCATGCTATCTTAGTAACACATATACAAGGCCAAATCATCCCAGCAGGAAAGAGCAGAAGATTTCATTATTTCACACATTTAATTTCCTGACCCAGCAGATAATCACTTGTGAAAAGCATAAACATTAAAACTTGCTAAGCTAGCATCTGCCAGGGTTGGAGGTCAGTTTGCTTCAGCCACACTGCAGTTTCAAAACTACCTACATTTACACATGAATTAATCCTTTCTGTTATATGATTAATAGAATAAAATGCATTATATACTACTTTGTTTTTAAACTAACATTTCTCATATATTCAAATACACATTTTTCTAACATTTTCCCCCCTATTAATACTTTTTATTCTATTTTGAAGTATGCATAGTGTCATTTCATCTCCCAACCTCTTCCACTTAGGATTTTTAGCTAGGTGAGTCGTTCAATCTATACTTCAGAAAAAATGTCATCTGAGATCAATTTTTCAGTCTCAATATCTTGGTACAAAGTTTCAGTAACAGATACATCAATAAAATCTTTGATTAGTCTTTTCATGCAGGGAATTCCACAGCAAACTCATGCTCCTATTAGGAGTATACCCACACAAATGGCAATCAGAATATTCATTAGGATGGAACCCCACCCCCCAAATAAATTCTGGAAAAAGTCCATCAGTGGGTTTGGGCCTGGTTCAATCATGGCTGATACTTGCTGAATTACCTCTAGGTGGTTATTAATTTCATGCCTGTTGTCTGGTATGTATGCACAGCATTCTTCTTTGATAAGCGCGCATGTACCACCTCTCACCGCTAGGGTGAAGTCAAGAGCCATTCGATTTTGTAGCACAACAGTTCTCGTTGCATTTAGTTCATCAGTCACCAGTTCTAGGGCAGAAAAAGTTGTATTACTCATTACTTCGAGAAGTTTCGACAACTTCCTCAGCTCCCAGATCGATTTGACTGCTCCATAGGCTGGGAATATTCCTGCCCAAGATACAACACTGTCACTTAAGTCCATATCTGTCAATTTAATTTTGTCTTTTACGGTATTATGGTCTTTCCAGCCAGCTTCGATCCTTCCAACTGGATTTACAGGTTTTTCAACTGGACCTTCGGGTTTTTGGGCTGCTTCTCTCACGTTTCGTATCTTACCCAAAGGCAATTCTGCAGTATGTCTTATTGCCGGAACCAGATAACCCAAAAATCAACTGCCGGACCAATTCTCAGGTAACCATTTATATGCTTTTTTCCCACAAATAAAATAACAGTTTTCTACTTTAGTACTAATGCGCATTAACCCTGCATGAAACATTTTATGATCTATAACTGACAATTGTTTAAACAAAACAGGATTCTTGCGAATGTCATTCATGGTTGTTTTCAATGTGCTCAAATATGAGTCATAATTAGTATTGCAAAGAATATTGCCATTACTATTCTTAATATAACACTGATAAGATATGCTCCAGCCCACCTGGAGAGTATCATTTTTGTAAAAACATACAATTCCTTTTTCTGTGACAGGTGAAAATAAAGCTATTTTGTCCTGTGATCTCACAGTTCCTGTGTCAAAGAGTAAATTCTCCCAAGTCTCATTTATCCCCAAAGGGACAGCGGACATTATCAGTCCTCCATATGCTGTTGGTATAGCTGTACAAACCCAGCAATTTGAAATGTTCATAGTCTCTGCATATACACGCTTCATGGCTAGGTATGTGTTAAAATTTGGATGCCAGTCTATAGACGTTTCGTCACGCCTTCCCACTTTCACTTGTGTGGTTGTGTGTAGGATAAACCACAACAAGAGGAAAATTGTCACAATTACAGTCAATAAATGTATACTCAACAAAATGATTATGCAACATCTCTGGGGTTGATCTAAATTTCTATTCGCTTTGTTTTTGGCCATCTTGGTCCTGTTGTGTATCAGTCACAAAGTTTTTATCAAGTTGAAAGTTCTTTACCGGTTTGCAGTGTGTCAAATGAACCCAGGACGTCCTCTCGGCCACTCTGACTGCAGTAGGCGTTGCCAACAGAACCTGGTACGGTCCTTCCCACTTTGGACTCGCCCAATTCTTCCTCTTCGTCACTTTCAGCCACACCCACGTTCCGGGATCCAAAACTGCTTCCACCGGTCTGGTCTGTTCCTTATCTGAAAAAGAGTTAAACTGCAAAACAGATTTATTTGTTAACAGTTTCCTCATATAACTAGCTAATGAACTGTCAGCCTCTTGCTCTGCAGGCATGAGAGCTTTCCACTGAGGCACATAATATGCTCTCCCAAAAATCATTTCAAAGGGAGTCAAACCCTTCACATTTGGAACCGTTCTCATACTCAGCAGTGCTAAAGGCAGACAGTGTATCCAATTCTTTTGGGTTTCCTCAACTAACTTCCTGAGTTTATTCTTGAGGGTACCATTGTACCTTTCCACCAGTCCTGCTGACTGTGGGTGGTAGGCACAATGGTTCTTTAAGGAGATACCAAAAAATCTCCCAAGTTGTTGGATTGTCTGGTTCACAAAATGTGTGCCATTGTCACTATAAATCCTTTCCGGAATGCCAAATCTAGGGATTACTTCTTTTATCAGGGCTTTCGCCACTGTTGCTGCATCCGAATTTTTGGTTGGAAAAGCTTTTACCCATTTGGAAAACATATCTACAATAACTAAACAGTATTTCTTCCCTTCACACTTACTCAATTCTATGAAATCCATACAAATAGTATGGAACGGATATGGTGGTATAGGAAAACTTCCTTGCTTGGTTTTAAATGCCCCTTGTGCATGGTGCTTGTTACAAGTATGACAAGCTGCACAAAATTTTTTTGTGTAGTTTGTGTATCCATATGTTTGGAATATTCGGTTTACTAACTGTACCATCCCCCTTGTTGAGACATGGCACTGCCCATGGCTCAACAAAGCTGCATATCTAAATAAATTAGACGGCAATATCGGTTTTCTCTCTTTGGAAATGTACAGTCCGTTTTCAAGAATTGCATCTCGTTTTTCCCATTTTTGCTTTTCTGCTTTTGTAGTAAGCATCTGCATTGTTTTTAACATGTCTAAACCTAAAATCTCAGAGGGTTGTAATTCCTCATTCAAAAGTAAAGTTTCTGAGTCTGAGGCTGCTTGCTTTGCAGCTGCATCAGCTCGTGCATTGCCTTTCGAAATCTTATCCTGTTGTTTTGTATGAGCTACACATTTACAAATAGCTACTTTGGTAGATAACTGAATAGATTCTAATAATTCCAAAATAAATTGTGCATGATTAATAGGTTTTCCACTAGATGTTATCATTCCTCTATTTTTCCATTGTTGTGCAAATACATGTACTGTAGAAAAAGCATACTGACTATCAGTATATATGTTTACACACTTGTTTTTTGCTAAAGTACATGCTCGCGTCAAAGCTATCAATTCTGCTGCTTGTGCAGATAAGTTATGTGGTAAGGATTGGGCTTCTAAAATTTCAGTGTCTGTAACTACTGCATACCATACTAGATTCTTTCCTGTAGGACCCCTTCTGCATGAGTCGTCCACGTAATATGTCACCTCGGCATTATCCAAGGGCATATCTGTGAGATCTTGTCTAGGTAAAGCTAACTGTTCAATTTCCTGCAGGCAGCTGTGTGGTGTGCCATCCGCAGGAGTTGAAAGTAATGTTGATGGATTTAATGTCGTACATCGTTAAATTGTCATATGAGGTTGGCTCAGCAGTATAGTCATACATGAAAGATGTCTAGCAGGAGAGAGGTATGCTACTTTTTCTTGCAGTAAAATTATTGCAACTGCATGAGGCAGTCTCAATGTGAGAGGGTGGAATAACACCACTGAGGCTGAAGCCTGTACTGCCATTGCAGCTGCAACTACTGTACACAGTGAGGCAAAGATCGCGCCACTCGGTCTAACTGCGATGAATAATAGGCTATGGGGCGTTGCTTGTCCCCATGTTGTTGTGTCAGCACTGACGTCATATATCCTTGTTTGCAATCTACGGTCTGAAAGAACCGTTTGTGATAATTTGGGAGTCCTAAAACTAATGAAGAAGCTATCAACTGCTTCAACCTGCAGAAAGCTGTTTCTGCTTCAGGTGTCCATTGTAAAATATCTTGTGCTGCCATTGGTGTCTTATATATCAAGTCAGTCAGTGGAGCAGATTCCAAAGCATAATTTGGTATCCAGCTCTGACAGAAATTAGTTGTTCCCAAGAAGGACATCATTTCCTTCTTGGTTGCTGGTTTGGGTGCTTGCAAAATTGCTGTTTTTCTTTCCTCGTCTAATATTCTACCTTCATTGGATATTACATATCCTAGGTATCTAACTTGCTTTTTCCAAAGTTGTAACTTACTTTTGTTTACTTTGTGTCCTTGTGTTGCTAAAAATTTCAATAACGCTACAGTATCCTCCCTGCATTGTTGCTGGGTGGGGGCTGCTAGCAAGATGTCATCTACATAAAGTAGAATTTGACTACCTCCCGGTGGGGTAAACCTGCCAGGTTGCTAGCCATTTCTTGTGCAAATATTGTTGGGCTCTCACAATATCCCTGTGGTAGTCAAGTATAGGTATACCTTTTACCCTGAAATGTAAATGCAAACCAATATTGACTATCAGGATGTATAGGTATTGAAAAGAAAGCATTACTGATATCTACCACAGAAAAATATTTTTGTTGCGGTTTCAAATCGTTTAACAAAGTATGTGGGTCTGGCACCGTAGGTGCTCTAGGTATTACTGAATTATTTACAGCTTGTAAATCTTGAACCATCCGCCATTCCCCGTTTGCTTTCTTAACAGGAAATAGGGGTGTATTACATGGTGAATCAGGAGATTCTACCAGTACTCCTTCTTTGAGTAATGCTGCTATTATAGGCTTGATTCCTATTTCTGCATCTTATCTCAAAGGGTATTGTCTTTTCTGCAGTCTAAAAGCTGACTTTGGGTTAATTGTAACTGGTCCTGCTGTTCGAATAAGTCCTACATCTGACTTCCCTGTTGACCAAAGAGTCGTTGGAATTTCACATAAGGCATTTTCTTCTTCTAATAATAAAAATGCTAATCAGCTGTCCTCGCTAGATTGCAAGTGTACAGCTGGATGTGTCTGTGTCAACCAATTCAGTTTTTGTTTCTGTATCCCTTGTTCTGATAGTTCTAAATCATTCTGTTTCTCCCATCTTGTTACTTTTTCCCCTAAGTCTGCCAATTTTACATTTTTATTCTTTGTCAAGCTGACATGTGGTAATCGATTTGATCTATATAATGCAAGGAATTCTTGAGGTAATGAACAGCTAACTACATGGTTCCCCTCAGTATCCCAGTACAAATTTCGCAATACTAATCTAGTTGCACGATTTCTGAACAATTCTTGCTCATACTCTCTATCAGGTCCTGGTGTAGTACAGTAGTATAGAGTACAGTGTAACAAATGCTGTCGATCAGTGTCAAGGGAGGGGGCTTTACTGATGGCTACGTTCATCAGTTCCTCGGTTACTGCCCCTGAACCAATCGTGACTAGGTCCTGGCTGTACCAGTAAAATGTTTCACCCTCCGATCGCACTATAAAGGTATCCATTTGTCTCTGCGCCTCCATACCTTGTACAGTTGGAACTACTGCTATACCAAATATCTGCATAAGGTCCCTGCCCAATAGGTTTACTGGACACTTTGCAGAAACAACAATTTTACTTCTCTGGGTCATACCTGAAACAGGGTCAGTTATTGCTGTATCATGGGAAAATGGTTCCCTGTATAGTTGTCCGTTTGCAGCTTTTACTAGTATATAATCAGGTGATTCAGAATGTTCTGGTAACTTGGAGGGGTGTATCAGGGTCCGTGACGCTCCTGAGTCACACAGGAATTTGACTTCCCTTCCCTCCACCAGAAGTGTAACTTCCGGTTTCGTATCTGCTAAGTAGAGCTCTAAGCTCAATAGTGCTAAGTCCAAAATTTCACTTTCTTCATCCTCCATATCTACTTGCACTTCCTCTATTCCTTATATCACATTTACATTTGTTTTTTGTGTATTAACTTTTTCTGATGATTTTTGACTTTCGCATGATGTATCTTCACTATCATATAGTCAGTCCTCATCTCCCTTATCATCTTGAATTACCTTTTTGTTCTGCTTACAATCCCTTGCTAGATGTCCTTTTTTCCCGCACTTGAAGCATTCACCTCTCTTTTTCCTCTCTTCAAAATCTTCTGATCATTTGTCAGACTGTTTGTTTCCCTGGGCATTCTTCTTGCCCTTTTTACCTGCCTGTAACACAAATACTTCAGCTCCGTCTTCAGCAGTGAAGACTTGCGCCTTCTTTTTCTTTTTACTATTAAAATGTCTTTCAGCATGTCTAGCGTATTCAAGTAAGGCTTGTAGCCTCCCTGTTCGATGGTCTGTCATATGCTTCGTAATGAAGCTACTAATAGGTGCAATGCAACCTTTCAAAAATGCATTTTTTAATTGTTGTTCATACTGGGAATCATTCGTTTGGTTCTCAGGAACTGACATACCGCTATGATTATTAAAACATTCCAATAATCTAGCATAGTACCCATCTATTGTCTCATTTTCCTGTTGTATGCATTGATTAATGCAAGTCCAGTCTGCTCTAGGTTTCCATTTCTCAGAGATTCGGTCTGTAAGACCTTTCACTCTGTTGTCTAATTCTGCGTCACTATGTGGGAGTGGTTTAAACTCTGCATTACCAGGATTCCAGGTGCCACAAATCATGTGCCAATCTGGACCTATAATTTGTCTTACTACTTTTTCTACTTCTTCCCCATTCAAGTGGTAACTCAACCTCATGCCTTGCAAATCTTCTAAAAATTTCGTAAAATTAACTTTCGGATGGGGAATTCCCTCAGTAGCTTTCCGAATATCCTCCGGTGTCCATGGTCTATATACTAAGAGTGTTCGGTCCTGCCCTTCCTGTCCTGCCTGAGGATTTGGGACCTCTATAAGTGGGCATATTTCTTCCTCACTCTCATCCTGTAGGTTTCTCTCTATTTGATATGATTCTGTGCCCCTATGTATTTTACGTGTCCGGGACCTAGTTTCAATAGGATCTCTAACAAACGGTTGTGATCTTGCTGAAACTTCAGGATAACGCGGAGGTGGACCAGCCTGTCCACTCGCTTCATATCCTGAAAAGGGTAAAGGAGGGGGCAAGGGAGGAGGAGGAGCTGTTGCTATTACTAAGTTATTATCGTCTTTGTCTAAAAATAATGTTTTTGAATTTTTAAGCTTCTGTTCTCTACGATTTGCTTCCTCAATCCACATGTGTGCCTGAGGAATGCCTAATTGGCGTTGCTTTTTTGCCTGACCTCCCGCATCAGATTTAAGTTGCTTAAGGAGTTTAACTAGTGAGGTTTTATCTAGTTTACCATCAAATACATATTTGTTAACCCATTTCGTATAATACCTAACATTATCGGAACGTTGTAATTGCATGTATTTTGCGTCTTCGGTTAGGGGCGGATCTCATGATGTTTTAGTGCACTGATTTCCCATAGTAAAGAAAATGTTACGTAACCCTTTTTATCACGTGATATCAGAAGTTCAGTTCCTTTTCACAGTTTATCTAGAATAACTGCCTACCTTATTCTGTTACCCTGATCTATGACCAAATATACAGTACTTCCTCTTGTCCCTGATCTGCATAACAAATCTTGACAACAATATACTGTCACCTAGTCCCTGATCTAAAACAGAAAAAAGGCAAAATCTTCCTACCTGAGCCTCCGGTATTGAGTCGTCCAAGATCCGCTCTTCAGCCACAGATCAGAAAGTGGCCAGCCTCTTTAAACGATAATTCAGTCGGAGGTCTTTTCACCCAAGAAGAACCGTTTTCGGTAACTTCTCCTGCGCAGTATTCGACCACCGGTAGACTCTGATCTGCAGCTGTCCAAGGGAATTCCGACTAAGAAGGACCAAACTGTTAAATAAAATTAAGAATTCAGTACACAGGAGGTTCAGGTTCAAAAGTTTACTAGTGTACATCAGGAGGCAAAAAACGTACAAGTACAGATTTTTGTCTAACATGAAACAGGAAGCACACAATTTTATATGGTCTTTACATTCAAGCTGTGCCCACCTTACTGACGTGGTATGTCACAGGGCATCTACATCACTTTAGCTTACAGTCCTCTATTCATAAAAACTGCTGATGCTGTATATTTTAAAAAAGTTTTCCTCTGGTAACAATACGGCCTTGCTATCCACCTGGTCAGACATAATGTCTTTCTGTAAAGTTACTTCTTCAAGGTTTCACATCAGTTCGAATACAATAGCAGATTCAGTCTTCTAATACACATCTTTGTTCACTGTTACACTTTCCCACCAGCTGCATGCTATCTTAGTAACACATATACAAGGCCAAATCATCCCAGCAGGAAAGAGCAGAAGATTTCATTATTTCACACATTTAATTTCCTGACCCAGCAGATAATCACTTGTGAAAAGCATAAACATTAAAACTTGCTAAGCTAGCATCTGCCAGGGTCAGAGGTCAGTTTGCTTCAGCCACACTGCAGTTTCAAAACTACCTACATTTACACATGAATTAATCCTTTCTGTTATATGATTAATAGAATACAATGCATTATATACTACTTTGTTTTTAAACTAACATTTCTCATATATTCAAATACACATTTTTCTAACATTTGCTTTATTTCTTCTGTTGTTTTTTTCCCATTTAATTCTACTTATATCTTTATTCCCAAATTTTACACCTAACACAGAAATGTAATTCATTATAATATATATACCTCCAATAGCTACTACATCACTTAAACCTTTACTTTCCTCTTTACTTAAAGCCATCCCTATCATCTCTAAACACTCATTTGTGCAAATTATTACTTCTTTTATCCAAATTTATTTTTTTTGCAATTATTATAATGTCATCTGCATACGTTAACATTACTGGAATTCTTAACCCTTCAGGTATTATACACCCCACCTCCCTCATTTAGTAATTTATTTCACATACCGTCTCATTCATAACTAATTCAAAGAGTATACAGCTCACTGGACAGTTCTATCTTATACCAATCTTCATGTCTACCTCTTGGCTTAACTAGCCATTTACAAGTATTTTTATTTTATTATTGCTATATGTTGACATACAAAATTTCCTAACTTTATCCATTATGTTATATTCTTTCATTATTACTCGTAACATTTCATGACCAGTTGTGTCAAATACCTTAGTAAGGTCTGCTATCATGATTTTTGCTTCTTCTTTTCTGTTCATAGTATCATCCACAATTTTTCTATCATTAGTAATTTTTAACAGCCCTTCCCCTTAATACGATATATGCTATCTTCCGTAATATTTCCCATTTTAGTTTCAAATCTCTTTTGTATTATTTTCATAAAGGCCTTATAATCTTTATTATTCCAATAGTATTGGTCTCCATTTTTTTAATTCTCTTCTCTCTTTCTTCTTCCATATAAATTTAAGTATTCCACTGCATAATTCTTTATACATAAAACCTTCATATAACCATTCATTCAAAATCTTTAAACATATTTGTTTGCCAATCCCTTACATTTTTATATATTTCATACCCTATTCCATTTGGGCCAGAAGCCAAATCTATACTTACTTGTCCTAATATTTTATCAATCTCATTTAAAGAAATCTCCTTTTCCAACTATTTACTATCTTTTTCTGTTAATTTTTTTAAAAAAACTAATGAAAAAGTAGTTGAAACCAAAAAACAATTGCAAACATCCACAGCTGGTGAAGAATTGGTCAAGGTCTACATAAATAACTCCAATTTTGCAAATCACTTTTTTATTGTTAAGTGCTTTCATCCATACAGGTCTTCATCAGAACATAAAATAAAATTATTTGTACCAACTTTTTATTTATATCTAGACTCCCACAACAACCAATACAAAAACTCATTTAATTGACTTTCCACCAATCCCGTATGTTAGTTTATTAACTTGTAACTTCTGTAGTTTGCTACTTTGTCTCTGTAGCAGATTTTTTAAAGATACCATGTCATTCAAACCTGGGAACCTTTGAGTGTTTAGCCTAAGTTTCCATCTTAAGTCCTTTTCTTATATTACGTTGTGCCATGTTCCTCCACTTGGATTCCTTTCAGTCTTTTCCCAAACTAAAAATTGATATCTTTTGAAGTTCTCACAGGTTTGCTTGTGCTTTGCTAGGGCACCGTTGGGGTCCTCCCTCTTAATATAGTACAAGTGTTCATAAATCCTTGTACATAGAGCTCTGCTAATTTGCCCCACATAATAGCTCAAACATGCCCAGCAGATAGCTAAATACACCACACCTACTGAATTACAGTTATAGTACCCATAACTGTATATTTTTACATCAATGCTTTCCAGTATTAAAGTTTTTACTTCCATAATATATGGGCATTGTGGACATCTTCCACATTTGTATGCCCCCCATTACCATTTCTTTCCTAAAGAGATAGTCTTTTATTCCCTCCTTCTAATATACTCTTAATATTTCTGTCCCTTTTAAAAATTAATTTATGGATACAAACCATCTGTCCCTTAACTATATAATCACCAGATATAAAATACCAAATTATCCTATATTACCTTTATAAGATCCTTGACACTACTCATAAAGGTTATCATCGTTGTCTTTTCAAACCCGTCTTGTTTTTTATGTAGGGATTCTCCACTATTATAGCAATTCAACCTTAACAATGGGACATGTTCACCCTGAATACTTTTCAAAATTACCTCATCAAGTATTGGTAGAATAAATTCCTCAGGGTAGCCTCTCTCTAAAAATAACTTAACTAAATAATTAATTTCCTGGAGAAATGTTCCTTTCTCTGACACCATTCTCACTATTCAAACTATTTGCCCTTTTACCAGCCCCTTTTCTGAAGTTCAGGATGCATACTGTCAAAATGCAAATACGAGTTAAATGTCTCTTTTCTATGGCTGTTCAAAACAAAATGTTGATTTTCACTTCCTTTAAAATTTGCACATCCACAAAATGTATTCCTACCTTCGAATGTTTATATGTGAACTTTAGAAAGGGTACAGTGTTGTTAAAATATCCAAAAAATTCATCTAACACATTGATTGTTCCTGTTCAAAGCAAGAACATGTCATCCAAAAATCTATAATAAACTGAAGTAAATTTCATATGCTCAGATCAAAAAATAAAGTGCCTTTCCCAATGACACATAATAACATTTGCAAAAACAGAGAGCACCCCACCCCCATAGCAGCTACTGCTTTTTGGATGTAATATTCACCTGTAAAACATGATAAAATTGTTCACTAACACCAAACTCATCATTTAGTTTAAATTTTCAGTCATCCTATTACTTAAGAACTCACTATCAGTTAACACTTCCCTAAACCATTCTAAACCAGTCAGATAAGGGATGATTGAAAACAGGTTAAGTATATCTATTGTAACAAAATTTATATTGTCTGAAAACAGGTCCTGAGTTAATGATTCTAAAAAGTGCCATGCATGTTTTAATATATGTCTGTGCATAGTGCCAAACATATTTAATTTAAAATCAATAAATGCAGCCAATGGCTCTGTTTTTGAGCCTGTTGCATCAAGTATTGGATGTAGTGGGGGATTCAAAATTTTTTATGAATCTTTGGAATCTCAAAGATTATTGGGATTCTAGGATGTTCTACTCTTAAAATTCAAATTCTGTTTTTGAAATGTCATCCTGTAAAAAAATAATTTTTATTGAATATTTCTTGTGCATATTGTTCTAGACTATTTATAATCTTTTCCTGAGTTCTTTCTGTTTCTCTTTTTACATTTTTTATTTTTCTCATAACACTGTCAACTACCTTTACTAATCTGCTTAAGTAACTCAGTACTTCTTTTCCTTGAAAAAATATCTTTGCTTATATAACAATTCTTGTATTTTTATTGATTTCTTTTTTTGTCACAGTACTTTTTATCATTAAAGTTCTAAATCTTCAAATGCACTATTATATGTTCTTTTATACTTTTCTTTCTCTAGTTTTCTTGCATTATATTGCCAGTATAAAAAAAAACATTTTTTTCATATTTTTCCTCAAATATCACCCACAATTCAGACCAATTTTTATAAAATGTTCTCATAGTAATATCTTTCCATAAATGCATTATTAATCTCTTTCTTTCTTCATTCCATGCTTTCTCATTTATCCTTGTTATTGCTTTGCCTATTTTAATATATTCCTTGTTATCTCAAGCTATATTGCAAGATGATCAGAAAATCATGTTTCAAATACCTCCTCTGCTTCTATAACTATTCCTTATGATACTATAAAATAATCTATTTCTGTTCTATACATACCCCTTTTGTATGTCCATGAATTTTGCTCCCAAAGTTTTAACTTAGCACATCTTATAACTTCTAACATTTTTATATCATTTCCTTTCTTTTTACACTTGCCTCTTAAATCACATTTAAAGTCTCCTGTTGTTATAATGTTCATATTTATCACTACATATTCTAAATTCTGGTGAAATAAGCTTTCGCTTTCTTTGCAGTTAGTATAAGCATACAGCATTATAATTATGTAGACTTGTTCTTTCCATTTTAAATCTACAATGGTTAATATTCCCATTTTTGCTAAAGTTATATCTAATGTCATTACTGTATTTCTACAGAATATGCCTATTCCAAAACATCTCTTATTTCCCACCTTCCAGATTTTCTTTCTTCTCCTTAGCTTCTCTGTTTGCATTTTTTCTCCATTTCTTAAAAATCTTGTGTCTTCTAATGTATAATTACTTCTACATCACATGTATTACACCACTCCAAAATTCCTATTATTCTTACTATATTCTTAATACTGTTCACATTTACAGAAAGTACTCTAAAATTTTCATTTTCACTTTTCCCTAGTTTCATGCTTTTCTAAATTCTTAGCTGTTACAGGGTGATCCTTCTTACCAGACCATTCTAAGCCTAACCAATTTCCTTCCCAAAGGTGAGAATCAAACATTGTACCTTGTGTCTGTGAGTCAGATACCTTAATCCTTATACCAAGCCCCAATCTTTAGCTGTATATATTCTTTTTCATCCATGTTCTTTCTTTTTTCTTTTGTACTTACCCCTTTAAATTTTCTTTTTCTTTTACCCTTTTACTGATAGAATTCTTTTTTCCCTTTTACTACCCCCCTCTCAGTTAATGTCTTCTTCTTCATCATTTATTTTAGAGCCTTCTTCTATGTCCTCTTTAATTATTTTTCCCCATCCGATGTTTCTTCTTTTCTGCTTCTAAAATGTCTTCACTTTGTTCATTTTCTTATCTTTCTTTTTCTTTTTCCATATTGGTATTTTCATTTTTGCAATCCATCCTTAAATGTCAAATTTTGTTACAGTTGTAACATTTCAATATACATTTTTTGCATCATGTCCTATTTCCCCACAAATACATTTTCTTTTGCCAAAGTTACTTATCAAACATCCTTCTTTTCCACAAAAAAATATGTTTTGGGTTTTCCCTAATATTTTACAACACCCCTATTCCCGTCCACATTTATCATGCTTTGTATATGCATGCTTTTTCTTTCTTAACACAATATTACAATCACAGCCACCAGTCCACAAATAGCTTATGTCATAAACTTTTCCAATGTCCAGTACTTCTTTACATAAAGCTTTATAATGTCCTTTCAAATTCTCTCTTTTTACCTCTGTTCAAAATTGTACATGAATCTTCTTTTCTGTTTCCCTGTTAAATGCTTTTATCACATAAAGATTCCATGGGTTACAGACTTTCTTTTTTTCATAGTCTCCAAGAACAATTTCCATTTAAAAACAGTCTCAAATATAATGTCATAAAATGTTTCTTTGATAACTGCTCTTACCTCATGTGCTTTTATACCCAAAGGAGCTATTAAATTATCCCACACTTCATACCGGTTCATTTCTTTGTCTTCTTTACTTTGAGTCCTTAACACTTACTTCCGTTTTTCATTTTCTTCTGCCTTTTTTCTGCTACTCCACTTTTGCCTTCTTTTACTTTCTCTGCATGTTTTCTTTTCCATCTCAGCACTATTCTTCAGGATTGACTCTGCATACTCCTTTTGTACTTTCTCCATAATGTCCCCCCATGAATCGTCTCCTTCATTTTCTGGCTCACTCTGCACCACAATTTCTTTAAGTAAATCATCCTGCAACCCTCATGACTGGAAGGTTGTAATTATCCATCCATTATTTGCTGAGTCATCTCCATCAAACAGGTTTCTTTGTAACATTTCCTCAGAATCCTGCACACATTCTTCAGTCTCGATATTTGCTTTCTCCTTCATTTCTTTCACTACCGCATAATCTCCTTCTCTCTCCATCTGCCTCCCTGTTTCTCCAGGTACCTCTGTGCCTAGAATGGAAACAGAAAGTGGGACCCATTTTGGCCAAATTTCCTCAGTCAGTATGAGTACCTCCTTAGCTGTACCTTGAAAAGAGACCATTGGCCTAGTGGAGCTAGCGCAGTCAATGAATTGTAAATAAAAATAAATCAACTATAACAGTCTTTGCCACACTTCAGAATTGCCTAATGGCATCTATTAAACATAACAGAAACCTGATCAGCTATGTTCCATACTTCTGATATATTTGTGGCTTGATGCATCCCTAACATTTTTGTGTTTCACTGTTTTATTTATTTATTTTAAAATAACCTGTGCATCACCTTAGTGCCAAACCAGCTAAGACTTGCTTTCATGAGAATTTTCATCCTTCCTTCATCTTGTAGCTCTTTCTTCAATTGGAAAAACATTAAGTTGAGTGAAGTCTCCAACTACTGTCCTATAACCCCCCCCCCACTTATATTTACAGGCTGCAGATAATCCTTAATTAATCTAATAGTTATTTCTCTTTCTAGATACTGTAAACAGTACAGAATTTATATGACTACACCTATCTAAAAATGTCTGTTTGGTTGCATTCCTCTGTTATATTCAACGTACTGACTGACTCGCTCTCATTTTGACAAACTTCCTACTAGTTCAACACCTTATGATGTATGGTGATGTCACTGATGATGTCACCTTGATGTAAAAGTTTTCATACCTCAGTAAAACATACCTCTCATCTTTTTAACACAAGATATCTGGACAAAGCAATAAGTAATGGGGAGACAGAAGACTAAAAATAAGGACAATTTTGAAATATTGTCTCATCAACTTAGAACATTGATGAAATAACAGGTTTTGCATTAACATGAGTTTTCTGAAAGGTAGGAAGTGTGAAACTTAAATGTCTGTTATTATTTTCTGACTTCAATCCTCAATGATTTGTCAGAAAACCAAACAATTTTACAAGGAACAAACCAAATGTATGAGGCAAAAATCTGGACTTTCTGTGAAAATGTAGACATTCGAAAGGTGTGCATTAATGGCTTTTTCTGTCATGCTTCAGTCACTTGGAATTCACTCTCATCTGAAATAAGAACTGAGATGGACTTCATATTGTTCAGACCCAAACTTTTTAACCATCTTCAGGATGAGCATATGCCAGTGCTTTACAGGTAATGGATAGCTGGTATAATGGTTACACAACTAGCCAGTATGTAGGCTAACTTCACAGTTCTCCTTCTCCTCTGAGTAGCAATACTGATATAAATGTACCTCCCTACTAATCTGTCCTGCATGCTACAACCTGTTGCTTCCATAATGATGATGTTTTCCAACTGATCTTCCTGCATAATGGCTTTTGTAGCCTGGATACTTTGACTTCCCCCATTCCTGTCCCCATCGCTCATCTATACTTGCACCTGTCTTAGTCCCATTCTTGTCTTCATTTTAAATATCTTTATTTACCCCCTAATTTTTTGTCATCATGCCTGTCTGAATAATTCATTTGTTTGACATGTTTGGAAATGTTTTTGTCTGAATATTGCATGTGCCTTTGATTTTTTATTGTGCATTTGCATGAGTCTGGCTCTGGCTATGTCTGGAAAGGGTCCTTGGAGCAGTTCACTACACAGTTATCAATTAAGTAAATGACTAAGTAAATAAATAAGGAGAGTGCTAGTAATACCTGCATTTGTATTAGTCTTTGTTTATACAGTAATGAGTTGAAAACATCCATAGGAATTGCAGCCGTAGCAAGCGTGAATGATTGTTATAGCCCCCAGTCCATATATCAGAGAATATTATGCTTACCCAGAGTGGTGGTGAGAATGCAATGAGTAGTGCTGTCAAGTTCAGAATTACAAGTTTTTGGTCAAATATAAATCCCTCCACCATGAAGATCTTTGCCCCTTAAAAAGTAAAGTTTAATAACTGGGACTTGCCATTATGTTCATGTTTTGGTGGATGCTAAGGAAGCAGTGTAGCTGTAAGATCATTCCTCCTAAGGAACAAAACTTCTGCATCCTTCAGGCTGCTACGATTCTATATGTAGGAGTGTAAATTCATGGTTAATGTTAATTAGTTCAAGTTGTGATTCAGAGAGACAAGTAACATGTGGCTTATAGGACCTATGTCACTTTATTGAAGTGACAAAACATTGAATGTCTAAATGTCGGGCTGTAAATATTGAGCAGCAGCATGTTATAAAGCCAAAACAAGACTAAGCCATTTTTCCAGGGGGCAAGACCCCCTGAACCCCTCCCTTAGATACACCAACAATGAAATTGGATAACAGTGGGAAAAGAGCAAATGCCCCTGTCCTCACTGTTGTACGATCTCAGATAACAGGAGTTCCCTTTCATTTCTATGTATTCAACTTGCTGATGTTCAATATTTAAGGCTCATTGTTTAACTGTGTGATGTTTTGTCACTTCAGTAAAGTGACAGGAACCTAGTTTGTGTAGTCTGGTACCTTTATCAGTTCTTGGACTTTGATTTTTATACTTTGAATGTCTGGGTGTATTATTTTCAAGGCATTCCTGATTGTGCAGCAACGGCTAGCAGATGGTCATAGAGGGCATTGGTCCAGGTGTGGGCGAATACCTCCATGCCATAAAAAAGACATTAAACATTTCTGACACTGATATGTTTAAAGTTTGGATTTATATTAGTTCAAATGCTATATTTTTGTTTCAGTTCTTTATCTAATTCACTGGTAGAATACGTCAAATGATTCTGTTAATCATACCCAAGGAATGTTCTAAGTGAGCTTGATATCTGTACACCCAGTTGCCTATGAATGTTTGGTTAGAGGCACAGTGGTCCAAGGTCTATATTAGAACACTGAACATTTGAAATGTCGGATGTTCTAATATCGACCCGTTTTCAGCGAATGCTGAAAATATCGAAGTAACAGGAAACTGAATTCTTTCCTAGGGAAAGAATTTGGTTGTCCGTTTCTGTTGCTTTGGTATTTTCAGCGCTCTGGTGGTAAGTGTCGATTGTGTGGATGTGTGGCTTAGGGCGGGTTAGTTGAGTTAGGGCGCAGGTCAGGTAAGTGTGCGATTGTGTGGACGTGTGGGTTAGGTGAGTTAGGGTTAGGGCGCGGGTGAGGTGACTGTGCGATAGTGACGGACCTGTTTAGGTGTATGTGTGTGGATTGCTGTTTGTTTGCTGTGCTTGTGTTGTGTTTATGTGTTTTGGAACAGCAAATTTTTTCCCGAGGAAAACATTTGCTGTTCCGAATGTTTGATGTTTTTTTTTCGATTGCTAGAGTTCGATATTAGAACACTCGACATTTTGAATGTTCGGTATTCTACTATAGACCCGTGGTCTAGTATGCACATCCTGTCTGGTGTTTTACATAGGTAAAACTACTGGGACATTGAAAGAATGTGTATACGAACTGCATATGAGATTAAAATATCCAAATTGACCAACTCTCTTTATAAACATATATTTGAATGCCCAGGTTTTAATAAGTTTTTTTTTTCTTTATTGATAGAGTTTACAGTTCAGAAAGTGGGGGTAATGGTGAATTATTATTAGAACAAAAAGAGTTAAAATGGAAAATATGATTGAATGCCACAATAAAACCAGGGCTTAATGAAAGCTGTCTCTTAATAGTATTCTTAAACCCACGTCTACAATGTTGGGATGATTATATAATTTTTTATTGGTCTTTTTATTTGTATATTTTCTCTACAAATATTCAGATACTTATTACCTTTAATGAGTGACTGTATGTTTTAGTTAGCTATATGCAAACATTATTTGAGGCTCTTGTGATAGGGACACTTTTAAATGTTTGATAGACTATTAATTAAGGTTTTTTATTGGTGGAAGTTCAGTATATAATAAGTTTTGATGCTGTTCTTTTATTATCTTTGAAGCCTATGGAAGTAAAACAAAAGCACTATGATTGATTAAATTGTGTTTTTATGTACTTTTTATTAGGGTCTGTGTTAAATCATCGAATGCTTAAAAAAGTGAATGATTATCGAACCCATGTAAGTGAACGCTTACAATCTCGAATGCTTAGAACAGCAATTATTTTCCAAGGGTTTGCTGTTCCACAAAACAAAACAAGACAAAAAAATTATAAAACATTACATAAAGTGGGCGGCTTCATCTCCCACACCCTCCAAATGTGGGAGGCTGTGCCCCCCACCCCCCTACTTAAATATACCAACTCTGAGATCACACTACAGTGACAAAAATGGCAAAGTAACGGAAGCGGCCAAGTGATTTCTTTCCCAGGGAAAGAATTCACTTATATGCTGTTTCGCTATTTTTGCCTTTTCGTGCTTTCAAGTTTGATCAAGACGCATTTGAAAAAATGTGTCTTCGATCATTTAATAGGAACCCCTTTTTATAAACTTGATATATTCCTGGAGCTTTTACTGTATGCTGATACTGTGATTGCATTTATCTTTGCTGCCGTTTTGCAACTTAACTGCTGACTAGGTTCGCGGGAGGAGCATGCTGGTTTTATGCATCTTGCCCTTTGACTATCACAGCAACATCTCAACTTTACCAAACTTTTGCCAGATGTCAACTAGTCTAATTGTACTAGTCTGTTAACTAGTCCCCACTGTCTTACAGTAATCACTCAATGCACTCCCAAAAGCAGAAATACCTAGTCAATGCATATATGGATGTTTTGTTGCCATTCCTGAAAACAAGCAATAGTAATGCCTCTGATTAAGGCCAATAAGGAGTGACCAAATGTTTTTGTGTCTTTCTGCTTTTCCCGGTTAGGGGTCGCCACAGCGGAACTCCGGTCCGCTAATGATTGGCAGTTGATTTTTACGTACCGGCTTGCCAGGCCTGACACACAACCTTCAACGAAGGTACACCCATTCATGCATGTCTCCACGCAGAAGACGCTCTAGCTGAGAATCGAACCGGACAGCGTCTTACTGTGAGGCGACAATGCTACCGTAGCACCACCACCACCACCACGGAAGGAGTGACCAAAAGTAGTTATATAAATTTAATAACCATGTTGCCCAGCACTGATGAACTCCAAAGCATGCAGCAGTAACAGCAGCAGACAATGCATCTTACACACTGTCTGTCTAAACCCATCTCTTTGAAGTGTACCCTTCAAAAAATGGTCAGACTACTATATCACTTGTAAGGTTTTCACTTACCAGATGGCAAAATCATATGTAAAAACCTAGTGATTGATACTGGCAAATATAATCTGATGCTAGTGTGGCAGATTGCACAGCATACAGTGAAAGGCAAACAAAAGAAGTGTTGATACATTTAAAACAGTTTAGAGAATAGTTGAAAGTATACTCAGACAGTATAAATACAATCATGGTCCTACAGGAGCTGAGCTCTCTCTGATGCTGCATGCAATATCCACACAATCACGATGAAAGAAAAGTTCAAGCATCAATTTATCCAGGTGGAAAAATGAAATGCAGGTGTCCTGTTACAGTGAGAAAGTTGTAATGCACAATAATAGGCTTTTTCATGGCAGCAACTCACAGCATTCACAGGACAACTGACAGCAGACAAAAGAAGGCCATGTGATATGAATCCTTCATTTTGTCAGCATAACATGAAGTAGCCATCCTTTGTTAGGTACTGTCAGGTGACTATATATACAGCAGCCCATTGGGTGAAGTTCAGCCTAGAACACCAGTATGTACCTAACCATTACATAACATATAATGAAGTAACCAAAATGAGTCTAAGGTGAATGACCTAGGAGAAGTCCTCATGAAGGAGTTTACCAGGGCCATTCCTTGATCACCCATATTCTAAAAGCCTCAGTTGGATATCTCTGTCAAATAGTTTGGGAGAAAACTTGCTTTTTTAAGCTATAGGCATTGCCTTACCTTATCAACAGCTTAAGACTTAAGGGTTGTCAGGAATGTACCACAGACTATTTCATTCCTCACAACAGAAGTTATACAAAATTGTACAAGTCACTAGAACTTAGGCTGAACTTGCCAGGAGTGGAAATTATGGAGAAACTGAAAATTAAAGTTCCACACATGGTGAAACAAAGTATATGACTTGTGAAGTAGTTAAGTCATTTAGTTGGCATTCTCCAAAGGTTACTAGTGTCTGCATGTATGATTAGTGCTGGTAAGTAAATGTCATTTGTTGTAATGGCCTGCAGGTTCAATTAGATAATGCTGTCTGTATTGTACTTCTTGCACAAAACAAGTGCTATACCTTAATGGTAAGTGTGTGCAACAGGTTTGACTGGTTCTAACCAGTACATAATGACAGGGAGGAGTGTACCTTCAAATGAGCTACTACCATTCAGAACAATTACGATTTTCCACAGTTCAGAATGAGTACAGAATTACATCAGGCATATAAACGCAAGGAGAGTAACTGTTCCAGAAGATGAAGTTTACAGATTTCTCAGTCACATATTGTAATGTGCAATTCAGAGTCGTGCTGATACTCCAGCACTCAAAATGCCCTTCCACAATGATCAGCATTCAGACAGTTAGACTTACTTTACATACTTTTTGCAACAAATGAAAACATGCCAAATAATTACCTACAGGTGTTAGCCATGAGTTAAAATATACCTCTAGGCCTAAATGTTTGGAATATAGGTTACAGAGTTTAATAGACTATTAGTTTTGTAAATGCAGTTAAAGTCCTTTATGCTGCAGACAGATGTGTAGATGTACTCATGAAACATGCTATAACTTAAGCACTGATAAAGAAAAAGTACAGTTTTGTACCTACCATAAATGTAGATGTTCGAGGATCTCCATTGCTGCAGTCCTGACATATGGGTATTCCGCTGTCCACCATCGGCCCGAATACCAAAGGGCTAGAACCGGCATCGGTCATCGGCGCCCGAGACTGACGTCAGTACGTGTCAGTACAAATGCGCATGACCGACGCCATAACCTCAGTCTTTCTTGCCTCAGACGTCAGAATGCAAAAAACACCACCCAAACCCCAACCTAAAAAGAAAAAGGGGGAAGGAGGGAGGGAAAATTGGACTGCAGCAATGGAGATCCTCGAACATCTACATTTATGGTAGGTACAAAACTGTACTATGTTCTTCGCCTCCCATTGCTGCAGTCCTGACATATGGGTAGAATCCCAGAGCAACGGAAAAAAGGGAGGCTGGTCAACTAAATAGCATTAGGAGCTGCAGACATGCCCTGTAAGATTGCAGTGGCAAACCCAGCCCTAGACCTAGAATAAAGAGGTAAATGATAATGCTTTGTAAAGGTATGTACAGAACTCCAAGTAGCTGCTTCTAGAATGTCTTTAGCAGCTACCCCTCTCAAAAAAGCAGTAGAAGTGGCCGTAGCCCTAGTAGAATGAGGCCTGATCCCAGCCGGAACATCCTCTCCATGATGAGAGTAACAAAAAGCAATACAATGGCCAATCCACTTGGAAATAGTTTGTTTCGAGACAGCTTTCCCTAGTGAAGTCAAAGCAAAAGAAACAAATAATTGTTGAGATCTTCTGAACTCTTTGGTTCTGCTCAAATAATACCTCAACTGCCTATGTACATCCAAAGAATGCAAAACTTTTTCCCCTTCATTTTGGGGTTAGCATAAAAGTAGGCAAATGTATAGATTGGTTCAATGCCACATTAGAAATCACTTTAGGCAGAAAAGTAGGATTAGTACGTAAGGAAACTCTGTCATTGTGAAAAATCAGAAAAGGTGCCACTGCCATGAGGGCCTGTAATTCAGATACCCTTCTAGCAGAAGTAACAGCCAATAAAAAGCAGTCTTCCAGGACAACAACTGCAATTCAGCTGTAGCTGCAGGTTCAAAAGGAGGCAGAGTCAGCTTTTCCAAAACAAAATTAAGATCCCAGGTAGGAGTAGGAGCCCTCCGTGGGGTCTGATATTCTTTGCCCCTCTAAGAAACTGTTTAACCAATGGATGTGAAAATAAAGGAGGTCACAATCATAGTGAGCAGAAATAGCTGCAGCATGCACTTTTACAGAAGAGAAGGACAAACCCTTGTCCAATAAAATAGTCAAATATTGCAATGTACAACTCAAATTAGGCAATTCGACATCAAAGCCTTTAGCTGAACTCCAAAGAAAAAATCTCTTCCATTTACCAGCATAAACTGAGTACTAGGACGCCTGGCTTCCAAAATAACATCCAAAACTTGTTGAGGGAGCTGAAGGTCCTCCTTCTCTAAAACAGAATGCGCCAGGCTGTCAGGTGTAGGGATTGCACCCTGACATTGAGAAAATGATTGTTTTCCTGAGACAATAAGTGAGGAATCTGTGGTAATGGCCAAGGTGGTACCTGAATTAAGCTCCTCAACAGAGGGTACCAATGCTGACGAGGCCAATCCGGTGCTATAAGGATCATGCAAGGTTTGTCCCTCCTGACTTTCAACAGCACCTTCGGAAGAAGAGGCAAAGGAGGAAAATCATACACGTGAAGGTTGCTCCAACTGAAGGATAGTGCATCTATTTTCCAGGATTTTGGATGAAATAGCCTTGTGCAAAACAGTGGCAGTTGGAAATTCAGAGGAGAAGCGAACAGATCTATGTCCGGAGTTCCCCAAGCCATTGTCAACTGAAGAAATACCTGAGGGTCCAATTTCCATTCGTGAGGATCCACAATCTGTCTGCTCAGAACATCTGCTAAAGAATTTTGTGCTCCTGGCAGAAACTGTGCTCGAAGAGTGATGTGCAGATTCAAAGCAGTTTCCCATAACAGCATTGCTTGTCTGCAAAGAGGGTAAGAATGCTTGTTGATGTACCACATGACAGTCGTGTTGTCTGTTCGAATCAACACCAGTCCTGGTTGAAGTAGGCTTTTGAATCCTTCCAAAGCAAATTGAACTGCCAGCATCTCTTTCATGTTGATATGCAAGTGAAGTAGCTCTGGGGCCCAAAGGTCTTGAATCCATTTTCCTCTGAAATGAGCTCCCCAGGCTGACTCCGAGGCATCTGTCGTTAATATCTGACTTGCCTCTGGTTGGGTCACAGAGAGCCCCTTGTTTAGGTGACATTCCTGAGCCCACCACAGAAATTCTCTCTGAATGCAAGTGTCCAAATCGTGGCAGTGTTGAGTCCAAACGCTTTTGAGATACCATTGTAGCTTCCTCATATGCAGTTTGGTATTGGGAAGTACTAGAATGCAAGATGCCATGAACCCCAAGGCTTGAAGGACTGTCCTTGCAGTCAGCCTGGACATTACTGATAGCTGTTGGAAGTATAGGTGAAGATTCCTTTGTTTGTCCGGGGTAAGAAATGCCATCTGAGCAGCTGTATTCAGTTTCACACCCAGAAAACACATCTCTTGTGAGGGTACTAGACTGGACTTTATTTCGTTCACAGAATACCCTAGGCATCTTAAAACTGTCATTACATACTGCAGATGTTGAAGAAGTTCGTGCTTGCCTTGAGCCAGAATCAAACAGTCGTCCAGATAAGGATAAATTTGAATTCCTTGTAGCCTGAGAAAAGCTATTACTGGAGCCAGGACTTTTGTGAATACCCTGGGTGCAGTAGACAAGCCAAAGGGCAATGCAGAGAACTGATAATGCAAATTCCCATTCCGAAATCTCAGGAATTTCCTGCAACTGGGCCTGATAGGAATGTGAAGATAGGCCTCTTTGAGATCCAGAGTCACCATCCAGTGATCTTTGCCCAGCATAGGTAACAGCTGTTGCAGTGTTAACATCTTGAATTTTGAAATTTCCAGAAAGGTATTTAGAATGGACAAGTCCAGAATTGGTCTCCAAGTATTTCCTTTCTTTGGCACTAAGAAAAGACGGGAATAAACCCTGTGCCTCTTTCTGCAGAAGGTACTGCCTGTATTGCTTCCAACTGAAGCAGAGAAGAAATCTGAGTCTGTGCTTCCAGTCTTTGCTGACGAGGCACATCCGGCATACCTTTGAAAGGAGGGAATGTGTGAAAATAAAATTTGTAGCCTCGATTTATTATGTCCAATACCCATTTGTCTTGGGTAACCAAATGCCAATTCCTTTTGAAAAGTCTCAGTTTTCCTCCTAGAGGGGCTGCCAGCAAGGCAGAGTCCGGCAGCTGAAGACACGGGTCATTGGGTCTGTTTCGAAAGGACTGACCCTGCCCTCCCCAGCAAAAGGGGTAGAAGAACTCAAAGACCTAGAAGTAACAGGGCCCTGAGAGGAAGCCCTACCTCTACCTCGACTCGACCTGCCCCTAGATTGATAATCCGAAGAGGGAAAGACCATCCCTTAGCAGGCCAATTCCTACTGAACTTAGGGGGCTGAACCTGTAAAAAATCCTTAACTGTCTGCATAGACTTAGCTTTTTCCTCCATTTTTTTCAAAACTGATTCTACTGGAGGGCCAAAAGAACATCAGATTGTAGAGGAGCATCCATAATTCGAGCCTTAACATGCTCTGACAAGGTCTGATCTTTAAGCCAAGCATGCCTACGAATAACTGAACTAGTAGCAGCCACCCTGGAAGAAGCCTGTAAAGCATCAAAACCACACTGCAAAGAATGCTTACCAACTTGGTCTGAAGCATGCACTAAATCCTGAAGCTCCTTACATTCAATACCTTCAGCTAAAGCATCTACTTTACATTTCAATTGGCCCAGCAAATAATTTTGATACCGGAGCATATGAAACTGACAATTTAAAGCTCTCATAGCCAAAGTCGAAGAGGTATACAGTTTTTTACCCCACCTATCCAGGGCCCTAGCATCCTTGTCCAGAGGAACTGGATTCCTAACCACAGAAGCCCTAATCCCTTTGGGGCCTTGAGTAATAGTTTCTGGATCAGCCCTAGGACTCTTATATAAGTACTTGTGAGCTTCCGGAACCCTGTAGTATCTATCTGGTTTAACCGGGCAGGAGGCAGAGAATCTGGGTTAAGGGCAGCCTCAGAAAACACATCCTGAACAACATCCAGTACAGGGGGAATAGCCAAGGGCCTATGCTGAGGCAAAAACAAGAATTCTCTTAGTCTTTTACAAGAATCAGAATAATCCTGGCCCTCCCATTTGAAATGTTCCCTCATGGAATGCAAAGTCTCAGAGAAAGAAAAATCTTCTGGAGGGGACGCAGAGGGAGTAGAGTCCTCAGCCTCCGAATCAGAATAAGGAGGGAAATCATGAAGTTCTTCTACAGAGGAATCTGACTCATTGGAAGACTGAACCAAACCCTCCAACTCTGTCTCTACCCTGGGCCTCTTCACAGGGGGGGCATAGAACCCCTAATTAAAGTAATCAAATCTTCAGCCATCTTTAACATGTGCTTCCTAGGAGCTGGACCCTGGGGACTAGCACCAGCAGGGGCAGACTTAGACTTAGAATGGGCTCTGCTTTGAGAAGGAGGAGGCCTAACTACCCTATGAGGGGAGGGAACCACTGACATCAGAGAAGCACCCTCAGCCTGGCCTAACCCAGGAGAAGCCACTTCCTGCAGTAACAAAGGCTCCCCTTGAGACTCAGGTAAACTTTCAGAAGGAGCCGCTGAAGAAGCCAGTGGTACTACAGAACCGGCGTCCGGAGTGGATGCCTCATCCTGTTTGGACCGCAAAGACTTTTCTTTGCGTTTCTTAGAAGAACCAGTCGTCGGAGAATCCGACGGCATGTTATAATTACAACGTTTACCAAACACCAGCCTAGCACAGTCCAACCGACGTTTAATAGTACGCTTGTTAAAAGTAGCACAAAAGCGACACCCAACAATGTCGTGCTCAGGCCCTAAACAAGGAATGCAGAGTGAATGGTAATCCCTATGAGGAATCTGTTTCCCACAAGAAATACAGTTATTAACTTTTTCTGACATCCGTCAATACTGAGGCAAGAAAAAGACAAAAGTGTCCCCAACGGGGTACTTAGCCCAACTTGGTCTCCGGTCTGAAACTCGAAAACCGACAATTCCAGAACGCCGAACGGCACTTGCAAATTCTGCTTCTGCTTAGGACCATGCGGCAAGAAAGACTGAGGTTATGGCGTCGGTCATGCGCATTTGTACTGACACGTACTGACGTCAGTCTCGGGCGCCGATGACCGACGCCGGTTCTAGCCCTTTGGTATTCGGGCCGATGGTGGACAGCGGAATACCCATATGTCAGGACTGCAGCAATGGGAGACGAAGAACATCCTGATATCTTAACAGTATAGTACACCGTAGTCTTACACACACACTTGTTTCACTCATACAAGATGAGACAAGTGAAGTTCTAATTGTGTACTGGAACAAGACAATATTACGTTTGAGGTTCTACCATGAGAAACTGGCATCTGATTTTTTTGACCCAAACTAAAATGACAGCTGTTCATTACATCTGGGATTTTTCTCTCTGTTTTAAGGAGTCCTTGCAGTCCTAAATCTCATAAAAACTTTTCAAAGCCTGGTGTCCCTGATAACAATTCACCTATAACACATCTGCGGGTTACAAACAGGGTGTTTGGTACACAGCTTGAATTATTTTTGAACGTTAACAGCTTCCCTGACCCTTTTCAGTCCCTGTTTTAGACTTGCTGTACACCCTGACCATGTTGGTAAATGCTCTTTTCTTGATATTCTTATGCTGAGAGATCAAAGCTGTACTTTGTTTTGGGCCCACATGATCTCTGTTCTGCAATCAGAATACTGAATTACAATATCCCAGATGAACTTTCAAGGTATACCCAGAAGGTAGTTGAGGGGGCTATTTGTTCCTCATTACCTGCATGACGGCTGTTGGTAGTTTGGACTTTCATTGGACTTTCACTTATGTGGCCTTTGGAAATACTATCTCATTGGCACGGACAGTGTTTAGTTATACATGTTTCAGGATCTCCCTGAAAACATGTCTGGTGTACCTTTTAATGACAGCCTAGCTGAACAGTTTTTGTTCTTGACATAAACTGCTTTCATTACTGTTTTATTACTGTTATTTTATTTTCTTATGTACTATCTTGAGTTAGCATTTGCTTTATTGTTTAAGTGTTTAGCAGATAACACATTCACTCCTGCATTGCTGATCTTTCTCTTTATTGCTTTACTAATGCAGTGCATGTTTTATGGGCTACCTTGTCTCATTCAAGCCTACAGCATTTGAAAGGCAGGTCACAAAGAGTGCTTTCATTGTAATGTAACCAACTGCAGTACTGAATTCATGGTGTTAAACGTCATGATGAGTTAACTGTTCATGTTAGACAAGATGCTGCTTTTGTATTCAGCTGAAAAGACTTTTTACACATTTAAATTTGATTTGTGTATGAACTCTTGGCATTTGGAATCCAGGCCTGTTAACATTCAAGAAAGCAATACTTACTAATCAACTGACAGCAAATGTTAATAAGGTAAGCAGTTTAATAATCTGAAATTAAAGAGGAAGTTGGTATTAATTCATCTTTCTCCCATCCTCTGGACTATGGAGTACTGTGGTGCACCATTTGAGTCCATGTGTATTAACCATAGGTATGCAGGCTCCAGGAGAATTCATTCCATGGATAGGCCTCTGCTGTGATTATAACATAGAGGGTACACAATTATATTGCTAATCTCTGTAGCATGTGTTGGTCATCAAATGTTTTACAGATAGTCTGGAACAAATACTAAACTGGATGAAATGTAGGTCTAACTGAGCATGTGCAGTCTGAGGTCTTAGCTGTCTGTGCTACCCCAAGGAACTCTGCAGTTTCTCCCTTTCTCCCTTGATGAAGATATTATTAATGGAGGTGACAGTTTGGAGCTTGTATCTAGGATGCTTAATTTGGGGTGTTCCTTGATGATAGGCTGATATTTCAGAACAGGTGATAGCCATTTTCCAAGGATTGTTGTTGTCATCTGAGGAATATAGCATGAGTTACATGCTTGATTCCACCTGCTACCCTTTAACTGCACCCTATTACCCCAATGCACCGTAGTCTATGACATTCAAGATGTTGATATTAGTGTTGGGGCATCTTCTTTGTATAGTTTACATGTCCTTGTGTCCACATCGGTTTTGACTGGTGCATCAGGTTTCATCTCATATCCTAAAGGCATGATGATAGTCAACTTGGTGGTATTCCAAAAAAAGTAGTGTACTATGCCCAGTACAGTGCATGTATATGCTTCTGCGTAGGTAAGATGGAAGGGAAGTTAAAAAAACATATTTATGAACATTTGAGAGCTATAAGATTAAAAGATGAAACTAATGTTTTAGCAAAGCACTGTCTGGAGTATACAGAACATTCCTTTAAATTTTTTGTACTGGATGTCGTAAAGATAGGAGAAAGGGGTGGACCATGGAGTATCAATTTGGAGAGAATGGAATTAGCCTGGCAGTTACCCCTAAGGGCTAATTATTGGCCAGGTTTTTATGGCTACCTTTCTATAACTAATGTTTTAAGACTAAAAGAACAGGAAAGGCAGTTTTAACATTTTAAGCATTTAACTGTATTTACACTTTTAAAATGTTTATTGTTGTTTATTTATTATTGTTACTTATTACACTATTTATAATGGTTTTAGAAGGTTTTGATATGAAATGTATGTATCATTTATTTGATCTATTATGTTTAGCATTGTTTATATGGTATAGCGGTGAGCATAGTTGCCTTTCAAGCAGTTAACCTGGGTTTGATCCCCAGTTAGTGCACTATTTTTAACTCCTGCTTTTTAAAACCCCAGGAACATTGAACCCATGAATTATGTATTAGTTTACTGTATTGCACTATTGATTGGCTTTAACAAAGGAGAGGGGTGTGTTCTGTTACATATTTAAACTTTATTCGTGTTAGTTTGGTTTGTCTGATGAAGTTTCATTAAGTCATGAGACAAAAGCGCTTACAATATTTTATTTGAATGTTTCTCTAATAAAAGGTTGTTTTACATCTGGATTTACAATGTTTTTGTACATTTTTCATGGAATTTTAAATTTGCTGACCCACAACAGTCCTCGCTTCAGTTTGCTGTGTTTGGTTTGTTCTGTTGCCTTTTGAGTTTGTCTGTTTAATCTATGGTGTCTGAGGAACATTTGGGGACATCGCAAAGCTTGTTTTCTCAGCATTTTGAATGTTCATTTGGGGATATTACATTGTTGCTTCAACAAATAACACAGCATCGACTTGAAAACTGTACACCCCTCCAAGCAATGGTACATTCTAATGTGAGATCTGGTTCTTTTCCTTAGGCAAATAATTTATGTATTTAGCATTTGTTTACTGGGAAAGTCCGACTTGGAATCAAGCCAATTTTCAGTGGAGGCCCAGGGAGAAATCCTCCAGATGCATGTCTATGTAATGTGGGTAGAAACCTGAGCACCCAGAGTAAACCCACACATACGCAGGGAAGGACATTCAGACTCCGTACAGAAGGAACCCCAGCTGAGAATCAAATGGGAGAACCTCTTGCTGTGAGGTGACAATGATACCACTGCACCATCCAGTGGCGCATGGAGGTTGTGGAGGTTTTAACAGTGAAAGGATTGTTCTTGTATGCAATTTGAGTTTTGGGCAGAGTATTAATCAACAGAATGGTTTTAATGGACAAACCAATGGTGAATTACATATACATTTAACAGACTTGATGATTTTTTACCAAAACCAGGTCAGTAACATGAACATTACTGGTAACTGTGTCCAAAACGGACTGAATGGGGAGCCATTCATTTTAAATGAGTGGTTGAGGTATACTATGAGTTTAGAGTATTCACAGATTGTTTCAGGAAATAATATACAAAATTATTTGTCTGAACTAGACTACATGTTAATGAAAATTTAAAAAAATTACAGTTAGAGAATCTTTATTTTACTGAATGCATTAATTCAATGGTTGTACCTAAGGGTTTACATTCTTGGAGATTTCCTACTGGTTTGCCACCTGAGTCAGTTTTCTATAAGGACCTCATTGAATTATTTGATAAGCATGAGTATGAATATATGGCCTTTGTGATAAAGCACAACAATTTACTATTGAAAGTCTAACTGAGCAGGTGACACAGATGGGTAGGCTTATTGTAAATGATATTTTTAAAGATGTTGAATTTGAATATGGAAAGATTTTTTTTTTAAGTATTGATGAAAAGGTGTCTGTTATTAAGAATAGAAAAGTAAAAGAAACTAGCAAGGGACAAGAAAGCTTAGAGTGAGAATTCTGCCTACCCCCACCCCCAACATCTCAGCAGTTTGGAAGTACATTTAGGAACAGACAGCCAGTTTCAGAAAATGTGCAAATTCTTAATCCACCTCAGAATTATTCTACAGATAATAATGTAGAGACAAGTGTTAACATCAATGATGAGGCTAACTTTTTAGGCAAAGAGAATCCCCCCCCAGGATGCTCAGAGCATCTCCAGAACAGACAACGGGGATCATAGGATCATAAGAAGTTACTAGGCTATTGGCTCTGTGGCCCTTTTAAGCCTAACCAAGAGTTTAGCCCATGTTTAGACAAGTCAGCACCCAAAGCCCCTGTCCAGCAGGGTCACAGGTGGAATTCCAGGGGTGTATTTTCTGTTTCCCATCCAGTTATCCAGGTTGTGCTTAAAAAGGGATAATGAGGTACTCTGCTTGACGTGGAGAGGGAATCTGTTCCACAGATGGGGGAGTCTCTGGGACACAAATCTTTCCCACTATCAAGTCCTATTCATGTTAGAGACCAGGTTGAGGTCGTGCGTGTGTGGGTTACTCGAGTGGAGCTTGACTTGCGGATATGCAGCAGTCCCATCAAGGTGGGTTCTGAGATTGTTTTGTATGCCAGACAGAGGTCACCTCTGAGGAGTCTGTATGAAACTGAGTAGAGGGACAGGGCTTTTAGCCTATCTGTGTAGGTTAGATGTTTGAGACCCTGGATTCTCCTAGTGAGGAACCTCTGTGGTCTGTCCAGATGCTGTATGTGCTTTGAGAGGTACATGCCAAAGAGGGCGTTGTACTCAATAATTCACCTTATAAGGGAAGAATACAGGGATGTTTTGACCTCCTTGTCCCTGGATGATATACCCTTACTTATGAGGTAGGCCATGTAGAAAGCTTTCAATACAATGGAAGCAAAATAGTGGTCAAAAGTCAGATTGCTATCAACCTGGGTGCCTAAATCCCTCACAACTAATTGCATGCTTAAGACGTTGTTATTAATATGATAATATGTGGGGATGTCTCTCTCCCCAAAGGGGATGATGATGCATTTTTTGCATTCAGCTTGAGACTACGTTTCTGGCACCAGCCATTTGTTTGGGTGAGACCCTCTTGGATGACGTCCAATCACTTGGGGAATTGATGACCATGCCCAGCTTGCAGTCATCTTCAAACCTGGTCAGCCATAGCCCACTGGTTTTGACCTGCACCTCAGAGAAGTATATCCCGAACAACAGAGGCCCCAAGACTGATCCCTGGGGTATGCCACTCGTTACGGGTCTACTGCTTGAGGTGGCTTCCCCTATTTTGATTAGGTGGGTTCTATCAGTGAGCCAGTTTGCTACCTATCTGGTAACATATGGAGGTGAGAGAGTTTATCTATTAGGCCCGAGTGGGGAATAGTGTTAAAGGCTTTGGCCAGGTCAGGGTAGGTGGTGTGCAACGTCTTCCCCTCATCCATGGCTTTGGTGACTGTCTCAAAGAAGTCAACCAGATTTAACAGACATGATCCCCCCCTTGACAAAGCCAAACTGTGTGGGGTCAAGTGATTGGAGGTTGCCAATGTCCCTGTTAATGAGATCCACGATAATCTGTTCCATGACCTTGCAGATCAGGCTAGTTAGGCTGATGAGTTTATAATTTCCCAGATCAGTGGGCGATCTACCTTTGTGTAAAGGGATGACAGTTGCTGTCCTCCACTTGGCTGGGACAAAGCTGCTACTCAGGCTTTTGTTGACTAGGATGCCTAATGGTGCTGCAAGTTCATGCCTAAGTTCATGTAGGATGCAGCCTGGGATGTGATCGGGTCCCATGGAGGCTGTATTTTTTGCCTTTGAGAGAGGGGTGGGGGGCAGGTACTGGGGATGTCCTGATTTAATGATGAGGGTACAGAGAGTTGAAGTTTTCACTGAATCTGTCAGCCAGTAGGTTGGCTGTATCTACAACATTTGTGCATATGGTTTCCTTGACTACCAGTTCTGAACAGATGTGGGTGCCTCCTTTGAGATTGCAGACATATGTGAAGAAGGCCTTATGATTGTCTGTAGTAGATGTGGCCAATTTGGACTTGAAGTTGGTTTTAGAGGATTTCACTAGTGCTCTTATTTGCTTGTTCAGGCTAAGGAGAGATTGCTTCCAATTGAGCACCTGATCCTTCTTGGTCCTGGACAGCAATTTTTTACTTTTGTTAAATAGTTTATTTATTACAGATGTCCACCTGGCAGGTTTACTCTTCCTTGCGGAGGATGATTTTGTCCTGTCAGGTATTCCTGATTCCATGCATCTATATAAATGCTTGTATAGTACTTTGTTGTAGATTTGGATGTTGGTGCCAGTTCCTGCAGAGGGGAAAGGGGCTGTGAATCTGTTTATACCATCCCTCAGGAGGTTGTAATCAGCTTTGGAGAAGTTTTTTTTGTTTGACCCTAGCTAGAGGGGGTCAGGGGAGATGGTGACTTTGAAAGTGACTGCTTTATGATTGGATCCTACCAGGGAGGATGATACTGTAGGGGTGCTGGAGTGGTTACTTATGTTGGTTAATACCAAGTCCAAGATATTATCACCCCTTGTGGGGATATTGATTAGCTGTTCTAAGCAATGATAAAATTGATGAATCTCTGGGCATTTGTGTTCTGGCATGAGTAGTTTTTCAAGTCCATGGTTGGGTAGTTAAAGTCGCTCAGGATCAGGGTAAAGGGTTGAATCTTGATAGATTCAAAGAGGTCCAGATAGGTGGAGTGGATATCATGAGTCAAACTTGGGGGCCTGTAGCTAGCTATGATTTGAAAAGGGGTCTTGTGAATGGTTAACTGCACCTGGAGTGTCTCCTGTGTGTTATACTGTTTGACCAGCCAGGAGATGTGTGTGTCTTTAATATGTATTGAAACTCCACCCCCTCTGGCTTTGTTGCTCACAGTTTGGGGTATGAATGTATGATAGTATGAGTAACCAGGTAAGACTGGGGTGCTCTCTGCACCTTTGAACCAGGTTTCTGTGACCGCACAAATTTCAACATCTTCCAGGGTTAAGAATGCTAGCAATGAGTGCAGTTTCATGTTTAGCAGCATGACCTTTAATTTGCGTTTTGTTGAAATGTTTTTGTTGGTAGTATCGACCTCATGACTTTTCCTAAAAAAGGCACTATGGGGGAGGCAAGGGCCTTTGCCAAAAGCCTGAAGCCCAAGTGAGACAGATGCAGGGACAGAGTCAGTTTATCTCGGTTGCTCAGAACCTACAAAGGGATGGATTCTGCAAGAGGGGGAACACAATCAGAGGGGTGGCAGGGGGAGGTAAGGGCAGAGACACTGGAACAGAAATTAGAAATCCAACAAGTTAAGAATGGTGGTGTAAGCCTTCCACCTGTACAAATTTGTATGAATACTAAATTGACTTTAAAATATACAATTCTTATGATATTCACATTGATGACATTTGTTGTGACCTTTTTGCTAAAGGCTTAACTTTTATACCATCTAAAAAAGTGGACATAGAAAATTTGCTGATTGATCTTAAATTGTTTATTAGAAAACTGAATTTTAAAATTATTTTTCAGAATGTCAACATGGTGACAAGATCACTACACCTATCCAGTACTTTTAACTCCCCTAACCATGCTACATTAGAATTGTTTTATAAGATGTGTGAGCTTGACTTGTGAAATGAGAATAGTTATAATATTTCTAATATTTCTAGGAGTGAAAGGCAATTAATGGATTCGATCTCAAATAATACACTGTTCGAATTATGAAACCAGATAATGGAGGCGGTTTAATGGTAATGAATCATATGGATTATATATCCAAAATTAAAGAAATTTTGTCCACCAAATCATATGAACCCAGCTCACTCAACGGGTTGAATGGAGCATATAGGCATGTTAGGGGAGCACTGGAAGATTTGTTGATAGATGGCAGTATTACTATTACTGAATACAATTATTTATCAGTCCCCCACCCAATCACCCCAACCATGTTTGGCCTCCCAAAGTTGCCTAAGAGTATGCAACAACCTCTGATGCACCCCATTGTAGATGCCAGGGGATCTATTACATACCCCTTGGCTAAATATATTGATGTGAAATTGAATAAAATTGTGCCCAATGAACCAACAATTTGTAAAGATTTGTGGGATTTTTTTAATAAAATTAAATGATATTGAATTCAGTGAAGAATGCATCTTTATTACAGTAGATGTAAAAGATTTATATTCTGTAATTCCACACAATATAGGGTACAATGATTCTGCGATTTTTTTTTTTGATTGAAAAGAGTTTTTCACAAGAAGAGGTTGATTTACTTGAGCATCTTTTAGAAATTGTTTAAACACTAATTTTATTGTGTTTGAGAAGGAGTATTGTCTGCAGAAAGAAGGGTGGCCTTGTGCTCAGCTTGTGGTGGTATTTATACTAATAGTCAGCCTGCAGTGGGAGAAGACATATGTTATTAACTCAGAATTTTATCAATACTGCCAGTTTAATACCAGATTTTTAGATGATTTGCTTGTTTTATGAAGAGGCCATAAAATGTTAATTGCAAACTTTTTACAGTATTTAAATAGAGCTACAGAGTTATTAAAATGTTCTTGTTGTATGAATGAGCATGACATTTCTTATTTGGACATCCACCTAAGTAAGGATTTTGTAAAGGGGAGTTTTGTAACAAAAATGTTTCAAAAGGACACTTATTCAAACAGCTTTTTACATTTTTCCAGTACTCACCCACTACATCAGAAGAAAGCTGTCATAAAAGGTCAATTTGTAAGGGCAGCTAAGATGGTCTCTACATTTGATTTGTTTTTAGAGGAGTGTGAGACCTTAAAAAGCATGTTTCAGAAGTGAGGTTATCCACACAACTTCATATATGACATTATGTTGAAAGCTGTAAAAAGGGAGAGCAGTTATTTTAAACCTCTGTTTAGAGGAGAGATTGAATTTGAAAATAAGGTAAACAGAACAACTGATGCAAATAGTAGGGTGGATGCAGATATATTGCCTACCACCTTAGAACATAGTATGCAGGCAAGTAATGAATTTATATGCTCATCCATAACTACTTTTGACACAAATAGTAAAAAAGTAAAATTCATATTGCAGAAAAACTGGTAGATACTGCAGCAAGACAAAGAAATAAGAGATGCAGTGGGTCAAGGACCGGTCATTGTATGTAAGAGGGGAATGAATTTGAAGGACATACTAGAAAAGACACCATACTTTAAAGCCACAAGATTTTTGAAAAAGAGTGGGTGTTGTAATTATTGTCCTTTCATTCTTGAAATTGAGGAGGTTTTGATTAATGGTTTTAAATTCAAAGCAAAAGACACATTTTATTGTACCTCTGAAAAAGTAGTGTACTGCACCCAGTGCAGTACATGTATATGCTTCTACATAGGTAAGATGGCGATGGTAGTAAAAAAATTGTATTTATGAACATTTGACAGCTATAAGGTTAAAAGATGAAACTAATGCTTTAGCAAAGCACTGTCTGCAGTATACAAAACATTCTTTTAAGTTTTTTGTACTGGATGTAGTGAAGATAGGAGAAAGGGGTGGACCATGGACTATCAATTTGGAGAGAATGGAATTAGCTTGGCAGTTACACCTAAGTGCTAATTATTGGCCAGGTTTCAATGGCTACCTTTCTATAACTAGTATTTTAAGACTAAAAGCACAAGAAAGGTAGTTTTAACATTATAAACATTTAACTGTATTTACACATTTAAAATGTTTATTATTGTTTATTTATTATTGTTACTTATTACACTATTTATAATGTTTTTAAACATTTTTGATATGAAATTTCTGTATAATTTATTTGATCTATCATGTTCAGTATTGTGTGTGGTATAATGGTGAGCGCAGTTGCCCTGAGTCTGATACACAGTTAATGCACTACTTTAATCTCATGCTTTTTAAAATCCCAGGAACATTGAACCCATGAATTATGCATTATTTTATTGTATTACACTATTTATTGGCTGTAACAAAGGAGAGGTGTATATTCTGTTACATATTTAAACTTTATTCATGTTAGTTTGGTTTGTCTGATAAAGTCTCATTAAGTCATGAGACAAAAGCACTTAAAATATTTTATTTGAATGTTTCTTTTGTGATGGCAGTGCCCTGGCCCAGTAATGAAGGAGCCTCGATCCTCACCACTAACACCAGGGAGGACGTTTCATATAAGAGGAAAGGATAACAAATACACACAATAAAGTACAATTTCCCTTAAGTACACACAGAGATCACAGTCAGTCTGGGGCTGGTTGCTCCCTTGCTCTCCAGGTCCCCAATAAGACTCCCCACTGGCACAGCTATAGGGTCCAGATCCCAGCCTAGCTGGCAAGCTAACCTCCAGTGCCCTCTCTGTCCAACCAGTGCTTTGTGCCCCTGCCCAAGTAGCTGACACACACACACACACACACACACACACACACACACACACACACACACACACACACACACACACACACACTTTGAGATAAGTAATTATACAACTTCACAGACACTCCTGGGAAAGGCTGACACAAATTCTCCAGCTGTGCCCCTTTACCCAGACTATACGGTAGTAATCACTGCCACCACCAGCTACTATTTATCAGCTATCCAAAGCCCCTTAAAAGGGTGTCCAATTATTACTGTGCAATATTATTATCCAATGGTAAGTGTGACTAATCAGTCTTAAGGCTTATTAGAGTGGCTTTGTACAATAAACTCTATAAATATGCAATGTACTCTAGAGCTTAACTTATCCCTACATAAACCAGCGACAGTTGAAAAGGGTTTTAAAATATTTAATAATAAATACTAAAACACAAGACAATACTACAACAATACAATGCTACTCAAGAGTTCAGAGATCACACAGAAATGTAAAACAATACAGTAGGAAAGTTCTGATATAACAGAAAAACACTAAGTCTAAACTTTATAGTCCTAGCTATTTCTACAAAAAACACACTTCTAAGATAACTTACTTACATAGAGCAAGGCAGTGCTGAGTAAGACAGTCAAACAAAATCCTTAACAATCTCTGGTTCTCATTGTTTAAATTGAAACTCCAGTTCTGTTAACATTACATCATATTTTTCACCCTTCCTGGAGTTCCCAGGCTACACATTAACTACATTTACATTTGTTTACACTTAAGAGCAATAAAGGACATTCCACATGTAAATTCTGGTCATTAACTTTAACCTTAAAACAATAGGCAGGATGCTTACTCCGGACTCATTGACTCCAAATTCTAACTTCAAAGGACATACAAAACATAATTTTAATTTCAAAGAACATTTGAAATGCTTGGCTTAGTTTTCCTTACAGCAGATGGCAATGTTGCTACAATCTCAAAGTTCACATTTTACAGTGTTTTCTTTCATTAAAGAAACAAGCCTGTATTTTACATTTATATTTACAAATGATAGAATTATGTATCACATTCTATTTGACTAGGCTGGCAACCTTCACCCCTTCTCTACCAGTCTTCACATCTCTAATAACAGGTTGTTTTAAATCTATTTACATTATTTACAATGTTTTTGAGCATTTTTCATAACATTTTAAATTTGTTAACCCACAATAGTCCTTGCTTCACTTTATTGTTTTTGGTTTGTTCTGTTACCTTTTGATTTTGTGTTTTCAAAGTTACCCTTGTGGGTGTGTGCAGTGTAGGTGTGACTGTTCGTAGGTGTATGTTTATTTATTTATTTATTTATATTTGTTGACCAGGAGTGTCCAACTGGATGTAGGTCCATTTTCAGCTGATGCTCGGGGAGAAAAGCTCCACAGTTAAAATAAACAGACAGTAGTTACATTGGATTACATAGCGATTGACAATTTACATAGCAATTACTTGCAACATATTTACAGATGAAGAACATAGTACATCAGTAGACAACTAGAATCTTTATCTGTGAAGTACATAACAGACATTAACAAATGTTACAATAAGAAGTTCCTGCTGTATAATACGTACTAGGCTTATGAGCTTCTGAGCTTGCTATAAATCAAGGTAGTTAGTGGAGTGGAAAGAAAGGTTGTGGTTGGATGGGGTGGGTGATATTAAAATGGGAGTTGCAAGGGCATAGCCAGCATGTTTTTAGGTGTGAGTGGGAGTTGCAAGGGCATAGCCAGCATGTTTTTAGGTGCGCTTTTAGTAAAGTTTCCTGTAATAGACTGGCATCTCATCCAGAATTGGTTCTTTGCCTTATGCTTTTTGCTTGTCTTGATAGGCTTTGCTTCTCTCCTGACCTTGCAAATTAAAAATTGGTATCGAAAATGAACAAATGAATATTTGCCCTCTTATCTGAAAAAATTCATGGTCAGGCACTGTATATGTGGAATCTACCAGTGAGACTTTGGGACTGCTGTGCACTAGAAAGCATTAGGACACCTCTGAGATCATAACTTTTGATCTAAATTAGTATGATGGTAGTAATACGGCAATTGTGTACCTATAGTGTTCTTAATATTATTGCTTATCTTGTGCTAGATTTGGGTGTTTTATTGTTTTAACCTTTTAATAGTTTCTAGTTTAATTTTCTTTATTAGATGCTTGTTGGTTTGTTACTGTACTTCTCTTAGATTTTATAGCCAAACTGATAAAATTAAATCTGAATTTAAAGACTCTGATGACTATTGTGATTATCATATATAGCTACAAAACAAATTTTCCTTCTTCCAGATTGCCCTAAAGCAGAACAAACATTGTGGAATGCGTTGTACAATATTTGTGTAACTGTCATACCACCTCTCAGCCTCTCAGTGCAAGAAATCTGGACAAAGCCAGAAAAATTGGTTGGGGGACAAAGGCCCCAAAAATAGGGACAGATTTTAAATATTGCTCCTATAAACCTAGAAAGTTGCTAGAATGACAGATTTTGCATTATTATATTTTCTGAGGAATATGAAGTCTAAAATTCAAATGTCTGCTATTATTTATTTAGTATTATTTAGTGACTTCAATTCTTAATAATTTGCCAGAAAACCACACATTTTATGAGGAACAAACCAAAAATAAGAGGCAAAATTCTAGACATTCTGTGAAAATCTGGACAGTTGACAGGTATGGTAACTGTTGTAAAGCTTCAGATGGAATTAGGACACATTTTTGAAATACATTTTTTAACAACTTTTGCAGAACATTTCCTAAGCAACAACCTGTTTCATCCAAAGTCCTTAATGTATAGTCAACTCCTTGTCTGAGAGGGATAAAGCCCTGACTTTGACCCAGATAACTTTAAGTAGCAGCTGTTGTAGTGAAGGAATTGACATGGGAGCAAAGGGAATGGCATGGGTAATATCAGCTGAACTAATCTGTCTATTACCCTATCTATTACCATTAATTTATCTTGCTCTTTTAAAATGAGTGGCTCCCACTTAGATAGCTAAAGTTTGTTACTCCCTCTTTCATATCTGACTGCTTAGTGCACACTTCAACTTTTAGGATATTAACCTAGGATAGGTTAACTTAGGATATTAACCTTAGGATATTGTTTTTCCATATTACATTTAAAATCTGCAGTATCTACTCCAAGACCACCAGTTATGGGAGAGCTCACATTCTGCCTGTCAGTTGTCATCTTGGGATTAGTGCTTATGGTTTGCTGCTGGTGAGAAAGGAGCAGAGTGCATTGATTCCTGACTGCTTCTGATTCAGCAGTGAGTGTCTGTGTTAGACCTTCCTGAGTGGTCTGGTGGCTATTCAAGGCATCTACAAGTTAAAGGCTACAACAAGCCTACAGACCATTGCATCGTCTTGGACAAGACCACTAAAGAGCCTCTGTCTGCTTCTCATCTTGGGATTGATGCTACTTTTTGCTTCTGGTGGGAGAAGAAGTAAAGGAGTATTGTATCCCAGCAGCTTGAAGCTGTGGTGAGAACAGCACTAGTAGTAGCTATTCAGGTGACTCTCTTTTCATTATTCTTGAAAAGCTAATTCTTTCTTTTCGGTAAGTACTGTTTGATTTGCTGCGGTCTAACCTAACTTCAGAATATCTACCTAAATACTTCATCCCTAAGTCATCAGGTTCTTATCAGTTTCCCCTGAAGTGTTTGGCAGTGTCTTGTATAGACACAGACACCTTGACCTGACATTTTTCATGTAAAAGCACCATTGAAATTTTACCAATACCTAATTGCATGCTGGGCAGCTAGTTTGCGATGACATGCACTGGCCCTGAGATGCAAACCAGATACGTCTAACATTACTTTATATTCTCACTCTGACCTTTCTAATCAATAAAAAGGGGCCTGTTGCCATTGATATGAACTTTCCTACTATCTTTATTACCAGCTTGGTGGATATGGGCATCCTGAAGCAAGGTAGAAATTGCTTCATGTTTGACTCTCAAACAAATTGATATAGTGTGTGCGATATATTTACACAATGTCACTGGAGGCAAAGCTCTCACACAAAAGCACTCCTGATGTCAATCAGGTTGTTAATAACAGTCAAGCTGCACTCATCACACACAGTTCAAGGCAGATACATAGACCCACATATGCTGAGGCACTTAAATTTAACTTTCCTAAGCCCCAAAGATCTCCTAGATGAAGTACATGTAGCAAGCACTCAAATGCACTCTTTAAAAACAACACCCACATCAACACATACAACCTCATCTCATGGAGCCTTTACTTCTAAGCTCATGAGGCAAGCCACCACACAATTTAACATTCTGATCATTGGAAACTCCACTGTGAGACACACTGATATCCATCTCATAGGTTCATAGGTTCATAGATTCATAGGTTCATAGATTAGTACTAGACTAACTGCCCTTGTGGGCCATTTTCAGCCCAGCCAATTACCCCATGTGAGAATCAAACCCTGCACCTTACGTTTGTAAGGTAAACACCTTAACCATTAAGCCAGCCTCCCACCCAAAATTAAAATTCTTCTGCCAGTGGCTGATTAATTGCACCTTTGGGATGTTTCCAAACCATGGGTCCCCAGCACACATTTTTAGGACCATGCATAAATGTGTGTGTTCCTTGATTCACCTTCCTGGTTGTTAAATTATATCCATTGTCACCAGGCTGAGTAAGGAGAAAGTCATGGTCAGTTGCTTGTCAGGGGTCAGGATCCACCACATTACACACGCACGCAGGTCATTGGACTAAAAGTTCTAGTATGACTCAGTCTTAGTCTATGTGGGTGTAAATGACCTGACATGCACTTCCCTAGACTATATGAAGAGAAATGTCATGGAGCTCTCAAAATATGTGTCCCAGGCTGGTATGAGCCTAGCATTGAGCAGCATTTTAACTTATCCAAGATTGATGCCACAATACGAACAAAAGATGACTGACTTTAATAATTGGATTCGTTTTTAGCATCATTCTAAGGGGGTTCAATATTTGACAGCATGGAAGGAGATGGTCAACAGACCACACTGCTTTGCCACTTTCCCCACTAGGTTTTCAAATATTAGCTAAAACATTGTCCATCCCATAGTACTTTTTTAGGCAATGCCAAACTGAAAGTACTTCTGACATAGCAAATCAAAATCAAGAAAATCTAAAGGTGTTACTGCTCAATGCTAGGAGTGTAAACAAAAAGCTCCATACCCTACAAGCTCTCCTCACCCTAAAGAATGCTGACATCTGTGCAGTCACTGAGACATGGTTTAAAGCCATGGAGAGTACACTGGCATTAATGCCTTGCACACATTTAGACCAGCTACTACACAGACAGGGACTAAAGGTGGGGTCAAACAGGACTATGCACTAGAGCTTTTCCTCTTTCAAATCACTACAGGCAAAATCCCACTTTCTTGCAAGCTATAGGTCCCCCTCCATTACTCAGGAAACCCATAACATGTATTTAAACTTATTGAAAGCACTCACCATCCAACCAATACCATATTTGTGGGCGACTTTAATTATCGCATTGTTAACCGGGAATCATATACAACACCAAACGTACAGATGCAGAGATTCCTGGATTTTGTAAACATAAACTCCCTGGACCAGATATTCAGTACACCAACCAGTGGTGCAAACATACTGGATCTAGTTCTCACTAATATGGGAGAGTGCTGCACACCCCCTACTGTAATGTCTTTTCTGGTAAGGTCAGACCAAAAAATGGTCTGTTTTGAAATAAAAATATAACCTGGAACCCCAGCTAACCCTTGAATATTCAGGAACTACTCTAAGGCCAACTTCATGCTATTAAGTGATAACCTAGCAAAATTTCAAGACCCCATAAACCCTGAGAACATTTTTGCCTACACTGAACTGTTCACAGAAACCCTATGCAAGCATGTTATTGGCTGCATAGTGGCAGCTGTACTCACCAGGAAGTAGAATAGAACTAACTCAGAAATCATGCCACACTGGTGGAATCACAGATCAATAGACTGTGTAACAGAAGGAAGAAAATCATGGCAAAAATTAGGAGGTGCAGCACCAAGCAGGATAAAAGCGCTCTCATCAAACTAAACAAACAATTCAGAGTACAGATAAAGTCTACCAAAGCCAAACCCCAGGCCAAGGAAAGCTGCAAATCATTCTTTAGCTATGTCCAGAACCTCAAAGACAATAAACAACTGTGTGCAAAGTTAATTGTTAATGGAGCCATCTATACTGAGCCAGAAGATATGGCAAACCTTCTGGCTTACAAATTCAGCTCCAACTTTACCCCCCCCTCTCTCCCCCTCAACCCTCCCTTAGGAAATAACATAAAAAATAACTCCCCCTACTACCACTCGAGCACAGCTCCTTAACGTTCTTTGAGGCCAAGAACACTGCATCAGAGTGCCCAGACAATATCCCAGGATGCCTTCTAAATAGCAGGAAACATGAACCGTCTGGCCCTCTAGAATTGCTATTTAACTGTAGCCATCAAACAGGCTTTTTGCCTCATGAATTGAGACCAGAAGCAGTAATTCCTCTACACAGAAGGGGTTCATCTACAGACCCATAAGTCTCACTAGTCTGATATGCAGAGCCCTGGAAAAATGATCATGGAAATGATCAGTAATGACATAGGAAACCTCCAGATACTGGACCCAACCCAATCTGGCTTCAAGGGTAGTTCATGCCTTCTCAGCCTGGTGGACTTCTTTGAGAAGATCATCAAACCAATGGATGAGGGCAAAATGGTTCACACTACCTACCTTGACCTGGCCAAGGCATTTGACATGATACTCCAGTCAGGCATTGTTAACAGACTCAAGTGGTTAGGTATAAACCCTTATGTCACCCAGAGGATAGCTAGCTGGCTCACAAACAAGATCCAGGAAGTTAGAATTGGGGAATCCACCTCTATAAATAGGCCAGTCACAAGTGGAGTTACACAGGGTTCCACCCTGGGACTGCTCCTTTTTGGCATTTACTTCACTAAAATCAAGGCCAATGTTGGTAGCCTCTTGCTGACTAAATCTGCAGATGATTGCAAATTTGGAGCAGTCATAGAATCCCTCGTCAACACAAATGTTCTCCAGAAAGGGTTGATAGACAAATAACTGGTGTCAGAGCCATGGACTAAAACTAAATGCCATGGGAAGTCATCCACCTCTACTATAATACTGACAACATGCTTCTAAGCATTGACCCAGTAGTCAGGGACTTGGGGACATACATAGACAGTAATCTAGGCTTTGACCATCCCTTGTGTACAGCAGTGAGAAAATCATTCTGTATTGTGCAACTTATAAACAGAGGTATGACATCTAGGTCCAAGGAAGTCATGGTTTCACTCTATTCAGCCTTCATCAGACCAATCACTGAATATAGTGCCCAATTTGCTATGTACCTAACCAGGCACATCCAATAACTAGAACATCCGTAGAGGTTCCTCTCTAAAGGAATACATGGCATATGTAATATGTCCTGTGCAGACCGTCTCAAGGTTCCATCCCAGTATTCTGTCTCCTACAGGTTGTTGGGGGAGATCTATGCCTGACATACAAAGCATTGTCAGACTATACCCTAATGGACCTCCTGCATATCAACAAACAGACAGCATCAGAATTACTCATTCTAAAGATTTAAACCTTACCTGTGATATAAATAGGACCTGCTGGCAAGAAAGGTATGTATCCCAGAGACTACCTCATCTCTGGGACAAGCTCCCCCTCCATGTGAAGCACAGTTGCTCCCTAACTCTTTCAAGTGTAACTTAGACAATTGGATGGGGAACAGGAAATTCAGCCCTGGTTTTGCACCTGTGTCTCTAATGGACACAGGTAGCCTGTAAGTGGGTCATCTCCCGGGCAACTGCTTGTAAATGTTTCATTTCCAAGACCCTGCTTTCACTTTTCAAGGGTTTGAGAACTTGCCAGAGGTTTGGGATGCCTGGCTAGGCTTAAAAAGGCCCCTGTGGTTGTTAGATTAGTAAACACATATGAACTTTTGAACCTATTACCACCTTCAGGGGGAAAGGTGATGATGATGGCCTGGGCGGGACTGTGACCCACCTTTGCACCTAGGAACAGCATTGTGTGAGAACGTGCATGCATCCTCAGAGAAGAATGTAGCACAAGTAACCGCTGATCCAAGGTGGGCTGCAGCTTATAGAAAATAATCCCGTTTCCCTCCATGGATGACGGCAGCACTTCCATCTCACTACATTCACCTACAGACAAATGAATGGGCCGTAGATCTGGGAAAAGATATAAGTCAGTAGGGGTCAGGGGGATACTAAATGGTCACAGTGAATACTAGATTAAAAAGTTATTGCTCTTCTCTGAGGTTGTGTGACCTTGGAGAGTCTAACATTAGGCAAGAGGCTTCAAAGCTAAAGTCGGCCATATGTTGGGGGAGGGGGAGGCAAAGACCCATGCAGTGGGAGTACAGAAAACTATACTTTTAGCCACTATTTTTCTGGGGCTTGACATACTGGGCTTTCACTTAAGTAGCTGTCAGCTAAGTTCTTCATATCCTTTGCAACCCTGAGAATTGTTGACAGATTAACTCTTGCAGATAGCTTATAGTAAAGAAAGGTACTGTTTTCCCCTTTGGCAGTAATCAGTCAAGATAAAGTTTCAATGTAGGATGTTGGAAGTAGAAATTGAGGATTATATGGCATAACTAGCTTAAAAGAGTACAGTGTTCTTCTGGAAATGAGATAGCTACACGAGACGGGGAAAGCAATGTCTTTGTTAAACAAAGAAAGCTAATATTTTACAAATACACAATATGCAGTAAATATTTGGAAGAGGTGCTAACTGCAGTCATTCTGTATGTCAGGGTTTTGAGCACTGATTTTCGAAATGACTTTTGCTGTACTACTCTCCTCACTGCAGATACTTACATCACAGAATATTATTGATTATTGTCAGATGTACAACCTCATTAACTATGTTTGGAGTACATTTAAATAGATATCTAATTTGAGATGTTACTGCCTCAGTATATCTGGACATGAATCATTAATATTTTGGAATTGCTGTGAATTCTTTTAAATTAGAAAATTCTGTTTATTTGTAGGGATATACTGTCTTGCTTATATTGGAGAGAAAACCAGTACTTAATATTATTTCATTTGCTCTCTGACTTGAAGTCTGTGAATTGTTTACAACAGTCAGAGTCAAATGCGTTATAAAGATGCCCAGCTGAAGTCTAACCTGTTCATTTCAGCGTGTGCCGTGGTTGGGTGAGCTAAGAGATTTCCATGAGATTTGCCTGAAAATTTCATATTACTATTTTTTTCTACCTTTATTCTTTCTGTTTCTTCATTAGTAAAAATTTATAAATCATACTATAATAACATATAGTACCTGAATATCATACTTGGCCGCTTCTAAAACATTTTTTTCCTCACCTCCCTTGCAGATAACACTGCATGAAGCTCCATGGGACTGTAAAGTATCTCTCTCTCTCTCTCTATATATATATATATATATATATATGTGTGTATATATATATATATATATATATATATATATATATATCTATATATACACACACACACACACACACACACACACACACATATTTATGTGTGTGTGTATATATATATATATATATATATATATATATATATATATATATATATATCTATATCTATATCTATATATATATATAAATAAATAAATATGGGTCTACTTTGACCCATCAAATTTACACTTTAGTGAAACTTAGTTTCGCGAGTCCACTTTCGCCATAGTGCATTTATCCGAAAATGCACTTTCGCTAAACTGCAGTTAATCGAATAAAAAAAAAAAAAAAAACAAATATACTAAATTCACTTATGCAGGAGGGCAAGCCCCCTTGCACCCCCATGTCGGGGGCTGCACCCCCCACAGCCCCACTACTAATATATACAAACTTTAAGATTGTACTACAGTGGAGAAAAGGGACTATTCCCTTATCCTCACTGTACTGCAATCTACAACAACCTCCTGTCCCATACATCAATTAAGGAATACCGTACCTGCACCACTGCACCAGGAATTCTGTTCAGTGAACTGTAGTTTCATGAAAGTACATTTTCAGATAAATGCACTTTCGCGAAACTAGGTTTCGCTAAAGTGTAAATTTGATGGGTCAAATTACACCCATATATATATATATATATATATATATATATATATATATATATATATATATATATATATATATATATATATATATATATATATATATATATATATATATATATCTACATACATATATAAAATATGTGTGGCTATACGTGTGTGTGTTTATATATATGTATATATATATATTTATAGAGCTACTTGAAAACAGCGAGACCACAATGTTGAAACTTCAGAATGTCGCAAGGTAACTCCGTGAAACTAACCATTGGACCACCACCAACTTAAATATGAATGGAATCATCCCACACCCCCCGCTAACTATATATACCAACTTCAAGATCGCACTACAGTGGAGAACAGGGCAAAAGTCACCATGGTGGCCCAGTGGTTATTTTCACGGAGTTAACTTGTGACGTTCTGGGAGTTCGGCTTTCTGAAGATTCAACATTGTCTCACTGTTGTGAACATCAACATTCTAGTAAGTCAACCTTTTCAAAGGATCCCATATATATATATATATATATATATATATATATATATATATATATATATATATATTTAGCTATAAATATATGTTTGTATGTGTGTGTGTGTGTGTGTGTGTGTGTGTGTGTGTGTATGTATTATATATTCACATTCATGTTATTTCTCCAACCTGTTCTGGAATACCACTGTATCTTTACCTGCTTAACTAGTGACTGATATACTAGAAGGAATTCCAGAGTGTTATTTTCAACTTCACTGAAGTATGTATTGGGAGATAAACAGTGCCCAAATGAGGTCATAGCTTCTGCTATCATATGACGCATACCTTCTCTATACTATTTTTTTAGCTTTCCACTGTTATTGTTCCCGGCTGTGCTCTGTCTTTCCTGTCCAGTGTTTCCCTTTCATCCTATTCTTTTGCTACTGTCACCATCACCTACTTCCATCATTTATTCTAACTTGTTTCACCTTGTTCCCCTCACCTCCTTATCATGCCATTGTTCTAATACATTGCATCCTCTCCATACCTCTCAACCTCTTAGACCAAGAAATCTGGACAAAGCCATTTATAAAAGTGGGACAAAGGCCCAAAAATAGGGACCATTTTTATTATTGCTCTTACAAACTTAGAAAGTTGCAAAAAAAAAAAAAATATTTTTTCACTCACTATTTATATTTTACATTTCATGGGTAATTAGCATTTATAGTTGAATTAATATTTTCATATATTCATATATATATATATTCTTATATATCTATATATGTTTCAAACTAAATCAATTTAAAATATTATATTTCTTTAGTTTCAAGATATAAGAAATATCTAGTCCTTTGTTGTATTATTATATTTTATTTTGATTTTAAAATCTTTTACATATTTACCTATATTACAAAGAAATGCATATTCTCATTAAAACTGTGATTCATAAAATTATTGTTTATTTAATTTAGTGTTTATTAATTAGTTTCTGATAACTCTCTTAAACAAATTGATTTTTATAGAAAAATTTTTTCAGAATAACCTTTGTAGCTTATAGATATGTAGATTCTAGTAGTTTATGATATTAGAGTAATAAAAGACCTGATTATTCATTTCCCTTCTAGAAATAGCACTACCACAGTTTTTAAATTCTATGGCATTTGGCTTTATTTAAAGAAATATACTAAATTAATATAATTTCTATTGTATTAACTATATGTACCAATATGGATATATAACTGCATATATATATTTATTTACATATTTATTTACATATTTTGTTTATATATACACATATATTCTTTGTTGTCTATGCTTTAATTTGGTATCTTATGCTCTTTTAACATTATATTTCTTAGATGATTTTGATTTGTACTTTTATCTATGAGGATATATATCTTTTGTTTATGTCTCTACCCATATTTAAAATGTAATATGTTGTTTGGTTTTAATTAAGTAGTCTTTACTAGATTTATTTGTATTTCCTAATTGATTTTATTATGTCTTTTAAAAACACAAGTATTGCCTATAACAATTGTGCATCTATAGATAGGAAAAGTTTAGAAAAGTTTCTTTTTGTATAATTGTATTTGTCTAATGAACTGTGATTTCAGTTTACGATAGTAACTGCATAAAAATTCCCATTGTGAAATACAGTTTAGACTAGCAGGGACTTGTTTGTTTGTTTCTTTATTTAGATATAGAATTACCTAAGAAATGCACTAAGCTTATTAATCATCTGAATGTTAAACATTTTTGTTCATAGGTTGCATTATGAGTCTTGTATCAGCTATATATTTTAGACTTTATAGCTACTCACAATGAACGTAATGCCTATAACTGTTTGATGGCAATGCCGCTTTAAATATTGATTGAAGTTCTTAATTACATAGGGTTTGGCTTTCAAACAATGCACTATTTAAACATTTTACCCATTGTATCTATATTAAAGAAGAGTTTTATACTTTAGATCAGGTTTCTGCTTTTTACAAACTTAGAAAGTTGATAGAATAACAGCTTTTGCATTAGCATGGATTTTCTGAAGGGTATGAAGCCTGAAACTCAAATGTCTGTCATTATTTTCTAACTTCAGTCTTTAATGATTTGCCACTAGTTTGCTAGAAAACCAAAATTTTATGAAAAACAGTCCAAAAATATGAGGCAAAAATCTAGACATTCTGTGAATATCTGTAAAGTTGAGAGGTATGATCTTGTCTTAGTCTACAGTCCATCCCACTCTATTTCTTTTTGATCTATTTATTTACCTATCCACCCATCTCAATCCCTTATAACCACTTTGCATGTTTCTGTTTACATCCATTTCTGTACTACCAGCTTCTTCCCATATACTGCTAGTGTGTACATCTCCACCCTGTGTTTTTAACTCCACTTCTTCTCAACATGTCCTCCTCTGGCACTTAAACTATTCAGCTTTCCTTTACCTCTGCCCAAATATATGATAGCTGTTTTCTTCTGTTTCTCAGTACCTCCATTACACTACTTCTTACCACTCTTCTTCCTGCCTAATTCATGTGGGGGGGGGGGTCATATACCACTATGTGTCAACCTCATATGTGCAGCGTAACTGGTTCTAAACCCCCCTCAACCCCCTTGGCATCTTCCATACTTCCTTCCAAACCTGTTAATTTTCTCATGCTCCCTGTTCCTCTCTGCAGTGCTCCTTCAGTCTGTTGGTTGCTTCTCCTACCATCTCCCTCTAGCTTCCTACATATTACTCCAATCCTCCTCCATTTCATTTCTGCCTATAACTTGGTATCTCCCAGGTTCCATCCTTCTCCCAGGCCCACCTTCTCTCTTCTATGTACAATTTTTATCTTCGATATTTCCACTCTGCATATTATCACCTCTCCCATCTCATCATTCCATAGTTTTCCTGAATATAATGAAACATTAAATCTTTACTTTATCCTGAATCAAACAAGATGTCTCCCACGGCTGTACAGTTCCTTTCTACTTACACTTTAATAGATTAAGGTTTGCTGGTACCTCCAGAAATCAGTCATTTTTTTTCAAGAGTTTGTTCTCCACTGATTAAAAAAAATTCCTGAATAGTTAAAAAGATTAGTGAATAGTGTCACATCTTTTATGTTTGTCTTTTACCTTTTGTCATGTCACTGTTGTATAATATTTCTTCATTCTTATAGTTATGGGGGTCAGATTCAATAAAGCCTATACTAAATGTACACAGTATCAAGAACATTCTGATTACATTTTTTGTGCTTTCTAGTCACTCACAAAGATGACACTAAGTGCACATGTAATCTACACTTTGTGGTAACCTTTATGCATCCCTGTGAATATATAAAGCAGCAAGAATACCAGTAGGAAATTAGGAGGAAGAAGGTGTGTGTTATGTCTGTATTGTCTCTTCAGTCAGAATGGTGTAGACTTCATGTAGGCGTTATTGAATCCTGGGGATGGTCATTTCCCATAATGTCCCTCTGGAAAAAAGAGTAACACTTGCTAGTAACTTCAGCTAGGAAGCTGAAAACATGGTTAAAATGTTACTTTATACTTATAAAAAAATATTTTCAAGATTCAGTAATATTTAATATAGATATTTGTTAAAATAATTTTAGTAATGAGTGTGTGTTAGACCATTTCAGCATGGAGCAGTGTGGAACATGGTATTTTTAAGACTCAAAATGAGGACCATTCCTCATAATGAGGTACAGTTGAGAAGGTATGTATATGGTTGAGTATTCTAGCCTCACAGGCTATGCCAATGGCTGAAACAGTTTTTTTCTTTTTCCATACCAATAATGTATATCAAGCTGGTGAGAGCAGCTGGGGTTCAGCTGTTAGTCATATTAACGTAACAAATCTCCAGCATATCTGTGGGAGTAGCTGGGTTTCAGCTGTCAATCATATTAACATAACGAATCTCCAGCATGTTGGTGGGAGTAGCTGGGCTTCAGCTTTCAGTCATATTAGCAGAGTGAGTCTCCATTATCTCTTTGGGTGTAGCTGGGCTTCAGCTGTCAATCATATTAACATAACGAATCCAGCATCTTGTAGGGAGTAGCTAGGCTTCAGCTTTCAGTCATATTAGCAGAGTGAGTCTCCATTATCTCTTTGGGTGTAGCTGGGCTTCAGCTGTCAATCATATTAACATAACAAATCTCTAGCACCCCCATGCTCACAGGTGCCAGTTTTCAGCCTCTACTCTTTATTTTTATTCTCTGAGGGGAAAAAAATGAATCGTTCAACTTCGAAAGTACTTTTTTTCAGGAGAGTATGACACGTTGATTATTTTGTTAATATAAATTTAGTGAATGCTTTGAAATTTTGAGATAGCATGAAAGACTGAAACTGTGAGAAACATGCATACAAACAGTATGCATAACTGAAGTGAAGTGATTAAAAGAAACTTTAACCTTATTTTAGAATAGCGAAATAACTAGATAATGAGGGAATAGAGTTTGTATATTCTCCACATTGTCCCTCATCCTAGGGGCATAAATATCCATTTTAGTCAGGTCCTGTCTTATTATCTGCAAGATGTTACTAAAGAAGCCCATAGGTAGAGTGCTTTCTTCTTACTTAGCTATAGGGTTCTAATTTAAGTATTACATATTACCCAGAATTTTAGTTGTTTTGACTTTTCTGGATTCAGTAAATTCCTAAAATGTAGGGATTTCAAGATGATGTCCCTCCCACCACTGTACAGTTGTTGTCCCAAGGGCTTAGATAGCTATGATACACTTGAACATACATACTGACATGGCCAAGTATACCCCCGTTTCAAGTGCCTTCCTTTCCAGATAGGAAAACACCATTTTCTTCTCTCCTTCAGCCTAGGGGATTGTTTTCAGAGTCTTTCTTCATTTACTGTGGTGTTTTGATTAAAAGGTATCCACATCTACATGCATGTGGTCTGATTTAAGTTCAGAACAGTCTGGCATGTAAAGACAATGTTAAAGGTGTAAATTCATTTCTGGGCTGTTCAGCTTTCAGAGATATTTTTGATAGTGTAGCGGTACCAACAGCGGTAACCCTTTTTCACTGAGATGACTTTCTCAATAAAAATGTTTCTAGTCATTATTTGGCACGTATTAGTCTATAACATGATGGTGAAGAACAGCAAGCTGTGTAGAACAATCACACATTATATAAAACTCTTTATGACCAGACCCTATTAATGTTTAAACACTGATCCTATACTGATCCCTTCCTTTGTCAGCAAGAAATGGCAGTGGATTTGCATGCTATATATGAATCAAAGAAGAACATTTCTGACCCGTCTGCCTACCAAAACCCTTACTACCTGTGACATATATTTGAGTTAGGAAGCTTATATAAGGACTGTTGGACAGATCAGGGGATATGATGTCAGAGTTAGGAAGCTTATTTGGACTGTTGGACAGCTCAGGGGGTATGATGTCATGCTCATTTATCCCTATACAAGAACTCGATAGAGATGTGGGTTTACTTTATATGGTTGAGACTATATGATCAATGTTTTAAAAAGTTGAAATGTTTGTACTAAGATTGCAGTACAGTGGGGATCGGGGAATGTGCCATTCCCCACTGTTGTGTGATGTCAGAGTTGGTATGTATAGTTAGTAGGGGTGTTGGGTATGTATGGGGCTTGCCCCAGTGCAAAAGTACTTTTTGTCCTTTGTCTTTCTTTTTCAGCTTTTTAACATATTGATTATATGGTCTTGAATATAGCCAGTCATATAAACTAGATTCAGTGATGCTAGCAGTGCATGTGATGATAAAATTTTTCAAAATTATCTATGTGGGGACTTTATAGACTGTGGTGGTGGTGCTGTGGTAGCACTGTCACCTCACAGTTAGACGTTGCACGTTCGATTCTCAGTTAGAGCGTCTTCTATGTGTTGACATGCGTGAATGGGTGTACCTTTGTTGAAGGTTGTGCGTTAGGCCCGGCAAGCCAGCACGTAAAAATCTATTGCCAATCATTAGTGGACCGGAGTTCCGCTGTGGCGACCCCTAACCGGGAAAAAGCCAAAAGAAGACACATCTATGTTGGGACCTTCCAGGTATTTCCAGACAATAACACAATTCTGTGTACATAATTAATCAATCAAGGCAACAGGGACACTAATTTATGGTTCTCAAAAAATGAAATTCTCTTTTCATGAGAAAAAAATCAAGGAAGGAATTATGCCCATCAGTTTTAAGTTGTCTTTACTCTGTGATTTCATTATAATTTCGTCTAGTACATATATGAAAAATAAATCAGGTTCTCTGCAGAGAACACTCAGTAGAATAAGCTGACAGAATTTTAAGTAGCAGTTATGTGAAGATGTACAGGATGCAGTGAATGAGTGCACTGGTCTAAAATGCCAAATTCCATGAAAACATTGCGTTTTTCTAATGCATAGACAATCCAAGTTTAGAATTTACTGATTTTTTTCCCTGGAAAATGGAAAATCACAAACCCTGATCAAGGGACATGAGGCCTTCCCAACTTTGCATGCTGGCAGCTTAACACTGGGCTGAAGTACTGACCACAGACTTTTCCTAATGGAACCCAGTTCGTATTAGGCAGAGCCCCTCACTGACTCTCTTCAAGAGAAATCTTGATGAGTGGATGGGAGATCGTAAGTTTACCCCAGGGGTCACATCTGTGTCACTGCTAGACAGGGGCACAGTAAACTAATTCTATTATATAAGGAGACCTTCATTGTGTCACTACTAGACAGAGGCAAAGTATTCTAAATTTATTCTGTACATTTTTGTACCATTTCATGGGGTGGCAAAAGCCACATCACTATGGCTAGACTTACAAATGCCCCAGGGCAGATAGCCTAGTACTATACTATGAAACTATGAAACTATGAAGTGCATGTCTCAGGAGAAACCAGTGGAATGGCAGATGAGTTCAGCTGGGCAGCACATGTAGACCACAAGAGGAAAGTATTCAAATGATACTTCAGCAGGTTGAGATCTAAATCTAATAGTCTCATGACCAGTACTCAAGTACACTGCTTTATGGCAGAGATCTCAGTGCTTTCACAAAAGGTTGAAGAAGATGTCTTCTTTACATGCACCCTGCCACTCACTGGTTCTGAAGGTTCAGATTAAAACAAGCAGAAAAATGCCAGTCTGATTCTTGTAACTTCATTTTGGCCAAGATAATCTTGTGTCTCCCTTCTAGAGGCGATGATGACTATGTTCTTCTACCAGTCACTCAGAGAAAACCTTGTTATTTAACAGGAATGGAAAGAAATTCACCCAGATCTCAGCATTTCATATGTCATAGGATAGAGACCGAGTTTAAGAAAAAATGGCATGTGTTTTCTTCACAAGTACTTAAGATTCTTCAGCAGTCAAAAAGAACCGAATACTAGGAAATGTTATTTGTCAAAGTAGATGTGTTCTACCATTGTTATGATTAAAAAAAAATCTGAAAACTTCAAGCTGGGCTTCTGAGCATTCTGGATGGTCCTTCCCATTCTCTTGTTCAAGTATTGTCCTCAATGTTCTGTATTATCATCCTGCCTTCTGTAAGATCCTACTGTGACTTCTAGACTGATACTCAAAATATCACTTAAATGAATTCTCCATCATAACTACCCAAAAGACCTGTTCTTCATAACGAGGGCATAAATATTGTTTTGGAAATGTCCACAAATCGTCTCTTTGAACCTGCATTTTTAGAACCATTAAAGTGACTTCCTTGGAAAATAGTTTTGCTCACAGCTGACACCTATGGCTGGTGAGCCTCAAGTATTTAGGCTATTTTGTGTTCTGAACCATATAGAGGTTTTCATAAGGATGGTGTAGCTTTGTCCACTAATTCCTCCTTCATGTTGGAGTTGATGACATTTCTTTGAGCCATGATCTGTAGTTACCTTTTATTTATCCTCATTTTCAGAATAAAGTAGAGAGGCTACTACATTGTATGGACCTTGAGGCATTTTTATGCCTACATCTTTAAGACTATAGAGACCAGGCAGGCATACATCTATATCCTTCTCTCCAAAGAGGCTAGGTTTAATCTAGGGAATGTGTAATACTAACTGGATCACTAGATGTACTGGATTTTGGATTCTGTTGTCATTCAGTGGTTAAGCAGTTAAGCCCTTACACGGAGTTGTCAGGGTACATTATACAGGAAGTACAGCAGCTTCTGCTTCCATCTTCAGACCAGTGTCACCTGCTGTTATGTGTGAAGCAGTCACATGGTCTAAAATTCTCATCTTTAGTAAACATGCATAACTAGACTCCATTTTCAAACCTTGAGGGGCTTTGTTATAACAATATTGTCAAACACATTAAATGGGGCCATCAGCTTGTTTTAGATGCATAGCCTCTTAGACTACTCTACCATAAAGACCGTGAGGACAAGGATGAAAAATATTGTGTAAGGTACTTACCATAAAAATGCATAATTGATTCATTGCTGTCTTTACAGTCAGAATACCCTTCAGCAACCTATCATTTCTAAGTGTTGCATATCTGACTGATTAGGAGTTTTGCTTGTGTTTTATGTTAGGCAAGCATTGCCTGGTGAATGAAGCTTATTCTGAGTTGATATGTGTTTTTTTCCCCTCATCAGCTGTGATCAACCAGGAGTGCAGAGTGATGTTAATGGTGACCTGGACCCTGTGTTAAACAGATGCTGTAGTTGTGACACTATCTCTTGCTCACTCATTGAAGGACTTGGGCTGGATATATTGGTAAAAGCCTGGTGCTGCCCTGTGACAGTATGGTGATTGTACTTTACTTCTAGGAAGGACACATCCACTTCCCACCCCGTAACTCTGTATCTGAGGAGTGTGGCATGGACTGGCCTAAATGGTGTTTCTGCTCATGGACAAAGAGTATTGCTCTAGATATATGATTATTGACAAACTGGAAGCATTTTTTTTTTGCAATGCCGAGCTGACATCATGGAGGTTGGCTTTGAGATCTCAGATTAGAAAGCTCTTAGTCATATGCTGATATGATTGATAGATGAAGCCCAGCTCCTCCCAGCATTTCTATGTAGATTACTATTTAGAAACAGAAGTCTGGGCAGAGCTGCAGCCCATGAGGCTGGTATGCATAATTAGTGTACTTTGTACAAATGAAAGCATAAGTCATGTACTCTTATGGTAAGTACCTCACACGACTGTACTGTTCCCCATCACCGAGCGCTACAAACCCCTGGGAAGCATCAGCTAATGTAAAAATTTAGAAACAGAGAAAATACTGATAGAAGGGAGTCCAGTCTTTATATTCTGCAAAACGTCCATAGTTTGACAGTATATTATGCTGCTGTCTGTCCATTATGTTTGCAATGTATCCCCATTTGATAATTTTTAGACATTTGCTAACATTAAAAACAAATGATCCGGAAGACTGTATTAATAAAAGCAGGTAATTAATGACCAAGTCATGGAAGCAAATGTCTAGGATAGTATTTATGTCAGTCATTTCAAGTTCCTAGTTAAGTATAACTCCCTCCAGAAGAAATTAATCTTGCAAGTATGAAATATATTTAAAGTATATTTTTAAGCATCATGGTTTCTGTCCCCAGTAGTGGCATTTGCATTCAGTTTCCATTAAGTGTACACAGAGAGAAAAGGAAGTGGCACAATATAATGATCTTATGTATAAATGTACTATATACTAGCCATTGTCTTTGAGGATTGCATGAGGAAATGCAACATATTTTGTCCCATGTGGGATAAAGTGTTGGTGAACGTTACTTTGTGTTCAGCTTTCTATTTTTTTTTTTTTCTTTAAATTATATATTTCTGTCTGTATTTTTACTGTTTTCCCTTGTGAGTGAAAGCAAGGGTTCTGACCCTATACAAAACAGGCAGTCAGAGCTTGCTGTAGATGTCAGTGTGAATGATTACACACTAAGTTTCAAATCAGTCTTGCCAGCATAGATAGTAACTGTTTTAATCTTGTCCAGTTTTCTTTTCGAGGAGCTTGATAAGTGACACTTTTTATGGGTACTGAAGCATTTCAGTGAACAGAACAAGAGACAGTGTATATTATATCTAAAGTATGAGTCATACTGTTCCTTTTGACTTATATGGAGTGAGGTTTGGTTAAAGCCATAGCTTCTGTGAACAATTCTACTTTTGACTGAATAAATCTTCCTGCATTTTGTTTACAACAAACTTTTTACTAATTATTTGAATGCAAATAAATAAAGAAATAATAAAAAAAGAAAAAATAAGACATGAGATGTGATATATACAAACACATCAATGAGTTATGGCTGAGATTAGAAGTCTTTACCCATGTTCACATTATATACCACTATAACTCAGTTACTCCCCGCTGAAAAACACAACATAAACTTGTTGATTTAAACACCATATCCAGTGAAACTACCATCCTGGAAAGACAGTTTCATATTTCTGACATCCATTAAGTATATAACTTATGTAAGAATCTCCAGTCTTACTGAAAAACTTCATGCAAAATACAGAAAATGGATTGTAAGAGTAACACTAACATAATATAAAAAAATGTGTCGGCAAAGAAACTTAAATAGCAGGGTTGATGTTAGCACTTGGAGGTTCCCATTTCCCAAAAAGATTCCACCTAGTACCCATTTAACAGGGGCTTTGCTACTACAATGCAATAGCACCCCACTCCCAGCAATCCAGCTAAAGTCTCTCTTTCTTATTATTCCCCCTCCCAATACCCCCACCTTTGTCTGCTTCCCCTTGCCAACAACTCCCTTTACTCCTTCCTTTACCGATACCCTGCTTACGTTCCCAAGGCATACCCAGCTCCATACCTTAAGTGGCTCTCAAAAAGCAAGCTTCTTTGTCAAACTACTAACATACAGGATGCCTGATCGCAGTGCTGTCACAAACTTGTGCATCACACTATGGTATCCAGTCTTACAAAGGTATATTCACAACACCACCATCATTCTCAGCTATATCTGGTATTAAAAAGAATGTTTTGAATAATTCTATTCTGGTTTTATTGTTATTTGTAACACTATCAGTTGTATAGTTAACCTTCCACATGTGGTTGAAAATAAAGTAAGCACTGATTTAACAGATTTTCAAAAAATATTCTGTTCAGAATGTACAAGCAGGCATATCACCATGGACACCATAATGACAATATTATTTATTTATTTATCATTTGTTTACTGGGAAAGTCCGACTTGGAACAAAGCCAATTTTCAGCGGAGGCCCCGGCAGAAACACTCCAGATGCATGTCTTTGTAATATTCATAGTTACAATGCATGAACAAGAGTGTAACATGTTTATATCAGTGTTAGCTCAAACAGATTCAACAAAGTGCATCCAGCATGTTAGCACCCCCCTCAAAACAAATGTGTTGCACACATACAGCAGTCAAAGTATGATTAAGCATGAGGTCCACTACAGCAAACCATCTCCAAACTTGCTGAGTACAGATTTGTTCAAGGATAGATAAAAAAAATGTCAAATTTACTGAAACTGCAAAATGCAAATTGTCTTCATGATTGCACATTCATGCACTTATAGGAAAAAAGAAAAATGTCATGCAAGTCAGAAACCAGTAGCTATAGAAACGCTGATGTCATATTCAAGCCATGTAATATAAAATACATTCAGGGGAAGGTAACTTTAGGGAAATGGTGTTGGGCAGGTAATGGTTAACCCTTTAGTTGTCAAGGCATGTATAGGGTAACCTTTAAAAAACTAGCCCTAATTTAATGTACAAAAGCACAAAAATTATTACTTTTTCAGCCTTATTGTTAACCTAGGTTTCCCCAAGTTAGTGTACAAAATAGTAAAAAAATATTTAAATTTTTGTTTAAATTAGCCATGTTTCAGTGCAACATGCAACATATCAGCAAAATCATACACTAATTTACTCATGCATGCAAGTTAAGACACTTAATATGTTGGCAACACACTAAGTTGTCCTGCTATTTCTGAGTATTATTGGGAGTCAAGCAGGATTTCAGGCTAGTAAATGATATGACTGGGTATTAGAGCCAGTTTTATAGTTCTGAGACAACTGCAGAATTAACAGTTAGGACACCCGAACCTAATTCATAGAGTGATGTGACTGGGTATTAGGGCCAGTTTATAGTTCTGAGACAACTGCAGAATTAACAGTTAGGACACCCGAACCTAATTCATAGAGTGATGTGACTGGGTATTAGGGCCAGTTTATAGTTCTGAGACAACTGCAGAATTAACAGTTAGGACACCCGAACCTAATTCATAGAGTGATGTGACTGGGTATTAGGGCCAGTTTATAGTTCTGAGACAACTGCAGAATTAACAGTTAGGACACCCGAACCTAATTCATAGAGTGATGTGACTGGGTATTAGGGCCAGTTTATAGTTCTGAGACAACTGCAGAATTAACAGTTAGGACACCCTAACCTAATTCATAGAGTGATGTGACTGGGTATTAGGGCCAGTTTATAGTTCTGAGACAACTGCAGAATTAACAGTTAGGACACCCGAACCTAATTCATAGAGTCATTAAGACATAGCAGAATAAATGGATTCAGCATAGCAACAGCAGGATTAAAAAATCAGGGGTCCACCACAGAACTAAAAGATTAAGACTCCTTGAAGAGGTGTGGAGTTCTGACTATAACCCAGGCAAGTGGGGTTTCTATTAATTACCCAGCACTGGGGGGGGGGCTCCAGTCACAGAAGTGAAGGAAAGGAGGCTAGATGCATAGTCAGCTGAACTCTACCAGTAGGTTAAGTAGGGCTGTATGCACTTGGGGGCACTCTGGGCAAGTGGGATTTCCCTGGTATAGACTGAGAAAAACACTATGTGCATTCTGGGTTGTTGGGCATTACCCCTTGTGGAAGTGAGGAAAGATCCATCATGGACCACTCAGTGTATGCCCCTTCCGTCAAACAGCTGACTGTGCATAAGGATGTTAGGGATGCAAAACCACTCAAACCACTCTGGATAGTGTACAGTGAATGTGTGTGTTTTATTGCTCCTAGAATATCTGATGTTTTCAGTCATGTCTTTTGTTTGTGGAATTATTGGGACATAACTGAATACATTTTGATTTGCTGTAAATGCCTTTGGCATTGGGCTCAGGATACCATTACTGTTTCAGTGGCAGTTTCTATACTATCAAGTGAGCAGTGAGCTAGACAATTAAATATTGTAGTTGCCATTTTGTTATAATTGTCAGTGCATTTATATTTCAACTGTTGATTTTGTTATTTGCTTTAATTCTCAGATTTCTTTCATATTAAATAACTCTGCATATATTTTGTAATGATTTTTGTTTCCTTCAGTTATGTTTTATTTATTACTTCACTTTGATGTACAAGTGCTTAAGACTCGAGCACTATAATAAAGATCAGAGTTAAAGATGAAGCTGAAGATGATTCGTCTTAACTGTAATGGTACCATCATCTGTTCTGCATCATGGCTGTCGGACCATTAGGATGTACATAGTTTTCAATCTGTTAACATGATCCACAAGGAAACAGCCTCTAACAGACTGTAGTTTTTCATTCTTAGCAGTGATGGCCAAAATTATGTCCTGGACTCTGCTGCCATCCATTAGTGGATTGTCAAAATGTGAATGAACTTCCAAGTAACAATCTAAAACAAAGGAAAGGATATTAGTAAAGAAACCAAAATAAATTTCTTTGGACTTCACAGAAAAAAATACATCTTTCTGGATGGCTAACTTTGAATATGGATTGTAGGTTTTTTGTAACACACATCACTGAAATTCTAAATACCTTGCAGTCAAAGGCCTTGCTGGTAAAATTGAGAAATGGAAGACATTTCATTTGATAAACAATTCATGACTTGCTGTGCATACATAGTTTTCTTCCAAGTTATCATGATAAAGAGCCAGATATTCCTTTACTAGTCTAAACCTGAGGTCGGTCACCCAGACTGACACTTCAGCAACTTAAAAGTCCATTGCACTCTTGGACTGTGTGATTACTGAAAAAAGCTCAGAATAAGTAGTCTTGTTGGTATGTGGTTGTAATAGGTTACATCCAAACTGCAGCTGTCAGTAGCAGACCTAACCCTCTAAATTGATTCAATTTACTTTCAGCCACTGCTTTTTTCTTTAGTCAAAATTCTTTGCTGATAGTGTACATGTGGTACATAATAATACTCACAATACTCTGCTGAAGGCCTGTGGTTTTCCCCATTACTACTTATTCCCCTTATTCTATACCACTCAGCTCATTCTCAGCAGTTACAAACCAGCTTTTTCCCCCTACTTTTATAACAGAAAGAACGTATTGCTTTTTGGAATCTATCTATCCTCTTAAATCTATATTCTGTTTCTCTGCTAGCAGTGCCATTACCTGTACAAATCCAGACTTCACTTTAACAAGAATAACAATCCCCTCCCCTCCTCCTCCATTTCATTTCATTGCCATACTTCCTTTGGTATAACCCTTATTATATTTCATTCTTCAGTGACCTTTCCTAACCATTTTGGTCACCTTTCTCACACTCTGTTTCATGTTCCTTGATTCCTTGTTGATGTGCTATCCCTTTTCTTCCTCACTTATGGGCTTGTAGGTAAGTACTAGGTTAACTGCCCTTGTCGGCCATTTTAAGCCTATCCAGTTTCCCTTTATGTGCTTGAAATAACTTATCCCATTTCACTACAGACTGGCCTTACCCACCCCATGGTCTATAATTAACTGGGTTCATACCATAGGTAATTTGAGTGGACACATGCATGGATAAAGCACTTAGCTGCCTCTGTCCATTAGTAGTACAGGGGGCAGTCCTGGGCTAAATGTTCTATTTCCTATCTGTAGATATAAGTAGCACTTGAATATGGACAGGGATGAGCTATGTTTTATTTGGACAGGGAGTCTGTTTCACAGAAGTAGTATCCTCTGTGAGATATATCTGTCCTTCCAAACCATTCTGTTGATGTTTACAAGAGATTTATATCCCTAGACTGAGTATTTCTGATGGCATTTGACTTGCTGATGTGCAGTAAATCCATCAGTAATGGGTTGGAGGATGCCTTGTAAGCCAGGCACAGGTCACCTCTTAGCAGTCTGTAGGATACTGAGTGTAGTGACAGGGCTTTGAGTCAGTCTATGTAAGGCATATTGTTCAGGCGTTGTATTCTTTTAGTAAGTTATTTCTGTGGGCATTCCAGTTGTTGCATGTGTCTGGACAGATAGATGCCAAACAGGGCATTACATTCAATGATTGGCCTAATGAGGACTGTGTAAAGGGGGACAATGATATCCCTAGATCTAGACACAATCCCATTTTTCATAAGCTGTGCAATATAGAAGCACTTTCTTACAACAATAGACACATGTTGGTAAAAAGTTAGGATACTGTCCACGTAAGTTCCTAAATCCCAAACAACTGGGACAACTCTTAGGGGTGTATTGTCAGTGTGATAGTTCCCTGCATTAGATGACTTCCCAAAGGATGGAGTAATGCATTTTTTAGCATTTAGATTCAGTCCACGATTTTGGCACCAGTTATTAATTTGAGACAAGCCTTCTTGCAGGATGGCTAAGTCATATGAGGCTTCATTAACTACTCCTGGTTTGCAGTCATCTCCAAACATAGTCAGCCAGAGGGCCTTGGTATTGGCTTTTACTTTAGAAAAGTAGATGCCAAACAGGAGAGGTCCAAGTGCAGAAACCAGGGGGACTCCACTGGTGCCTGGTCTGTTTGTGGAGGTAACTTCCCCTATTTTTGATTACCTGTGCCCTATCTGTGAGGCAGTTGCTTGTCCAGCAGTTAACAGAGGGGTTTATTTCCAGTTTATTTAGCTTTTCTACTGTGCCTGAGTAGTGATTTGTGTCAAAAGCTTTAGCCAGGCCATGGTATGCAGTGTGTACCATTTTGCCTTCATCCATTGCTTTGGTGACCTTTTCAAAAAGAAAATCCAGCAGGTTGAGTAAGCATGACCTGTCCTTAATGAATCCAAATTGAGACAGATCCAGTGTTTGGAAGTTCCCTGTATCCTGAGTGATTAATTAAATGATAAGTTTTTCTATGGCTTTGTATATGAGGCTGATCAGACTTATGGGTCTGTAATTTCCTGCATCTGTGGAAGGTCCTCTCTTATGCAGGGAAATGACCGTAGCTGTTCTACATTAACTTGGTACAAAATCTGAATGTGTTGTTAAGGGTGTGACTAAATCATGCTTCAGGCTTCATGCTATTTAAGATACATCCAGGGATAGTGTCAGTACCCACTGATGCAGTATTTATAGCTTTTGATAGCATTTTTAGGACTTGGTCTAATGTGATAATTGGAGGCAAGCCCATTTCAGATATGTCTTTAGGGACAGATGGAGGGGAAAAAGGGGTAAAGCTAGAGCTAAATTTATTGGCCAGTAGGTTCACTATATCTTCAGCCTCTGTGTAGGTAACATCATTCACAATCACCTCAGTGCATTGTTGCATTGTGCTTTTGAGATTACGAACATAACTAAAATGCCTTGTGATTGTCTTTCTCTAGGGTAACTATTTTAAACTCAAACTTCGGTTTAATGAATTGTATTAATCTCCTAGTTGTTTATTTCAGTGACAAGGACTGTAACATTCTGGGAATTAATCTTCTTACTTTTGGTCAGAATTATTTTCCTTTTATTATAGAGCTTGTTGATATTATGGTCACACCATGTGGGTTTGTTTCTGGGGTTTGTCCTGCACTTGTTCCTATGAGGTACAGCTGCATCTATGCACCTGTTTACATGTTTACAATAGTGTGGTGGTGTATATACTTCTGCATATTCAGTCAAGTTAAGTGAGTTTGGTGGGGATTTGAAACTTGACAATGTATCATTCGGGAGTAGGTAGTTTGTCTTAAAGAAATTCCTAAAGGTACCTTGGGTGGAAGGGATCTCTTGTTTCAGTTTTATTTCAAAAGAGTGCTTTATAGTCAGACCTAACATGTAATTAATATCCGCAAGGGATGGTACAAGATTCTACCATATAAGTAAGGACAAGATCCAAGCTGTTGTTCCCATTAGTGGGGCCACTAACTTCTAGCTCAGGCTGCTAAATGTTTGCTTCCATTTACTCCACTTACTTTTGGACAGTTGTCTCATAGTTCAAAGGATCTGGTTTGATATTTATGACTTTTACTGTTGGGTTAGGAATACTTCTGTCATTCCAAGTAGGTAACTTTCTTTATTAACTAGTTTCAGAATGCACTAATAGATGACAGAAATGTCAATCAGCTGATATTCCGAGTATCTGTGGTTCTTGTATGACAAGTTGTCATAGAGCCAACAGAAGTGTGATTTACCATCCTTGAAAAGGTCCTCCAGTTGTTCTTTCACCATGTACTTTTTATCCTGGATTCATTAAGCGTACTCTTTCTGGTTTAGAATGGAGACTGATGTAAACCATGAGTCCACATTTAGGTTTTGCATGACATGAGCAAACTCTGATAAACCTGTGCAGTTCCAAGACTTTCTGTGTTCTCATTAACCCAGAAGAAAAAAGTTGTTGCCATGTTTACCTTGTATGCTACACAACAGTTTCATAAAGTATGTGGGACATAGCTGAGATTTATATGACTGAAGCTGACCTTAATGATACCAATTCTGTCAAGGTCAGTGTGTTACCACCCCATCTTAATATGTAAAACAAATATAGTAAGAGGCTAATTTAAAGTGTTGCTGCATAGGGGCTGCACTCCCCGACATCTAATGAGGGGGTTTGCATGCCTCAAAGCTCTAATTTCTGAAAATACTGCATTGAAGTTTGCCCCAATTCAGGGGAAAGGAAAATGCTTTTATTCCTTTACTCTAAGCTGATACATCTCTGGAGGTGAGATATTCAGACTTCAAAGTGTTGGGTCACAATCCAAGCATGGGGGTGGGGTGGGGTGCAGGGGACACATCCCTCTCGCAAGAAAAGTTTACAGTCACATTAGATTTAGTTAAATGTATTGTGTCATTTTATTAGGTGGCATGTGATTACTGTAGATCAGGTGCTGTATATTTGACATTGATAGGTTCAAGTACACCCACACAAGTCATTCTTTCATTCATTCTTTTGTTTATTTTTATATATTTATTTTATCTAAAACAATTAGATAAAACCCTTATGTAAAGGCTAGTCCAACAGACCCGAGAAACCATATGCAGTAAAACGAAAAACCAGCTAGCACAGCTTCGGGTATAAAACAGACTCTTTAATTCGGTAAGCACTTTCGCATCAAATGGATGCTTCATCAGACCATTAAACTAAAGTAAATCAGTCAGCATTTAAATACCATTTAAAAACTAATCAAACAGTTAAACACTAAAACAATTAAATAATCAATGATGTAGGGGGCAGGATTTTAAAACAGGTTTCATTAAAGACTCTGTTTTATACTTGAATCTGTGTTGGCTGTTTCTTCATTTTACTGCATGCACTTAGTGTATCCTTTTTGTGATTATGAGGGAACCAGATCAAGGCAAGGAATAGGAAGTATCAGAGAAGCACTCTTGGCTAGAATGCCAGTCAGTTGCTACCCGCACAAAAAAGACCCCCTCACACACACGGATATATTTACCTATGCTTGTGGGGGGTCAAATGGGTTAATTTGTGGGCATAGATGCATTTTAGATATGCCAGACTTGTCAACAATGACAACACTAACACCAAGCACCTCACAACAGCTATATGACTGACTGCATATGTTCATTCGGTTGAAACCATGCCAAGGAATGGAATGGGAGTAGCTTAATCAATAAACAATGCTGGCTAAAAACCCCAAGCAGCATTTCCCAGTGAAAGTTACTGTCATCCAAGGAGTGTGTCGGTGATGCACATATACTGAGCTAACAAAGCATTGGTAACATCACTTCTTAACTCTGTTATAGAAAATAATGCTATTATGAATAAATTATTACATTTTATCTATAAAGCAATACAATATTGTATGTTTTAATAATATAAGTGTTCTAGGTGAGGGGAGTCATGCTGAAGGCCTCAGTAAAACCAAACACCTTATTCATGGGCTGCTTTAGAAAATTTGAAGCCCTCTAGCTTGAGGGGACCTCTGAACTCCAAAAGACTGCTGTCAGAGTGCAGATGTTTCTCTTGTAGAGGATGCTTCTCCACATACTTATTTTTATGCAGGAGCTGTTCAACATCAGGGCAGTCCAAGACCAGAAGTGTGACTTTTTCTGAACTACATTGCCAAGGACAAATTTTTCTGTCTGACAGATCATCCTCTTCTAGTTAAACCTGATGCAACAGGGAAAATTAAGTTTGTTGTGCTCAGTCCCTAATATGGAAATCTTTATAGGGGTATGTTTTACATACTCTACACAATTTACTTTTTTTTTTCTCTAGACTCTGACATCCAGTCCGGGTTCCTATAAAACAAAACAGATTAGCATAAAACAGAGGAAAAATCAGATACCAAATAGGCAACAGCAGTGGTTAAGAGGAATAAAGCCTATAGTATTGCCAAGATGGCCCATGTTTAACTGGTAGCTCTGGCATCTGATAGCACTGGGAGGATGACCCATCTAGGAGAGGCATATCTCGCTACTCACACTGCCATCATCCCATGGAGGAGGGGAAGTGATACAATGGGAGGTCTGGGGGACAGCAGTTGGACTCACCAAGCCACTGATGTATGGTAGCCTTTACAGTAAATGCACGGAAGCAAGCACTCGCAAGGAGAGGTTTGGGATTTAGGTAATTCAAAAAAGTTCTCACTACCAGTGTGCCAAACAAACACAAAGCACTCTCATGACTGCCCAAATGAAGGCCTCCATGAGCAAGCTCTCACTGTGGCTCCCGGTGAAATCTCTGTACTGGAGGAATGAGTGAGCCATTTATGATGGGGAGGCTTGATGGTCAACAGGCCCAGGGTCAAAAATTACATTGAAGAAAAAAATAGTTTGCTGCAAGAAAGAATGTGGGGTGACAAATGCCATTGTTCCCCTTATACTACTGACATCCTGAGATTCAGATGTGAGGACACTCACCTGGACAACAGTAAGAAGGGTGGAAAGTTTTTGAAGTCACAACAGCCATCTCATCTTCTGTGGTAGAAGTTATCAAGCAATCATTGCCATAACAAAGAATTAGACATTGAACATTATGTAGCTTTTTATAGCTATTCTAAGCAGTAAAAAAAATACTTACCTTTACAATTTTCGGGTGATCAGGTATTTCCTTCCTGAATACCCAGATTGCTAAACAATTGAGCATGCTTGTGTGAAACAGCCCTTTATTCTCAGAATATAGGCAGAACTGAATTTTAAAAGTGGAATTTAACTAACCTTTCATGTCATGCATTCCACAGCTAATATTCTATGATAAGCTTGTTTGTTTACTTATTTATTTGTATTTGTATTTGTTTTTGTGAACCAGTCTTGAACACTGATCCACATGGACCTTTTTCAGACTCAGTCCAGGAGAACGGTTTGGTTAAGTCATTTACTTAGAGTCACACACTAGGTAAAGTAACAAACAACAAGTAACTAAGTCAAGAAAATGTCAAGAAATCTGAAACATAAATCCAACAAAATCACCACGTAGCCAATGTCCTCCAACCTCAAACCAGAATTTATTATAAACAACACAAAACAATAAAGGTTAAGCACTTTCGTCAGTTGACTTCATCAGGTTCTGATGAAGTCAACTGATGAAAGCACTTAACCTTTATTGTTTTGTGTTGTTTATAATAAATTCTGGTTTGAGGTTGGAGGACATCGGCTACGTGGTTGAAGTCAACTGACGAAAGCGCTTAACCTTTATTGTTTTGTGTTGTTTATAATAAATTCTGGTTTGATGTTGGAGGACATCTGCTACGTGGTGATTTTGTTGGATTTTTGTTGGAGTGTCACCTTTTGGCAAGAAATCTGAAACATCACAGCAACACAAACAATTGTGATAATTCTCAGAGCTATTGCTAGGGTGCTTGGAAACTTGGGCATTCACGAGATCAATGCCGTCTACAACCCAAAGCAGTGGGTCAAAGAGAAAAAAGGGGAAAATGAACTTGTGTAACTGCAACAGAGAGCTTATAGTGGTTCTTTGCTGCATTACAAATACACAGTCACACTACAAACAACTGAATGCAGTCACTTAGACACCTGGAACATTTGCAGCAGTTCCCTAAAAATAACTGATGTTAGTCTGAGGTGCCAGGCACATCTCTTAACAGCTTGAACACACAGTAGCTTTCCCATTCACCCCACCATGGCTGCAGTTCTACTAATTTTGTAGTCTTTGTTATCTTGCTTAAGGAAAAAATAGGAAAGGCAAACCCAAACTGTTGAAATACCGATCAGAAAGTTATGCAAGTATGCATATTTAAACATTATGAATTAAAATGCATTTTCTGGTGAAATACATTGTCCTCGCAACAAAATCTTAAAAAGAAAAAAAAACATACAAAAATGCATACTTCTGTGATGGTAATGAAGTGTACATAGTACTGATGAAAGATAATTACCTTATTTGTGACTGGTCAGATCAAGACAAACTGAGATGTGTATTAGCAAGCTATGCAGCGACAGACACAAAGTTGTTTCAACCCACTCACTACTGCACACTTTAAGAGCTAGCATTTAATGCCCAACAATAATAAAGTATGCTGTTATAAACATTCAGGCATAACATGTACCCTGGACCCTAGATGACAAAACAAAATGGAATACATGAACTGTTTCAGCAGCTACCACCTTAACCTTCTACTGAAACAACAGCAACCCACAGACACGTCACTTGTACTTTTCATTTATGTCATACCTACCAGCACTGTTATGTAAAAAAAAAATCGATCCCTCATTTAGAAGCAGTGGAATGGATATCCCTCATGCTTGAAGACTTGGGTGCAATAAGAAATGAGATAGACATAGTGTCAGAATTGTTAGATATAATACTAACATCTAACTACTTTATATTTAACGAAAAAGTATATCTACAAACACAAGGCATAATTTATTTATTGGGAGAAATTCCATTTTTCAAGAACATCAAAAAGGAGAAAATAATACTATATACCAGATACCTGGATGACATCTTCATCTTACTTGATGGAGATGTAGAAACAGCTACTAAACTAATAGAATATTGTAATGACTCTACTTCATTTTTGAAATTTACTTTTTCTTTCTCTACCACTGAAATAGATTACTTAGACGTAAAATTATCTAAGGATGACTTTAACTGTGAATATGTCTCAAGAATACATAGAAAACCTACATACTGTAATTCCCTGTTACACTTCAATAGTTCACACCCTTTTAAACAAAAAAGAGCTATTGTTAAAGGACAGCTCATAAGAGCAGCAAGAATGTGTAACAGGGAACTGATTTTCTATGATGAGTGTAAAAAACTTGAAAACATGTTCACAAGTAGAAATTACCCTGTAGACTTATTCTTGGATCTTTTTCATGAAGTCGACACTAAAAGATTGAATGGGACCTATTACCCCCTTCTTAAAAAGAAAATTATTGCAACTGAAGTGCCTACTATAATTTTGGATTCGGACTCATCTAATATAACATTAGAGAATATTAGCAGCAATAACACTTCGGAGAGAGTCAATTCTATAAAAATTAGTTTTATTTCTACTTTTAATAGTGACTCTTTAGACATACAATTGATTCTACTGAAGAATTGGCAATACATTTTAAATAATGAGGAACTGATAGAAAAACTAGGTGTTAAACCTAACTTTGTATTTAAGAGAGGGAGAAATCTGAAATCCATCTTGGAAAGTTGCAACAATTTAAACAACAACAGTAACAAAAAAGGATGTAAACAATGTGGATTCTGTAAATACTGTCATTACGTCAATAATTGTAGTACTTTTCAGGTAGATGAGAATAAGTATTACATTAATGGCAATATCAATTGTAATTCAAAGTCCATTGTTTACTTAGCAAAATGCAACTGCTGTGAAGCACACTATATAGGAAAAACTGACGATAGAATTTATGAGCATCTTTATGCTATAAGAAATAAAAAATGTGATAATGCTCTAGCAAAACATTGTGAGAGACATCTAGGGCACAGTTTTAACTTCACAGCTATTGATATTATACCACATACTTTGAGAGGGGGACCTGTCAATATTTTATTAGAAATTCGTGAACTAGAATGGCAGATAGCTTTAAATTCCTTTAGTTATCCAGGACTCAATGAAAACTGCAATATTAATTGCATGTTGAAAATGAGGAATTTCTTAAGAAAGAAAAAAACATAATAGCCACTAATTAATGCCATGTCCAGTACATATTTCTATTATTTTTCTCAGAATTATTGACACAACCCCCTTTCACATTAGTACTAAATATCTTTTATTAGTAGTGTTATAGTGTTAACTGTTCATAGTGAACAGTTTATATTACACATGATATATATATTAGTCTAATATATTTATTATTAGTAAATTTTGATGACTACGTTCTATTTTTATATTAAGAACACATTATTATACAATTATAATACAACAATAAGCAATGTCATAGTTGAGATTGTTTTAACTAAATATTTAGTAATTTATTGTGATTTTTTAACTTTTAATTCGTTATGTGTAAGTTATTATCTTGTATTATGTATTTGGGTAAATAGTATTAACTATGTAAGAGATACAATGTTATCAAGCACTGTTATAGTGTGGTCCTTTAAATACTAGATGTACCTCCCACACGTCATACTAATTACCCATTTATAACTGGCGGTTATTTTGAAAAAAAGTGTTTGTTGCTGAAGAAGCTGTGGTGTGCTGTTTTTATTACAAATAAAAGCGTTACTTTTTTACATCTCCTTGGATCTGGACTTTATTACTCTCGAAGATTTACATCTGTTTCATTACTGCTGCCTGTTTGGGAGGTGACGTCCCTTTCCTGTTTTTCAATCGTATGTAAAAAAAAAAGGTTAACTTTCTCTGCATCTGGTGGAAATTTTTGATATTCCACTGCACTATACTTGCAGTCAAACCTGCCTAAACCACTGTACTGTGATTGTAGTGGCTTGTGACTTTAATCACTGCAACTTACAGTGTATGATTCCAGCATACCAGCAATATGTTACCTTCCCTACAGGGGAGAAAAATTTACTGGATCATGTGTACAGTAATGTGAGTGGGGCATGCAAGGTTATACCATGTGTACAGTAATGTGAAGGGGGCATGCAATCCTGTACCATGTGTACAGTAATGTGAAGGGGGCATTTAGGGTTGTACCATGTGTACAGTAATTTGAAGGGGCATACAGGATTGTACCATGTGTACAGTAACATGAAGGGGGCATGCAAGACTGGATCTCACCCTCATTTTGGTCAATGTGATCATATTTCTGTATTTCTCTACCCGGCATATAGACAGCTCCTCAAACAAGCTCCCATTGTAAGAAAGACTGTTAAGGTGTTGAAAGAGGAATCCAAACAGGAGCTTCAGGATTGTTTTCAGTGTACTCATTGGGATGTTTTTAAGACAGCTGCTATGAATGAGTATGGTATTGTTGATCTGGAGGAATACAGTTCAGTAGTTTCCACCTACATGAGTGCATGCACTGACCTCATTGTGCCTCATAAAGATATCTGGATATATCTAAATAATAAACCATGGATCAACTCAAGTGCATTAGGCAATATCAGCAAACATAAAAAAATCTAGGTATGACTTATGCAGAGATATCAGAGCAGCAAAGGAGAATTACAGTCATAAGCTGGAAGGCTGTTATCCGACTGCTGATACAAGGCATATGTGGCAAGGCCTGGAAAACATCATAGGCTACAGAGACAAAAGCAGAGGGATGATGACTGACAGCCAATTTTCACCGGATAATTTCAATGAATTTTATGCCCAATTTGAGGTCCAAAACACAGAGTCAATGGGTACTACCATAAGAAAGAAGAGCAGAGAGGAGGGACCACCACCTTTCATAATATCACCAGCAAGTGTGGCAAAGTCCTTGAGGAGGATAAATCCTTGTTAGGCAGCCAGTCCAGATAATATTGCTGGAAGGACACTCAAAACCTGCGCTTCAATGTTTTCTGATGTTCTGACTGATATATTCAGTTTCTCCCTTGCACGTGCTATAATCCCCACTTGTTATAAGGCAACCACTATTATTCCACTGCCAAAGAAAGGCAAAGCCAACTGCCTGAATGACTACCGGCCAGTTGCATTGACTCCCATAGTGCTAAAAAGCTTTGAGAGAATCATTATGAGTCATATTCAGTCAGTTATACTTGATACAATGGATCCCCTGCAGTTTGCATACAGACTGAATATGCTGACAGAGGATGCAGCCAGTGCAACATTGCATACAGTTCTTACTCATTTGGAGAATAAGGATTGTTATGCTCAATTGCTATTTATTGATTATAGTTCGGCCTTCAATACAGTGATACGAACGAAGCTCATTAATAAGCTGTCCATACTGGGTGTGCCACCGACTCTTTGTAATTGAGTCTTGGATTTTTTAACAGGCAGGCCACAGCCAGTCAGGCTGGGGAATAACATCTCTAAAACTATAATAATACATGAACTCTACAAGGCTGTGTGCTGAATCCAGTGTTGATTGTGTTGTTTTCAACATGGCACCAGTAATATCAGATTTGCGGATGATACAACAGTCATTGGTTTGATCTCTGGAGGTGATGAGTCAGCATATAGGAGGGAAGTGGGGCACCTTGTGAAGTGATGTTGGAATAGTAATCTCTCTTTTAATACCAGCTAAAGGAAATAAATGATCATTGATACATGATAGAGGGCAGCACTTTACCATTATATATTGGTGAGTCTGAGGTGGAAAGAGTGGCTACATTCAAATGCCTCAAAATTAACATCTCTGAGGACCTTACCTGGACTCATAAACATCCTAGACCTGGTAGGGAAAAGCTGGCAGTGACTGTATTTTCTAAGAAAGCTGAGGAAGTTTGGCATGCCCAACACCATCCTCAGCAACTTCTACAGATGTACAACAGAAAACATTCTCTTCCACTCTATTACAGTACAGTTCAGGAATAGTACAATATGGGATGGCAAGGTTCTACAGTGAGTAATAAAGACTGTGCAAAACATCACTGTAACACGTCTACACCAAAAGAGTTTTTAGGAGGGCTCAAAACATTACCATGGACACTACCCGCCCACAACACAAATGTTTATGCTGCTACTGTTAGGGAGGCATTAAAAAAGCATGACGGCCAGAACAACCAGGCTGAAAGACAGTTTTATACCTCAAGCTATTAGACTGTTAAATAAAACTCACATACTACCTCTCCCTCTAGTATTGTAGGTTGATTCACATTTAGGGGGGAATGAGCTTTTTTTCCACAAATGCAAACTTTTGCACAGTTATAAATATTTACTGATGTTGGTATTTATATTATTGTCTGTTTGTTGTCTTTGAGTACTTCCTATTGTTAATTGTTGTTTTTACATGTTGCTGGAGGATTTACAAAATAAGAATTTCATTGTACTTTGTGCCTGCCTCTAGTATATATAACAATAATGTTGAATTTAATTGAATTAAGTTTGGCTTTCTACAGTGCTTTATGTGATGCCAGGGAGCTTTAGACTTTCAGTCTTTTGAGGTAGCTGTTTGATTCATCACTTCTTCCTGAAATGCAACTGATGCTGTATGAGGTAAACAACTGCAACCATTTATTTCATATCAAGAATGACATTTAGGCACACATGACTTTAGTCAGACTGGCATTTACTGAAACAAATATCTTAATACTATACAAAACACCAAGCCACTGCAATAGTTTCTTCAAGAAAAAAAAAACATTTATGTTCTTGTTTTTAAGCATCATCTATTCAAGACAGAAAAAAAAATCATTATGACAAACCTAGTGTTAGAATGGATTTATCACCAACTTATCTAACAACTTAAGACTTTGTGGGTATAAACTGGTAATGAAAGAACCTGCCACTGCCTTATGCAAATTTAATTGATTCAGTTTTCTCTGAACCAGAATATCAACCAATCGCTTAGTTAGTCAAGCAATGAGTATTTATTGAAATGATTATGCCTATGCATTCTAGATATATCACAATCAGAATGCAGTTCACAGAATTAATATGTATAGTGGGAAAACATGCAGTTATACTCAGTGCAGAACAACTTCCCAAAATAAATAGCAAAGTAGATGTTAGATTAAACAGTGGCATAAGCAAAATTTGGCTACCTTTAGGAATGGGTCCTTTATAATTAATCTGAAGTGCACCATATCTAAACAAAGTAGTTCATAGATTTCTGCACAAAATCCATTGTCTCAAGATCACAGAACCACTAAACATATATACTTGAGAACGACAGAACTTCATAAAAATGCAACAGAAAGCATTCATTTGTATTCATGTTAAGGTTAACCATTATTGTAAAATCCAAGCATTTCTGTTGACGCCAAACCATTATCCCTTCACATTTTCCATTCCTCAAAAACAAACTGCTTCCATGTGTACTTAAGGGCAGCCTGACTTCAGTTAAACATCTGTCTGTGCAGTGGCATCTTAATGCCAACCAGATTCACAGAATAAATCCGATTCATATTGCAGTAGCAAATCAAATTTCAATAATTTCATATAATTCTGATTTTGCCTTGAAAACTTTATCTTGGCTGGATAAACCACCTAGAAAATAAAGTATGCCTATAATTTATAATGATTTTATTAATCATCTGGCTTGTCCTTTGGTTTGTGTTTTAAAATATTGGTTAGAGTTTAAAAGTGAATTTGGTCCAGAGCTTGACTGGAAATTGGTCTAGAAATGTATACTCAAAACACTCTTGTCTGTAAAAAGTCTATCAACAGCAATGTCTGATTTTTCACAACAGGACTGACACAGGTTAGCATAATTTTGGCTACCCATCTCTTCTTTGTAAAAATAGAAATATCTATCCATATTCATTTTATGTGCTCTATTTTTCGAAAGCCTAAATCATTCTAAGAAAGGTGTGTCATAGATGGAATTGGAATATATCAGCAAAATGGCAAGCTATGTAGAATATCAATTGATGGTTAAATGTGAATTCTTTAAGTTCTCACTGAGTCTCGTATCAGATAGTTGTTGCAGTAATGTTTTATACAGGGCAGATTGTTTCAGACAAGCCAACTTAAAATAGTAAATGCTACAGTTACTGGCTGACTGCTCAACTGAAAATACATTAAAATATTAATAATAATAATAATAATAATAATGTCTTTGAGCCATATACTTTAACTAACCTCAGTCTACCAAACTCTGTCTTAGCCACTTTAGCCTGCTCATTACTTCTAGCTACCTGTGTTGCATGTAACCACAGTAGGGCACCCCTGACTCCACCTCCTAGCTGAGAGATCAGTGTCCGCTCTTTGTTGGAAAACGATAGAAGCCTAGGGCATGAATCACCATCTAGACTGTTGTTTGCATGATGGAATGGGATTACATGCTCTAAGGAGACTGCCATGTGACAAAATAACAATGTTCATTCATTCTCCCATAAGTAAATATTCTGTTAACACTGATAGTCATACAATATCACTTTAACCATCTAGGTATAACTTCTTTGTGCCTAGGCCTTTTTGTGGCATCCAGGAGGAAATTGTTGTAGTCAGAGTAATCCTATCCTACCACTCTGCCTCCTGAAAATGGATGGCTAGTACTTAGCCAGTCAACACCATCCTAAATTCACCCCTGAAAATGGATAGCTAGTACTTAGCCAGTCAACATCATCCTAATTTCACCCCTGAACCTGAATAGTAAGTACTTAGCCAGTCAACACCATCCTAAATTCACTCCTGAAAATGGATAGCTAGTACTTAGCTAGTCAACATCATCCTAAATTCATCCTCCAACTTCATGTATGCTAAGCAAACCTAAGCCAGCACAGTAATATTCGTAGTTGTGGTGGTCTAAGTTAATATTCATTTTGACTTCTTAAGAAAAGCAACTTTGCATGTGCCTTTGGTAAGTTCTGTTTTAAAATAGCTGTGTTGATTGTCATTTTAGGTACAGAACTATTGGCAATGAAGATGAATCCTAATATTCTGGTTATGTTTTCCCGAGCCATGCAGGAACAGGTCTGTAGTAGGATCTGACTTGCTGTGTATGCTGGCTTGGTAATATGGGTGTATTGATTTGAAGGGAGCATCACTAAAGACAATAATGTTAATGAAGTGTGTCAACATATTCTGAGCAAATGTGATCTCTTTGCTATCCCTGCATGACAGTAACCACCCGTGACTAAACTGATACTCATGACTTCCCAATCTTGTGTGAAAAAATGCCACCTTAGCAATTAGCCTTAGCTTAGTCCTTTTGCACAATTATTTCATTACAATAAAAAAAGTGTATTATGAGCTGGCTTTGGGGTAGGGGTGGGTTGTAAATGAAATATATTTCAGAGGAATATGACACAGCTGCATGATTCTGTATCATATGACTCCTAAGAGAAATTTGCAGACATGTTCATTAATAAGGAGATTTTTAGTATAGCAGCCTCTTGGGGGGAAAAAAAACTCCTGATGCTGGTTTAAAATACTTATCATTTCCTTAACTACCCCCTGTCACCGATTGCCACTGTGTAGGGCATAGTGAGGAGATACTGCTTCTGAACACGTTTGCATTAAGATAAAAATCACTTCTTGAGCTGTTAAGAGCCATTGCTCCTTAACATGATGTCTTTTTCACAACACATTTCCAGTTTGTTTCCTGCTCCTTTACTACTAACATTGGAAGGTGGTGCATAGCTCATCTCTGGATCTGCTGTGACTCTCTTTAACAATGGCTTACCTGGTTTGGTCCTCTGAAGCCTCAGTCAGGGCTGTTCATACTATATGTTAACCTTCAAAGTCTACAACTCTAAATCTTTGGTGAAAAGTCAACTTATATAACCTGTGAACTAAGTAATTAGGTATCGACCCTTAAATGTGCCTCATTCAGGATAATCTGTACAAAACAAAAGCTAATAATGAAAGGGCATGTTGTACTCGTCTGTCTTACATCCTTCCACTCTGTCAGTTTTTGACCACTAGCTAATGGTGAGGAGACCCTTTTAAATTAGTGGCATTATGTCCATAGTAAATGAGGAATGTTATCAAATCCAACCCTTGTAATTGATGTGTAGGATGATCTGATGTCCTGGCTATACTCTAACATTCTTCATTAAGTTATTCTTAACAGTCACTTTCAAAAAACGTAATTGCATTAGATTTTTCTGCCTGGCACTTGTCATTTTTTGTTCATTCTTTCTCCTTGACCATAGTCTGATTTCTGTATTCAGTATATCATCATTCCAAGAAAGTCTAATCAGACTGTGACTTCCTCATTACAACAATTTCTTCTTGGTGGCTACATTCTGCCAGCTGACTTCAAACCTTAGTGAATCATAATGGATTCATGTCGAGTTGTTAAAGGTAATTTAGGTGAAATTAGAAAAGAATGAAAAATAGTCACTGAAAGCACTTCTGATGAACAACTTAACACATTTGTTTTTTGCAGGGGGCAAGCTGCCCTGCACCCCTATGTGGGGTAAACCCCACACACCCCCCAGACTTATACCATCTCCAAAGTCACACAGTAGTGGAGGAAAAAATCAAACTCCATGGTTGGCAAAAGTAATTTTGGCTAAAAGAACTCACTGTTTTTTGCATTCACTGAAATTGCATTCAATGACAAGTTATGCTCCTAATCATAACTGCACTAATTAACGCATGATGTCTTTACCTTACATTGCAAAGCAAAGATAATTTAAAAAAAAAATTATTACTTTGGTTCTTTAGTTTTTGACAGCTGAAAACAGGTAGTCCATAAGGTTTGAGTCAAGTCTGGTATTGTACCTGTGACCTATAATAAAGCTTTTATAATTAGCAACAAAGGAATATGAGTCCCACAAAGACAGATAGAGCATCTAATATTACGTGTGTTACAAAACAGGCCAATAGTCTGGTGACAGCCTCATAAAACCATTCATTATGAAATGATCAAAGTGTAAACCACTCTGTTACATAGACCTGATGAAGCTCAGGCAAACGTGTTTTCTTAAATATAGTTCATAGGTTCATAGGTGTGTACTAGGCTAATGGCCCTGGAGCCTTTACAAGCCTAGCCCATAGGATTACCCTGGCATTGTGCCACCCGGCCTTAGTTCCCAGTGCCTCTGTTGAGTAAAGCCACTGGAGTGATCCCTGGGGTGAATTTTCTATTTCCCATCCACTCATCAAGATTTCTCTTGAAGGGGGCCAGTGAGGTACTCTGCTTGATGTGTATGGGAAGTCTATTCCATAACATGGGCAGTCTCTGGGTTATGAACCTCTCCCTCCAGCATGTTCTGTTGATTGTGATAATGAGATTGAGGTCTCTGGAGTGTGTGGTGCAGAGGGATTGGGATTTCTTTAGATGTAGCATTTCTAACAGAGATGGATCAGACATGGCTTTGTAAGTCAAGCAGAGATCGCCTCTAAGTAGGCGATATGAGACAGACAATATTTGGAGTTTTTTTAGTCTGTCCATATAGGACAAATGTTTAAGGCCTAGGATCCGTTTTGTGAGGTACTTTTGCGGCCTCTCCAGTTGTTGCAGGTGTTTAGTGAGGTACATGCCAAATGGAGCTTTGTACTCAATGATTGGCCTAATGAGGGAAGAGTAGAGGGAGACAATGACCTCTTTCTTCCTGAATGCAAAACCCTTAGTAATGAGATGTGCCATGTAGAAGGACTTTCTGACCACAGTGGCAATGTGGTGATCAAAAGGGGTTGGGAGAGTGGCCTAATGGTTAAGGTGTTTGCCTTATAAACACAAGGTGGAAGGTTTGATTCTCACAAGGGATAATTGGCTAGGCTTAAAATGGCTCGCAAGGACAATTAGCTTAGTACGAACCTATGAATCCAGAAAAGAGAGGTTGCTGTCAACCTGTGTTCCCAGATCTCTTATAACGCTTTCTGTGTTCAGTGGACTACCATTGATGTGGTAATTCATGGGAACTGGGTTTTTCCTAAAGGGGATGACGACACATTTTTTGGCATTGAGCTTAAGGCCATGGTTCTAACACCAGTCGTTGGTCTCAGTGAGACCTTTCTGTAGGATGTCAACATTACTCGGAGAGTTAATAATAGCTCCCAACTTGCAATTGTCTGTGAACTTTGTCAGACAGAGTCCCTTTGTGTTGGCCTGGACTTCAAAGAAGTAGATACCAAACAGGAGAGGACTCAAGACCAAACCCTGTGGGACTCCACTCGTGTCTGGTCAGCAGTCTGACTTGGAGTCAGCTACTTTCACACAGTGTGTGCTACCTTTGAGCCAGTTTGCAACCCACCTAGTGATATAGAGGTTGATGCCTAGCTTAGTGAGTTTTTCGATGATTCCTGAGTGGGGAATGGTATCAAAGGCTTTGGCCATATCAAGGTAGGCTGTATGAACCACCTTGCCTTCATCCACATCTCTGGTGACTGACTCAAATAAATTGACCAAGTTGAGCAGGTATGATCTACCCTTTACAAAATAAAACTGCATGGGATACATAATTTAGGGATTCCCTATATCCTTGTTTGTTAGGTCCATGATGATGTGTTCTATAGCTTTGTATATCAGACTCATCAGGCTAATGAGGCAATAGTTCCCAGTATCTGTAGTCACTCCTCCTTTGTGGTGAGGGATGACTGTAGCAGTGTGCCATTCTGTAGGGACAAAGCCTGAGGTGAGGCTGTAATTGAACAGGGCACACAGGTGAGGTACCAGTTCACTCTGTAGTTCATGTAGAACACAGCCAGGGATATTGTCAGGTCCCACAGAAGCTGTATTTTTGGCTTGGACAGTGCTGTTTTAACCTGTGCAGCAATACTACTGGGTGCCTGGCAATCTACTGGTACTGAAACCGGTCCCTTGGGGGGGGGGGAGTGTAAAGCTGGCACTGAATCTGTTGGCCAGTATATTGGCAATATCTGTTGGCTCAGTATAGGAGGTACCGTTGTACAGTAGCTCAGAGCAAATCTGGGTATTGCCGTGGAGATTCTATTCTTTACATAACTATAGAAGGCCTTGTGGTTGTCTTTACTATCTGCTGCAATTCTGTTTATATAGCTAGCTTTAGAGGATTTGATGAGGGATCTCAACTTTTTGTTGAGGCTGATAAGGGAGTTTTTCCAGTCTTGGGACTTCACTTTATTCTGCATCAGTTTCCTTCTTCTGTTGTAGAGTTTGTTTATGGCAGGAGACCACCAGATTGGCTTCCTTTTTTTGAGGAGAGTGTCTTGGTTCTATTGGGTATGGCGAGATCCTTGCATTTGTGTACGTGTTCGTACAGTGCATTGTTGTATGATTTGGCAGTTATGCAACTGATCGCCATTTGCATGGGTGCTGTGAAGTTAGCCGCCTCTGTTTTTAGGAGCCCAAAGTTAGCTTTGTAGAAGTTTTTCATGGTGATGAAGGTAGGGGACATGTGGATTTCCAAGGTAATTAGTTTGTGGTCGGATCTAACCAGGGAGGAGTTAACTATTGGGGTAGAGCAACAGTCGCCCATGTTAGTAACGACCAGGTCAAGGATGTTGCTACCGCTAGTGGGGGTAAGAACAAGTTGGTTCAGGGCATTGGAATTAATGAATTCCAGGAAACATTGGGCAAGTGTATTGGTGCATGAGTAGTTTTCCCAGTTAATGGAGGGGTAGTTGAAGTCGCCCAGTATGACAGTGTTAGGTTGGACCCTAATATTCTCCAGGGTGCTTAGCAGGGGCAGCTCGTGCTATAGGACTGCAGCCCCCCCACCTGTAAAAAGAATAAAATAAATTGTGAGTCCCGGAACTCCACACATGCATGCTTAGTTCCTGAAATCCAGACTGCTCTGTTAGGCAGTCCAGCCTACTAATGTCATGGAGTGTGTGTGTAATGCCCCAGTTGCTACATGGTGATGGGTAGAGAATAAGGCTTGAACCTTGTACCTTGGTCCCAAGTGGCAAGAGCCTGAATTCCCTACCCACCACCATTTGTAAAACATTTGCAGATTTTTGCCTCATATTTGTTCTGTTCTGTTCCTCATAAAATTTGTGGTTTCTGTATTTTTGTTACTTGACACAGCCAGTAATGCAGTGGTGCAGTGGTAGCATTGTTGCCTGACAGCTACAGGTTGTCTGGTTTGAGTCTTGGCTGGGGTGCCCTCTGTGTGGAGTCTGCATGTCTTCCCTGTGTTTGCTCTGGTGTCCTCAATGGATATTTGTCCCTATTATTTGGACTGTATTCCTCCATTATTGGCTTCATCCAGGTTTTTTGTGCCAAGGTTGAGAGTTATGGTGATAGCTGAACTCACTAAATATGTTTGGGGGCTGTATTCCCCCATTATTGGCTTTGTTCAGGTGTTTTATTCTACGATGTTGACAGCTATGGTGAGAAGTGAATTCACTAAATGGTAGCCATTTAAATTTCAGTCTTCCTTTCTTCCATAAAACAGATGATGTGGCATAGTGGTATGTTGTTCTGACTGTTTTGCACAGGGTCCTGGGTTCCATACTTAGCAATGAAATGTATGGTGGTAACACAGCATTTTATTCTAACAACTTTCCAACATTATACAAGCAATGTTTAAAATGTGTCCCTGTTTTTTTGGTCTTTTTCCCCCTCCCCTAAATTTTGGATTTTTCCAGATTTCTTGTGCTGCAAAGTTCAGAGATGCAGCTGAGTGTCAAGTAGAGTTTACAAGAAGCTGAGAGCTGCAGGGGAATAAAAGTTTAGTGCTGCTTATGCCAAGTCTGCTTGCATTGTTAATAGCACAATAGTTATGTACTTGCTTTTGATGCAGAAGGCTGTGGGTTCTACTCCCATAGTAAGTAGATGCATTGCTGATACTGTACTGTATTGTAAAGGGGGTGGATGCTGCAGTCCTTTTTGGTGAAGATATCTAGTAACTATGAACCTATTATCAGTTTGCCATCCATTCCCTATTGCAATATTACTAGCTTATCATTTTTTTAATGCAACTTAGGTAATTTATTCCTCAAGGGCAGCAGGCACTTTATTTGTAGATGAAACAATGAAATATAAAGTTGTTTGCTAGCAGCAACCTCTTCATTAGTTACAGATTTCTTTAATGTGGAATTAATTAGATGACTTTTACTTCTTCAGAGATTGTGCATATTTACTGATACTGGTGGACTGTAGAAGTTTGAGTAGACTTTTATGATAGAAATGTTCTGAATTGGGCAGTTTTGTCATTATTGGTGCATGCATTTTGTTTCATTGTTTACTGAAAAAATGTTCTGAATTGGGTAATTTTGTCATTATTGGTGCATGCATTTTGTTTCATTGTTTACTGGAAACACGTTCAAAACAAATTTAAAATGCTCTCTAACAACTGTACTATATTGTACAAGGAATATAATTTAATACAATCAGGAAGGTGTATCAAAGACCACATGTATGTTTTGTGTTCAAGGGGCCTATGATTTGAAAACAACCCAAAGTTAATCTTTATCTGCCACTGGCAAAATGTATTTTCTTTGAATGTGGGTTTCAATGCTGTTTCAATGAATGTGAGTTTCAAGGGCAGAGAAGTTTTAATGCTAAGTCTGTTTTCATTGTGAGATTGCATTGCCTTATTTAGCAGATGTCTTAGTGTTTGTGCTGTAAAATGCAAAATAAAACTTTCAAATGGAGTCCAAATCATCGTAGAAGTAAAGCAGTATGCACATTAGTGTTTATGGTAAATGGGGTGAAATAGCCAAGTAATGGTTCATTGGAATGGCTGCAGGGGGGGGGGGGGCTCCATTCGACCATGATTTTGTGAGGGGGAAGGGCGGCAAACTCAAAGACAGCCCCGGCTGAACTATACCTCTCAACTGTCCAGATTTTCTCAGAATAAATAGATTTTTGCTTCTTATTTTTGGTTTGTTCCTCATAAAATGTGTGATTTTCTGGCAAATAATTTAGGAATGAAGTCACTAAATAATGACAGACACTGAGTTTCAGACTTCATAACCTTCAGAAAAATGCATGCTAAAGCAAGACCTGTTATTCTATCAGTTGTCTCAGTTTATACAACAATTTATAATACTGTTTATATGTTCCCCCAGTATATTTGGCCTTGTCCAGATTTCCTGCATTAACAGGTTGAGAGGTACGTGTAAATAAATTGCTTTATAGAATTAGGCACATCCAAACTTCTCAACTGTCCCCTGATTTTGGCTCAAAATGTTGCTCTTTCCCTAATAATCCCCGCCGCAAAATGGCAATTTTGGGAGAAAACGTGGAGGGCTTACAATTAAGAAATAACTGCAATAATCAGAGTTATAGATTACTTTTATTTCAGAAATGCATGTAGATTCTTTTATTTTGTCAGCTGCTCAAGTTAGCAGTACTAATATTAAAAAAGTGTCCCTTCTTTGACAGGTTACCAACTGTATTGTGTGGCTATTTTATATTTTTGCATCACATTTTTGGTCCATTTTTCATAACATTGTGTTTTTTTGCCAAATTAGTGGCAAATCGTTAAAGACTGAAGTTAGAAAATAATGGCAGACATTTGAGTTTCAAATTTCGTACCTTTCAGAAAATTCATACTAATGCAAGACCTACTATTCTGTTATCCTTCTAAGTTTGTAAGAGCAATATTTAAAAATTGTCCTTATTTTTGGAACTTTGTCCCACTTCTATGTATGGCTCTGTCCATATTTCTTGTTCTGAGGTTGAGAGGTATGACAAATGTGTCAGGGCCATTGCAGTCAGCCAGATACATTTCATATTGTGACAACCTCGTTGCATCCCACTCCCCCATGTAGTGACTCTGGATGTGTCCAAGCAAGGCAAGGAGCAGTTATGCAGTGTAAATGTGCAGAGTATCCCCCCATCCAAGGTAGATACAAGTGCTACTTTTATTCTGTCTTTGATTTTGCAGAATGTTCTGGTTTCTGTCATATTTTTATACTGTTGATTTATGCTTATTATTACTCAGAAAGTGCCTGTTGCTCTGTGTTTAAGTAGCAATGCTTTAATGACCATCAGGTAAGCTTGTCTGAGATTGTAAGATGCACGTAAGCTTTAATAAGCATACTGTTAAAGAATTGCCAGCATTGAAAGCCTTTCTGTTGTTGCCATGCAGATAATACTTACATAACTAGATAATGTATAAGCCTTTGGTATTGAAATGCATATGACAGTATTTGTAATAATGGACAGGATTACATTATTGTAAGAAGCTCATTACATTTGTTTGAGACTTTTAGTCATCTTTGCAGGCTTTACCTGTAAATCAAACAGAATGCCAGTCTATCATGTGTGGTCCATTACCTGGACAGTAATCCTTTAAGCAATGTATCTTGAGCTTGTTTCTTGTTTACTTTTCATTTTTTACTTTGATCATGTTTTCTCCATGAAACAAGTAGATAGTTGTCAGGCAGCAGGTCTTTTTTGGATAAGAAACATTTTTACAAGTGGGGATATCACAGAGATTATTACTTTCAGAATGTTACTTGGTACTTTAATAAAGCTGAATATAAATTATAATTAGAACTGCAGTGCAAGGAGAAGCGGTTTGAGTTGAGTGCTGCTTGTTTTTTTTTATACTTGATTTTGACTGGCATTCCAGTAATGTATTTAAAAAGTAATTTATTTTTTCATGCCTCACAACCTTTTTGTTTCCATCTAGATATTAAGTAAGCTGTCATGCAGCCAATGCACTGAAATATTTTTTTTTCTTCTACACTTCATTTTGTCTTGATTGGACTCTCATAATGACGGTTTGGCACCCAGGGCAGAGTATTTAATTAAAGTTACAGTTTTTGTGGTTTTGAGCATAGTTCCTCCCCTTTCTAGTTGGCTGCACCCCTTCCCATTGACCCCACCCATTCAGCTGTCTCCTGCAGCCCCCCTTTAATTTGAAGTCACCAGCCTCCTCTGGTGCTTAGGAACATGGAGTGTGAGTCTTGGGACATGGTTGGTGACCTATAGCAGACTGCGACCTGAATGCTGTCTTACCCAATATCTCAGATGCATTATGTTGGACTACCAGTCTGGAGGTGCACGCATCCTTTATGAATATGGAAACACCACCGCTTTGGAGTTCTGGTCCAAGTTCTGGGACTGAAAGGTGTGGAATGAGTTATAGCCTGGTAGTGCATGGGGTGCTTGCTGCTGCCTTGAACCAGGTCTCTGCTACGGCACAAATGTCGATGTTCTCCATTTTAAGAAGTGCTTTGAGTGAGTGCATTTTGAGATTTAGTCTTCTAGCACTGAGCAGTATGACCCTCAGATTGCATTTGTTTGTAGCTGTTATAGTGATAATTTGGTCTTTGGAATACCACCTAAAAAGGCACTGTAGGGGATGCAAGAGCCTTTGCCAGTATCTGGACCCCAGGGGTGACAGATGCAGGCCATCTCTGACAAAGCATCGAGGTCTGTCAATCATGTCACCCAAGGCAGACACATACTGGATCCCCTTAGAATAACACCAGAAACTTAGCCAGTTGTTGAAATCAATCTTTTTCTTCTTGTACTGTGGTATCATTCTGGGTGATGGTAGGATGTTGCTCAGGGCAGGGGTCATACCCACCTGGGATACATAATCCAAGAGTTCCTCCATGTCTCTTTTCATGTAGTTCAGGGAGGTACGTCTCAGGTCATTCACACACACATGTACAATGATACAGTCCTATTTGTACCTGTTGTTGCGGGACCTAAGTGCGTGTGTTATGTTGTGGATCCTGGTGCTTGACAGGCAGCTGACTGCTACTTTCTCCTTATTCAACCTAGTGAGTGGGACATCAGTGTGGCTCACTATTGGGTCACCTATGACTAGTGTGTTGGGCATGCTGTTTTGCCTTAGGGGCTTTGGTTGAGTGGCATGCTGTTTAGGAGAGTTATGTGTCTCGTGATTAGTGTTGTGTTGTGGCGGTGGAGTGCATTTCTGTCTTGGAGGTCTCTGCTGTTTGGGTAGATTTTTATTGAGAGCCTTTGTGAAGGTGGGTGTGCGGTTTGTGTTTTTATGTGAAGGCAGTGCTGGTGTTCTGGAGGGCTATGTGTTCCATGTGGTGAGGTGCAAGTGTTGACCTTCTCCTCCTGACCAGCTATTCCAGTCTTGGCTGGAGAGTGCGTGCCTTCCAATTTTGATATATAAGTGCATCTCTCGCAAATCTAAGTGCTGGAAGGTAAGAGGAGAGGGTTGTCAGTGTACATGAGGCAGTTGCTACATTTCCTCAGGATGCCCAAGTTCACCAGGTTAATAGGAGAAAGCATAGGGAACTCACCTTTAGACATGCCTGGAGGGGTGGGCATTAATAATGAGTACTGGAGCTGTTTCCTTGTAGAACCAGTAGTGGTAGCTCATGGTGTGTTGTTATGTTTTGTTTGTTAAAAAAAGAATGAGGTTCCACAGGCTGCTGAGCTGGTAAACCATCACGGGTCTTTTAGGAATATTCAAATAAAGGACTAACCTTTAAGCTTTGGGATTGGCTTCTTGTTTTTCCATTTCCCAGATTTTCCTGCAATCATCTCCCCTGGACTTTTCCACCATTGTCTGTAACTGCCTTTAAATAACTGATATGTTGAATGTAATGTATTAGAACAAGGACACTAGTTCATCTACCTACTTCACTGAATAAACTAATTGAAACTTAAACAAGGCGTCTTTATTCCTCACACAGGAAGGGCAGAGAGAGGGTCTTCTACATCTGTCAGCTAAACTGATTTTATCTGGACTAATCCTTTCTACTCTGCAGTTTTTGACAGGAAGTACAATCAAAAGATATTAATCCAAACGCAGGATGTTTTGAAAACGTTCATGGTTCTCTTTCATCTCCATCTCTACAGAAAAGGCAACCTATTTTACAGTTCCAAGCACATACTACTTCAGTAACCCAACTTTGCCCATTCTAATGGCAGGCCTTATAAATATTACACATAACAGTAACAAATTAACAGAGCTGGGTGACTGTTTTCCACCTGAGGATACTGACATATACTCTTTCAGAGTCCCAGAGTAATTGTCAGATATTTTAGTACAATGTGTATCTACCACAGCTGCCATATTCTCTATAGTGACCATAGATCAGGAAGGCTAGGTGGTGGTGTTCTTCTGCTAAATAACATATTAAAAGCCTGTGTTGCTACCACTAATAATCTTACAAACTTTTTAATTTCATTGCTTTCATTCCTCCACCTGCAAAAAGCAAGGAGTTTATAAGTATGGTCTTCTTCTTGAGCAATCATTATGGCTAAGCCTAAAATACCTGACTCTTTTAGGAGATCTAGACCTGAGCTGTCTGGGCCTAAATCAGGCATGATTTATTTCTTAAATATCAATGCTTTAGTCAGTGCATCAACTCATGCAGTATACATAACCCTTACATGGATTACTACTTGACATAATCATTACAGAAGAAGAAGGAAAAAAAAACAAGATATTCCTTCCAAAGTCCACTCATATTGTTTCACTCTGGTAATAGACCCCTCCCCCCACGATTAAACCTAGTCTGGAGGGATTTTGATAATTCTCATATATAAATAGCTCAACTTTAATATATGAGCTAGAAGACTGCATGGACTCTAGTCTTCTTTTCAGAAGCTTTTCCTTCTTTCACATCATACCATCTGACCAGAATAAGCTGCTTTCTGATAAAACAAGGGAAACTGAGGCGCCCAGTCTCCTTGTTCATGTAAAGTCATTGAATAGTTTATAAAAATTATGAAATCAATCTTGAAACGCGTGGAAATCTTATTTATTATTTATTTATGTAACATTTGTTTACCGGGAAAGTCTGACTGGACACAGGTCCTTTTCAGCTGAGACTTGGAGAGAAATGCTCCATGAGTAACTAAATTTTAATGCATGAATTACAATAATCAAGAAAGTGTAAAGTAAACAAAATGTAGTATGCATACGAAAATACAAATTTGTTACATCATGACAACAAAACCTAGGCTTTGAACATAGCTAGTACTATTTGTAAAGTATGACTTATGTCAAGATGTAAGGTTAAGACAGCCCAGTAGGAATAAAAAAGTTGTATATGGTTGGGGTATACTGTGATGTATCAGAGCATTCATGAGGGGTTAGTACAGGAACATTGCCACTTACTTTTTGTATAAGCTTTAAGTGATGGCTTAAAGTGGTTAGTGGACGAAATTGAGAGAATGGAGTTAGGAAGGGAGTTCCATATACAAGATATATAGCTGGAAAATAAAGATTCTCCTGCAGTGTTGTTGGCCTTGGAGGCGGTGAGTAAATTCTTATTGTTAGAGTGAAGTGGTCTGCTGGGACTGTGAGGAAGAATGAGATTTTGTAGTGCAGGGATTCTGGTTGGTTGTGTTACAGTTTTGTAAGTTAGAGAGAGTTGGTTGTAAAGAGTAATGTTGGGAAGCTCAAGCCAGTCTAGTATCCTTAAAGCTGTACAATGATGTGTTCTATATGGGCAGTCAGATGAAAACTTAGCACTTTTATTATAACATGCTTCCAGCTTAGATAAGTCAGTTTTCCTACAATTCGTTAAAATTGGAGAGTCATATAGTAGAGTGGAGAGCAGATGGGTTTGTGCTAATGTAATTTTGACCATTTTGGTCAGGAACCTTTTGTGCCTATATAGACGTCCAAGTTTCTTATTGACTTTTTTATTGTTAGGGAGACATATAAGTCAAACTTAGGTTATTGTTTATTTCCACTCAAGAAGCTTTGTGTGGGTTGTCGGGGAGGTGACAGTATTGTCTTTGGCTATTATGTTAAATGGTTGACATGAGATAGATGTCTTGTTAGGTTGGAAGAGTAATAATTTAGATTTGTTTGGGTTCAGGATTAGATGGGCATTAACTAACCATGTTTCAACAGAAGTAAAAGATTCCTGTGTTTGAGAATGAAGAGCTGATAGAGAAGTGGCAGCACAAATAGGTGTTGAATCATTTGCATACTGTATTATAGATCCATGTGGAGTAACTGTGTGTAGATTATTAGTAAAGAGGGAGAAAAGGAGAGGGCCTAAGATAGATCCTTAGGGGACACCAATGGATAAAGGAAGGAGTAGCAACAGGTCACCTTGCCATGGAACAGATTGTTGACAGCCAGATAAATAGTTATTAAACCAAATTGTGGCAGATGGTGAGAAGGATAATTCAGTTAGTACATCTATTAGTTTAGAATGGGAGACCATATCAAAAGTCTAGAACGATGGCAGATAGAAAGTTGTTGTTGTTCCTGTGATGGTTTACTGTATTAGGGAAGTTTAAGAGAGCAGTAGTGGTACTATGTGATGGACAAAAGCCATGCTGAGTGTTTGAGAGCAGGTTATTTGCTAGTAAGAAGTTCATGACATGGAGATGAATTCGCCTTTTGAGTAGCTTAGGAAGAGGTGAAAGAATAGCAATTGGCCGATAGTTTGTCAGTTCTCCTACTTTATGAAGTGGGATTACATGGGAAATCTTCCACATTGAGGGACCTTATTTTCAAGAAAGGATCTATTTGTAAGGATTGATACTGGGAAGGCTATAGATTCAGCTGCAATTTTAAGGTATTCACTGGGTAAGTTATCTACGGCAAGTGTAGTAGGTTTTAATTTTTGGACTAGATTTTTTTATAGTGGCTGTAGGAATTGGGGGGAAAGAGAATGAGGCCTTGCTAGTTGTAGACTTGGCTGGTTTAGTATCAGGAGTAGGGGTTTGCCGCTTGGAAAGGGCAATTATAGATTCAAGAAAATGTTTGTTAAAAATTGTAGCTATGCTATCGGAATTGTGGATGTTTGGGGTTGGTGTAGTAGATTTTTCTGGGTGAAGGATTGAGTTTATAGCAGGCCAGAGTCTTTGAGGTTTTTTTTTTTGGTATGTGTTTTGAATATCATGATAGAAATGTATTTTATTCTGTTTTATTTGTTTTTTTTGCCTTATTTGTAAGATCTTGATACTGTTGTTTAAAAACTACTGTGTTAGTCTTATGCCATAATTCCCAGGTGTATCTCTAGTTTTCAGAAGGACCCTAGTGCCTTTGCTCAGCCAGGGGGCATAGTTTGATTTTACTCTGATGGTTCTAACAGGGCAGGACATGTGCATTTAATATATCTAAAAGGGATTTATTAAAGTGGTTCACTGCATCATCTAGGTCAAGGTATTTGAGTGGAGTCCAATTGCAACTTTGTAGGTCAGCTAGGAAGTTGTCAAGATTAAAGTTATGTTTTTTTTCTAAGTTGTTTAAACATAGCAGGTTTTGGTGGGAATATGTGTTATCGTATAAGAAATGTGGGTAGGTGGTCATGCAGACCACCAGGAAGGTAACCTGATTGGAATGAGTGAGAGGAGTTATTTAGTAATATCCAATCCAAGGTGGATTGTTTTTTACTAGCTTTACCTATTTGGGTCGGTTCTTGAATAGTTTGTGCAAAACCATGCAAGTTTATGAGATGGCTGGGGTGATCTGTATCACATGCAATCCAGTCTAAATTAAAATCACTCAGAATGAATGTCTCCTGACTAAGGGTACTACTTGCCCAGTGCAATAGATGTTCTATAATTGGGGCATTTTGCAGTCAAGGAAAGTTAAAGTGAGATGATCTTTAAAGAGGATATAAACTTCACCTCCTCTTTTGTTGACTCTATCCACCCATAGTATGGAGCAACCTGGGGGTAGTATTTTATCATCTTTTGTACCTGGTTTTAGCTATGTTTCAGTGATTATGACTATGCCTGGGGACTATGTGGCTAGAGTGGCAATGAGGATGTCTAATTTATTGGCTATACTTCTAATATTAATGTTCATTAGCGGTAGGTCTGTTTTTTTCTACTCATTTTTCTTCTCCATTATCAATACTGTTGTTGTCTTACAAAACCCACCACATTACTGTTAAGGCGGGAAATCTATTTTTCACCACAAACTACAGAACTATTTACTATCAGACTTTAAATCTTACTAAACCAAGATGGAAAGTGGCTAATGATCTTAACTAAACTGCAAACTCTGTATAACAAATCCTTAAGATGGTCTTAACTACTCTTGACCCAGAGCACATAGCATCACTTCTTTTGACTAGTTAACCAGACTTTTCTCTAGGAAATCGCCTCCAAGTAGATCACACCACTGCATTTACACTTAGCTGACAAGAAAGACACAACTCTTGGTAATCTCCATCTACATTTTCTGAAAATGTTCGCACATTGTACATCACCATTTTTTTTCAAGATATTCGCACTTTATATGTCTTCAGTTTTTTAAATATCTCAGTGGATTTTGCATATATTTCCCTTGCTCACGTTTATCTATTATCACATCGGAAAGTCTGAAATCATTATCCTTTTGGTTCAAAATAAATTCATTACCTTCTCCACCAAACTTGTACTGTATAACTACTTTATGTTGCTTAACAAAAATTGGAGCAAAATTTATATTTCGGGTCTATATTACATAATCAAAATGTAATCTAATTGAACGGCACTTACATTGAAAATGTCGTTTATCGAATTTGCTCTTGTGGGGGCTGCACCCCCCACACCCTTACTAATTATATATACCAACTCTGAGATTGCACTACAGTGAGGAATGGGCAAATTTTCCAATCTTCACTGTTCCACAATCTCACTATAAACAGCTTGATGAATGGCATTTTTATTAAATTACTTTTCAATACTATAATATAGACCCGATATTTATACAGGTTACTGAATATGTAAATAAACATGGATTCCTTACACACTGTCAAAATGAGTTTTGCACTAGTTGTAGGCTTCCTGCCATATATTGAAGTGGCTGAGGTGAAATTTCTCAAACGACAATAACCCAAACTACAGAATGCCCAAAGAACACAGTGTTTATCGCTGGTTTCGATAAGCAATCACTACTGCTATGATTTCTAAGTGTGTGCCAACAATGATTCACTTTCTTTTGGCAGATTTCTCCTTTCTTTGAATTTGAGTAATCAAGGAATTGGTGTATATAAGCTTGAGGGTGTTATACCTCTCAGTCACTTACCACAAGAATTCCTGTCAAATTCAAAAATAAAGGGAGAGACAAAGGACCCAAACCAAGGACAGATTTTAAATATTGCTATTTTTAACTTTAAAGGTTTTTCTACTATAAACTTAGAAAGCTGCCAGAGTAGTAGGTTTTCCATTATCATGCATTTTCTGAAGGGTATGATGTCCAAAATTCAAATGTCTGTCATTATTTAGTGAATTCAATCCTGAATGATTTATCAAAAAAAATGTTATATAAGCAACAGGCCAATATATTTATTTATTTACTTGTTTGCTTATTTATTTGTTGACATTTGTTTATTGGAAAAATTCCAGCGGGGCAATGGTGCCCGTTTTCAATGAAGTTCCTGTTAGAAAAGCTTCAGTAAAAACAATATTGAGGCAATCACAGGCATAATCAATATGTAGGATGAATAACTAATACAGTTAAAATATTGCAGTCACTATAGAAGACAATTTAATGGGAAAAATATAAATAGAATAACATTTTTGCTACAGGAAAAAAATTAGGTAAAAAATATGTAAATCTGGGCATTCTGAGAAATCCTGCACAACTTGAAAAGTATGGGGGTGTGAGGGGCTTGTCCTTCACACTGAGAGATGCAGGAGGGCATGCACGTGTGTGTGTGTGTGTGTGTGTGTGTGTGTGTGTGTGTGTGTACACACTTTGAAATTTGAAGAAACTCTGTAGTCTGCTTAGGAACAATTGGGCATGAATTTCTTCTTTAAATTGTTTTTCCTTACTGAAGGAAAAATGAGAGCAGTACATGTCAGACACACAAATTCCCTTACAATTGTTCTCCTTTTTCTTTACTTGTATAATATATGAATGTGAATTCTATAAGAATGGAGTAGGCATCCTGTTAAAAGGAGGAGCTTAGAGTCCGTATTCTAGTTTTAAATCCGGCGTGCTCATCATGTTCCACTCAGTTTTGAGATATTAGCTGATGTCTACCCTAAAGGTGAGAATGTACCCCCTGTCACTTCACCTTTCCCTTTAATATTTACATTCTGCTTCATCTCAGTGTCTTACTCTTTACCACATCTTCCTAATGATTGTTTTTACTTGTTTTTGTTTGTAACCATTGCTAGCATCCTTTATAGTCTTCTTAAAGATTGTAATTTTTGATACTCTGAATTTTTGTTTCTTCAGCTAAGACCAGTGTAGAATAACAGTTGCTAAAGCATATGCACTTTTTGTATTACATCTCTAAATTATAGTCAAACCTCTGTAATTGTATAGTCAGCACATCTGTATTTGCTGTAAATATTCATTTATTACCCATATAATTATATTACTGTTAACTTTGTCGAATGGCCAACTGACATATTAATATGTAAACACATCAGTATAACTGGCATATAACAAAACATGTCAGTCACCATCATTTCACTTGTCAGAATGCAGACTAAAGGAACATTTATTAAATATTTCGAAAATGTTTTCCAGAATCCTGACAAAATATAGAAGGATATAAATAAATCAACACTGTGTGGCTCATATTAGTTCCGAGTGTTTTTTTGAAAGAATAACTAAAGTTCTCGCTTTTAAATGAAAAGTGACAGAAGATAAATTAGCTGTTTAAATGTAAAGCACACATACAAGAGTGTTTTAGTAATTCATATACTACCTTTCTTCCATGGATTGTTTCAGAGAGTCTTATAAAGACAACTTCAGGAAAAGTTCATCAGGGAAGCGTCTTAGCCCCCTTTACATGCTATGTGAATCATGGCTGCAGTATTTCTGCCTTGTGCCTTCTTTTTTTTTTTTTTAAACAAGTTTATTGTTTTAACATATAAGAGAAATATCATAACAATTTTATACAAATAATTAAAAATAGGTATTATTATAATATTCAACAAAACAACTAAAGTATTTACAAAGACATCCACTACAATCAGATCAATTAATTAAACTAAAATACTGTGCTATTGAAATTAGAATTTTTTTAACAAATTTTGTAAATTATCCCATACAATAAAATGTGATGTTTTTCTAGTTGTTCTCATTCTAATTGTGCTTATTTCCATATGACACATTATATTCATAACATTTTAAATTCATTGAACGAAGGAGGTGTATCTGAAATCCAATTTCTAGTTATTATTTTCCTAGCCACTGCTAGGATAGACCATAACAAGGGAAGCTTAATCTTTTAACACATTGAGGTACAGGTGTGTTGAATAATATAAGAGACTTAGAAATAATGAAATTATCTGTAAAAGAGCCTGCAAAAATTCATTAATTGACTTCCAGTATTCTTTCAACTTCATACAGTCATAAAACATATGAGCCCAGTCAGCATTAATTTCTACATTACATCTCTTACATAGATTATCTTTATTATTAATTTTATTCATCATCAAAGGTGTATAAAAAGATCTATGTAAAAATTTCCATGTATAAAGTCTCCAGACAATGGAAGATGTAGTTCTATAAGCAGATTCCAATATATATTGTTTATCTTGTTGAGTTGGTGGGTCCCCATTAATAGAGGTGAAATAATTCCAGTATGAATCTACATTGTAAAAGTTTCTTGTCTGATAATTTTATGTATATATGAAAGTTTACCTTTATCAGAAACTTTATGCTGTAAATTTATTATCAAGTAATCAATCAGTTTTGGAATAGATTCTTTAACTGTTATAGACATTAGATCTATTCTATCAATGAGATGTTGTCTAAAGATCTGAACCTCTAACCAGCAAGTTTCTCTTAGATCAAATTCTTGTTTTAAGAAATCTAGATTTTTAACTTTATTATCAGATATCAGCTGATACCAGTACTTTAGATTATTATCTATAGCTAAATGAGCTCCTTCAGAAGTAGATGACATAAGCATACCCTGAGTATAAATTATAGGAATACAATAAAATTCCATTCCCTATACTTAGGGTGCATGAATATAAAGTTACGATAACTAATAATAATATTTAATGGGTAACAGACCATATGTTTAGGTGTAATAGGTGAAGTACAAAATTCCTTTAGCAACCACAACATGGAGTTATTTATAATCATATTTTTATGTGTTAAGGAGATTTTCATGAAGTGCATACTAATTAGCTCCCAATAATCTTTCCATTTTGACATATGACCGATCTATTAATAAAGTAATAACTTTTATAATAGAAGAGATAATATATAAATTAAAGTCTGGAAAAGAAATACCCCTTGAGACCAGCTATTAGTATGTTTCTTTAATGCAATCCTAGGTCTATTAGGTGCCCATAAGCAATTTAACATTAGTGTATTCAGTTTCTTGATAGTTATTTTTGTAGGTGAAAGTATTATTGATTGTATTAAGTATAAAATCTTGGGGAATATTATCATTTTAATAATTGTAAGTCTCTCCTCCATAGTAAAAACATATTATTCCAGGTATTAAAAAGATTTTGTATATTAAGAAAACAGGTATTATAGTTATTATATATAATAGATTTAATATCTTTAGATAGTATTATACCTAAATAAGTTATCTGACCTGAGTTGGGTACATATTTAGTAAAATCACTAATGAGAGTATTTTTCGTATATATAGGTAGTATTTTAGTTTTTCTTCATTGAATATTAAACCAGAAATACTTTTAAAATTCATCATTTTATCAAATAAAGACTGCATAGAAGAATTAGATCCTGCTGATGTAATTAGAACATCATCTGCAAAAGTTGAATTTTGATGTTGTATTTTCTTCTATTTCAAAACCCTCTATGTCAGTACTGTTTCTAATCAAATTAGCCCAAGGCTCCATTACTAAAGTGAATAATAGTGGAGAAAGTGGACATCCTTGCTTTGTACCTTTAAGAATGGGTATTTTTGTGAAACATATGTTCCTACCTTAATATAAGCCAGCGTTCCTTTGTATAAATGCTCAATTAAATTTACAAATGCATCAGAGAAATTTGTGCACTTCAGTAAGGTAAACAGATAGTCCCAACTTACTGAATCAAATGCTGAACCTATATCAAGACTAGTAAGTGTTAAATCTTTCTTTTTCCTATTTGCAAAATCAATTAATGTTAAAGTTCTTCTTATATTATCAAAAGTATTTCTATTTACAATGAAGCCCGTCTGATCTATGTCTATAATGCCGGGATAATTGTCTTCAATCTATCAGCAAAAATACTCATAAACATTTTATAATCAACATTAAGTAATGAGATGGGTCGATATGAAGAACATCTAGTTGGATCTTTATTAGGTTTTAAAATTGGTGAAATAAATGTATATTGCCAAGATGGGGGGTTATTAACTCAGTTTGGGCCAGAATAAAACCTTATGTATTAATGAATATGTAGTTTTAGAAAGGATTTTATATATCTCTGGTATAATACCATCATTACCCGGTGCTTTGTTTGATTTAAGCTTATTTATTTGTGTAATAACTTCTGTATATGAAATACTCTTGTCCAATAGTTTAATCTGTTGTTTATTAAGCTTTTTATTCATGTTTGTGGTTATAAACTCCTTTATTTTATCTTTAGGTTCCATGTTAATGTTGTTATGGTTAATCTTGTGAAAGTGATTTCTAAATTCATCCAGTATTTCTGGTATACTAGAAACATTCTTCTTTTCCTTAGAGAAAAGATTTCTTTGATATGGTTTTGTTTATTCAATCTTTTGTTTTATTTTTAAGTCTATGTAAGTATTTGGGGCTTATTGAATAAGACAAAACTTGTATTTCTCTAAAGTTATTTTAACTTTATGAGTTAAAATTTCTTTGTATTTCTCATTTAGTTTGTTTATTTCTTCAATAACTTTCTTGTCCATAATATTTTCTTTATTATTATGTTTATAAGAGTCTAGTTTACTTTGAATATCTAACAATTCCTTATCCCAAGATTTCCTTTTGTTATTATACCATCTGATACTTTGCCCATATAGATATGATTTTAAGGCATCCCAAACATAGACAATGGAGACTTCAGGAGTATTATTTATGTCTAGAAAATGTTGTACTTCTGAAAGTATATATTCTTTATAGTCTTTTAGCTGAGTTAAGTATGCTGGTATCCTTTTGATCTGAACATTATGAGTATTTTTATCATGAATTCAAAACAATTGAGTTATGATCAGATATAGGACATGAAATGATTTTGGAATTAATTAAATCTGTTACCATCTGGTTAGAAATAAAGACCCTATCTATTTTTGAATAAGTTTTGTATCTGTTAGAAAAAAAGGTGTATGGTAATGATTTTGACTCTATCTGATTATTAATATCATTCAAATGATAAGAATTAGCAAAATCATTTAAATGTTTTGCATTAGATGTAATTCTTCTTTTCTTTATAGTGGTAGTATCACTTTCATGTAGTATACAATTAAAATCACCAGCTAAAATAATATCCCCTATAGAGAATGATATGATCTTATCAATATGATGTTTCACTGTATTAATACCAATTCCAGGTATCCAGTATACATTAATTAAAGTGTAAGTCTTCCCATTAATTTGTATTGTAACCATACAAAACATTCCTTTGTCATCCTGATAAGACTTAATGGTTTTAGGAATGGGCATACTTTTATTCCATAAAATAGCACTCCTCTTTTTTTCTGAGTGTGCTCTGAACTAACCAATACTGCATACTTATTAGTGGCTAGTTTATCAATATCTTTTTTCAAAAGATGGGTTTCTTGCAGGAAGACTAGATTGGCCTTGTGTAGATTAATGTATCTTATTAGGCTTGCCCTTTTACACGGATTATTCAATCCATTAATGTTTAAAGAAATTCCTTTTAAAGATGTCATTTGGCATTTTTAAAACTCAAGAATCTTATGATCGAAATAACAAATAACAAGATAAATAATGTTACATCTCCTCTTTTAGGTGTACCTTTAAATATAGCTGTATTTATTAAATCTCTTATGGGATTTTGTATAGGATTCAATTTTGTTTGTAGTGACAATGAGTGTACAAAATATATTGTGGATGTCAAAACTATATACATATAACAATGAACAAGTGAAAATAATGTAAGGATTAAACCTTGCATCCCGCCTGGAGTTGAAAACTCCAACTTAGAGCAGTATTTACTACTCAAGTTAACCCCTACCCTAAGCAGCAGTACCTCAGCTACCACCTTATCAATTTAATACTAGTTATATTTAACTGAGGTTAACAGTTTTCAATTCAATTATCTATCAAGACAAAACTACACATTTGGTAAAACAGCATCATATAAACTAAAATAAACTTTTTTTTAAAAACTGTTCATACTATTATATAGATCTATGTAATATATAACACTTGAATTCTAATAGCATTCAAATAATCTTAATGTTAGAAATCAAGAGGAGAGAAAATTATGTTCTAACATTCATTTAAATCAAAAACTTTGGCTAATATGATTCAGACATTACATGCATTAAGATGCATCTATTTTCTGTCATGTGAATTCTATCAACAGCTTCCAAAAAATCTTGAATTGTTTGTATATGAGCATTTACTTAAACTCATTATTGTCAATAGAGTAAAATATTGTATTCATAAAAATTATTATAAATCATATTGCATAGTTATGCAGATTCTCAGAAACACCTGCTATTACCTAAAAAAAAAAAAAAAAAAAGCCATCACACACATAAACACAGACACACACACATACATATACACACACACATATACACACACACACACACACACACACACACATACATATACACATACACATATATACATAGATACACACACACACACACACACACACACACACACACACACATATATATATATATATCTGATCTCACTGAGTTGTGTGTTAGTAGAGCACTATCCTACTTGCTGTCCCTAGAATAAATCTGTCTGCTTTATACAAAATAATGCACAGCAAACACATATTAGTAACCAGATTTTACAATCACGCTAACCTACTGCTTTAAAATATATCACATGACATTTCTTCCAGAATAGAGTTATAAGATTATTTATGCTTGCCAATCAGATGAATTAAATGAGTTATAGTAAAGTATATGTTTGGGACACAAGTTTTTAACACAGATTATTATGTTACTGTTAAGTAGATTTTCAAAAACATTTAAATAAATGTTTCATTTTCTATGCCTTCTAAAATAAGATATTTACTTGCTACAAGAAACTACATCATCCAAACTCATCATAACTGACATATTTTATGAATAGAGTATTTTTCCTGAATCTGTGGTGTGTCAGTGTGATAACCTTGTCAATGTTTATACTAACTGCTTTCAGTTTCTCTGTGAAAATTATGTGAGTGAAGCTTCTAAGGAAACTCATGGACACTATGCATGAGACAGCCCACATCCCAGATTGTCTCCCTTAACATTTTGGCGGGAAACTTATTAAAACTTGTGGCAAACATTCATTTTGTCAATAGAGTAAAATATTGTATTCATAGAAATTATTATAAATCATATTGGACAGTTATGCAGATTCTCAGAAAAAAAAGCCATCACACTCACACACACACACACACACACATACATACACACACACACACACACATATATATATATATATCTGATCTCACTGAGTTGTGTGTTAGTAGAGCACTATCCTACTTGCTGTCCCTAGAATAAATCTGTCTGCTTTATACAAAATAATGCACAGCAAACACATATTGGTAACCAGATTTTACAATCATGCTAACCTACTGCTTTAAAATATATCACATGACATTTCTTCCAGAATAGAGTTATAAGATTATTTATGTTTGTCAATCAGATGAATTAAATGAGTTATAGTAAAGTATATGTTTGGAACACAAATTTTTAACACAGATTATTATGCTGCTGTTAAGTAGATTTTCAAAAACATTTAAATAAATGTTTCATTTTTATGCCTTCTAAAATAAGCCATTTACTTACTACAAGAAACTACATAATTTAAACTCATTATAACTGACATATTTTATGAACAGAGTATTTTTCCTGAATCTGTGGTGTGTCAGTGTGATAACCTTGTCAATGTTTATACTAACTGCTTTCAGTTTCTCTGTGAGAATTCTGTGATTTGAAGATTCTGAGGTAACTCAAGGACATTGTGCATAAGACAGCCCACATCCCAGATTGTCTCTCTTAACATTTTATGGAAACTTATTAAAACTAGTGACAAACATTCATTTAGCAGTGTAAATGCATCTAAACATGACATAACCTCCACAATGTATTCCACAGATCATCACAGCCTCTATGCAAGTGAAATTAAACTCAAAATTACCAACAAGCAATAAAACTCAGCATTCTTCTCCCAACTCAATTTTCATACAAATCCTATTATTCACTATGCCCACACAGTCTAAAGCATTTCTATATATTAATAAAGAAAAGAAAAGAGAGTAGAAAATAAAAGGGAGTGAGGCAGAAATAAAAAATGTAAGAGAAAGCTGTAAGAAGTATATACAATGGAATGTTACTTACTGTTTATATTAATAGAGTTAAAAATAAAACATATTATTTACTCTTATTTAGTTCTGATTATTATTAGTTAAAGCATGACAGATTATTTACAAACAAGCATAAGCAGTATAATCAAGAAAGTATAATTAGAAATAGCATTTGAAGAACTTATAAACTTTTACAAGAAATAAATATGTTATTATTCTATTAATGATATTTTCATTACTGTTCTCTCCCTGCCCTCCCCACCCTTTACCCACTACATAATCTAAATAGAATGTCATTGTTTAAACAAAGAAAATAATAAAAGAAGAAGGAAAAAAAGGTAAAGATAAAAAATGTATCAAATTACTAACCTTACTTTTTCAGAAAGAAAACAAATCGAGTCACAGCCTGCCATTAAATCCTCAGGCATTTTGACTGGTTATGAAACAAAACATTTCTTTGCACATAGAGAATAACTTTGATTAAATCTTTTCCAAAATATTTGTGGCTTTCTGGAAATGCAGGAACTATATTCAAAAAGATTAATAATGAACTAAAATGATGAGAGAGAAAAAACATATAACAAATCATTTGTTTTTAGTATCTTCTTCTTCTCTGAAGTCTTCCAGGAAGCTTCAGTTGCCAATCTCTTTAATGAAGAACTAGCCCATTCCATTTCTTCTATTTTATCCAAAATCTTTTTCTTTGACAAACAGTAAAGCAGAGTCTAAATCATCAAGACCTTAGGACCATCAGGAAGGAAGATTTTAAGCTTGGCAGGAAACAGAAGGTATGTTTTAAACTGTGCTTTTTAAGCTCCCTTATTAGTGGCAGAAAAACTTTTCTTTTAGCAATTACCATGGAATAATAGTCATTGTCAAACGCACAGTTGTCTCATTAAACTTAACAGGAGCTTTAGCCCAAGCAGATTTAAGAACCATCTCTTTATCAAAAGATGATAGAAATCTAACTATAACTGATCTAGGATAGTTTTTGTTAGAGTTAGTATTAGCTATAGATCTATGTGCTCTTCGATACCAAAAGAGAATGCTTCTGGTAAATCTAAAGTTTTAGGGAGCCATGTTGTTAAAAAAGAAGTAATATTGTTACCTTCAATATTTTCTGGCAGTCCAAAAATCCTAATGTTATTGCCTAGATCTATTTTCCAGGTCATCCAGCTTTGTTTGTAAATGTGTATTTTGTTTCAGCAGAAACTCAATGTTGATTTCCTGTTCTTGTATTTTATTTTCCATGTCATTCACAGCTTCTTCTATGCCTGTCATCTGGATCTTCTGTTGTTGCAGGTCCATATGTAACAAGTCTATTTGTTTTGTAGTTTTTTCTATGAAAGTGTCTATTTTAGTATCCATTTTATCCATCTTAGCAGTAAGTTGCTTGACTATAATTATCAGAGACTGAAGTTCTTTCTTGATGCTGGAGTCTTGAGAATTTGTCTTACTGGAACTCATTTCAGACTGATAAACTGACAGGAAAATTTCCAAAGTAATTTCTGACAGGAATATTATTAAGATTTTCTTTCTTTTTTAGATATAGTTCAAGAACTATATAAAACAAACATATTTAGAAAGAAAATTACTTCAAGAATTAATTTTTTAAGTAATTAATTCCTGTCAATGTAATGAAATTGGTGGAGCTGAAGAAATCTGCTGCTATCCTGTGTTCATCCTTGGCCACGCCCCCCTGCCTTGTGCCTTCCTGAAGCATTACAGGACTGTTTAATCTTTGGTCAGTTTCTCTTGGAGGTTATTCTATATGCTTGTGACTCTGTGTGTTAAAATGTTACATGTAAACAGAAAGGCAGATGCCTGAGAAGGCTAACCTTGTCTGACTAAAGGTGAAAAAGTAGGTACAAATATACAAACAAAATAAATCCAAAACCTCAACTTCAAAACCACAGGAACACAAATCAAGGATGACCAGTCTTTTCAAGTCAATTTATTCTGGTACCTCGTCATTTCGCCTTCAAGGAATAAAGAATTCACGTCACATCCCATCATTTATATACATTTCCTTCCATCAAATAATTACATTAATTAATTAATTAACACATTCACCCCTTTCTAAGTGTCATTCCTTTGAATATATCAATTATTTCAAAAGCTAGGAGGCTAAAAGAAGGCTAAGAGAAGCCAGCAATCCCCTCCGGGGTGACCCATTGTTTCCGTGATTGGTTCATATCTGGAAAATGTGGGCATCTTTCTGGATTTTCATTTGAAAAAGTACTTAAAAAAGGTGCCAACCCATATTAAAGATACTAGGGATTTGTATGAGAGACTTAAATGAAGTGAGTGGCAAGAAAATTATTTCTGGGCCATGATGGATGTAAGTTCTTTGTATACGAACATTGACACAAGAAGGGGCCTGGAAGCCATGGGGCGAATAATGGGAGAGGGTCCCCAGTCCTCTTTTTTGTTGCTCCTATTGGAATTTAGTCTCACAACTATTTTAAATGGGGAAAACAGTTTTTTCTGCAGAAGATAGGCACTGCAATGGGGGCAGCTTACACACCCTCATACGCGGTGGTGTATATGGGCGATTTTGAAAACCAATTAATTTATTCCAGCAGATATTTCATTGGGAATGTTGTGTATTATGGGAGGTTTATAGATGACCTGATTTTTGTGTACAAAGGTGAGCAGTTAGCCTTCGAGAATTTTATGACAGAGTTAAATGACACAGCACATAGTTTTAAATTGACCCATCAAGTTAGTAAGACTAGTATTTATTTGGATGTGGAATTGTATGTGAATGGGAATAGTAGGATTCAATTTAAGCCACACAAAATCCACTGCAGTTAATAATTTTTTTTGCATGCAGAAAGCATGTATCCTCCCCATCTGATCAAGGCATTACAGTATGGAGAATTTAAGAGTTCTCTAGAGCACTTTGGAAGAAGCTTTTAGTTATTTATTTATTTTTTATTTTACATTTGTTAACCGGGATGGTCCAACTGGACGAGGTCCATTTACAGCGGAGGCCCTGGGAGAAAAACTCCACTTAATTAATACAAAATAATTTAAAATAACAATTGTGTTAGTTGTAAAACATAAGGACAGAGATCACAACAAAATACTGTATGTCAAGGGATACCATTTGTTACTACCATTCTTACTGAGGGCCTGAAGTAGGAGAGAAAAGAGAAGGATGGAGGTAGCATATTTTAAGATTATGTAACACATGGACAGAGCCAAGAGCTTATAAGATGAGCCTTTAGGGAGTTTTTGAATTGTGTGGTATTTGATACAGAAGTCATGGGGAGGGTGGATTGTTCCAACTTTTAGCTATACTGTGTGAAAATAGAGCTTTAACTGCTGTGTTGTTGGCTGAGGAGATAGAGAGGAGTGATTTGTTGGCAGAGTGGAGTGGACGATTTGGTGTATAGTTAGTCAGTAATTGCCTTAGAGCTGGAGTTTTGTCAAGATGTTTTAGTTTGTTATATGCTATGACTAGTTGGTGATAGGTTAATACCTGTGGCAGTTCAAGCCACTGAAGTTGCTTAAGAGGTATACAATGATGGGTTCTAAAGGCGGAATCTTTAGCAATCTTGGCGATTTTGTTATAACAAGAATCAAGTTTGTCAAGGTTAGATTTTCTAACATAAGTCAGAATTGGTGCTGCATACATTAATGTGGAAAGAAGGTGGGTTTGGGCTAGGGTGACCTGAGCCTGATCTGACAGACAGTTTTTATGTCTGTATAGGGAACCCATTGTTTGTGTACCTTTTTAATAGTTTGAGCGATATGGATGTCAAAGTGAAGGTTGTTATCCATTTCAACAGCGAGGAGCTTGGTGTGGAGAGAGGGTGAAATGACAGTTCCATTGCTGGAGGAGATAGAGAAGAAGAGTGGAGAGGTTTTTGATTTGTTTGGGGTAAACAGAAGTAATTTAGTTTTGTTGGGATTTAAGATAAGTTGAATATTATTGATCCACCTTTCCACTGAGGCAAAATATTCTTGGGTGAGGTGCTGTAGAGTGGTAAGAGATGGAGCTGAGCAGATTAGGGTTGAATCGTCTGCATACTGTATGAGTGAGGCCTGCAGGGTAGCGGTATGCAGATTATTGGTGAAGATAGAAAAGAGAAGTGGACCCAATATGGAACCTTGAGGTTTACTAATGGTGGTTGGGAGTAAAGGTGCTAAAACTCCCTGCCACTGGACAGCTTGATGTCTGTCTGATAGATAGTTTTTAAACCATGCAATAGTGTCAGGGGCAAAGGATAAAGAGGTTAGAGTATCTATTAGTATGGAGTGAGAAACTATGTCAAATGCTTTAGAGAGGTCCAGGAATATAGCATATACAAATTGGTTGTTATTTCTATATTGGTTAACCAGGTTTGTGAAAGAGAGAATGGTGGTGGTTGTTCTGTGGTGTGGGCGGAAGCCATGTTGTGTAGAGGAGAGTAGATTGTTTGAATTTAGGAAATGCATGACTTGAGAGTGTATGCATTTCTCAAGTATCTTTGATAAAGGAGACAGAATGGCAATGGAGCAGTAGTTTGAGAAATCATAGGAATTTCCACCCTTATGAAGAGGAATAATGTAGGAGATTGTCCACAGTTGAGAGATATAGGATGCCTGTATGGAGCGGTTGATAAGGATTGAGACAAGGTAGGATATGGAGTCGGCAGCCATTTTTAGGAAATTTGCTGGTATACCATCTGCTGTAAGAGTAGTGGGTTTAAGTTTTAAGAGGTATTTTTTTATTGCAGAGGTTGGGACAGGTGAGAATGTAAAGGAAGGTGTGTTGTTAGGAGCTGTTGACATGGATGAGTAGCTATTTTTGGATAGTTGAGTGGATAGTGATTTAATGGATTCAGTAAAGTGATGATTGAATTGGGAGGCTGTATCGCTATCTGTTTTTGTGGAGGTTGGAGGTAGGAGCTGGTGTGGTGGTTTTACCAGGTTTTAGTAGGGAGTTAATTGCATGCCAGAACTTTTTGGGGGTTATTAGAGTGCTTGTTTTGGATACCTAGAAAGTAGTTCTGTTTATCGAGCTTTGTTTGTTTTTTGACCTGATTTCTAAGTTATTGATAGTTTTGTTTGGATAGACAAGTGTTATCTTTCTTCCAGGTTTTCCATGCCTTATCTCTGGACTTTAATAAGACTCTAGTGGACTTAGTAAGCCATGGAGCATAGTGTAGTTTAGCTCTATTTTTTCTTATGGGGGCTACTAAATCAAGGATGTTAGTAAGAGTACTATTAAAGTAGTCAACTGCTTGGTCTAAGTCAAGGGTGCGTAATGGTTCCCAGTTACATGTTTTTAACATAGTGTTGAGATCTAGAGGGTTAACATTGCGATCATTTCTAACTTGTCTGTACACTGTAGGTTTGGTAGTACGTTTTCATAGGAGGAAAGTTGGGAGGTGGTCGCTAAGTCCATCTGGTAGACAACCTATTTGGTAATTATGTTCAGGGTAGTTTACTAATGTCCAATCTAGTATCGATTTCTTTTGGTATTTTTTTATCTACTCTAGGGGGTTCTTGAATAAGTTGAGAGAATCCATACAAGTTGATGTGGTTAGTGGGGTTTTTAGAGTTGCAGGCTAGCCAATCAGTGTTTAGGTCACCTATTAAAAATAGTCTCTTGTGGGAGGTTATCTTTTAACCATTGTAGAATCTCCTCAATTATTGGAGAGTTATTACCTGGAGGGATGTACGCACAAAGAACATTGATGCTGTTTTTCTTGTTTAGCAGTAGCACAGAGCCTACGATCTCAGCAGTATTAAATGTAGGTAGAGGAGTTTGTAGAGGTTGGAAAGTAAGTGTATTTTTATAGACAATTGCAGTGCCCCCTTCCTTCTTTCCCGTCCTATCTAGTCTTAGGATATTATATCCCAGAGGGAGAATGTCTTCACTCTCTGTGCTGGGTTTTAGTCAGGTCTCTGTTATGGTTATAATGTCAGGGGAGTAGTGAGTTATGAATGCGTGTAAGTGAGGAAATTTGATACACTGCGAAAGATAAGGTTGATAATAAGTAGATCTGCTGTGTGTTTGTTTGGGGGTAAAATGTTGCCTGGCCCTGGATTTGGGTGAATATCCCTTGAGGTAAGGAGGTATTTCTTTAATAATAGATGAAGTTTGATTGTTTGTAGAATTTCTATGTTGAGTTTGCATGATATTTTTCTAGTGTAGGATAGCGGAATGTACTTTTTATGTATAAGTAGTATTGTGTTGTCATTAAATAAAGATGGGGCTATTGGGAAGCTTATGCGGGTTACTATAGGTGTGAAGGTATGTTTTGTATGGTAGGTGGTGTGGGGTAGTGGTATGTATGTGTGTAAGGATGTAATGTAGGTTAGGGTTGTGAGGGTTAGTAGGAGAGATATAAGTAAGACCTGCATAGTTTGTGTTACGTGGTATTTGGGTGCAAGTAGTGTTGTTTGGATGAGAGTTAATCAGGGGGTGTGGTTTGGGTAGTTGCAGTTGAGTGGCTGTATGGTGTGGTCAGGTGATAGGGGGTTAGAATAAATGTAGAAGTAGTGGGGGCAGGGTAGGGGAGTGGAGTGAGCCGATCGTAGTGAGGTGAACGCAGCAGGGCTCAGACACCAAGAGACTACAGAGACCATCTGTGAGCTCTTTTCAGGGAGAGCAGGAAAATCAGATTAAGTGGGGTAAGTTCATAGTATGTGCTTCACTTTGACTTACATTTGATAGAGCCTGTATTAAGTACTGGCTGAGGAGGTAATGGGGAAACCTAGTCTGATACTACTAGTGCTGAGAGCTCCCGAGCGGACCACTACACTGCTAAATTCAATTAATTTCAAACAGTTTACGCAGATATTAACCTTGTTTCCTTCTTGAGAGTGACAAAAATATAAGATTTAGACTGCAGGATGTTTAGCTTAATGCACAGCAGTCCTTTTTGGTTCTGAGCCATTTGTAAAGCATATGTTTTTGGAAGATGTTATTGACAGACTAAAGAATAGGGGCTATCAATTAGATCAGTTACAAAATGCTAGGAAGGAATGTTAGGCCTTTCTTATTTGCAATGGTGATGGACAGGTTGACAGACGAGATCAGACAGGAGTCCCAGTGCACTATGATGTTTGCAGATGACATTGTGATCTGTAGTGAGAGTAGGGAACAGGTAGAGGAGACCCTGCAGAGGTGGAGATATGCTCTAGAGCGAAGAGGAATGAAGGTCAGCAGGACTAAGACAGAATATATGTGTGTGAATGAGAGAGAGGGTAGAGGAATGGTGAGGATGCAGGGAGTAGAGGTGGTGAAGGTGGATGAGTTTAAATACTTGGGGTCAACAGTTCAGAGTAATGGTGAGTGTGGAAGAGAGATGAAGAAGAGAGTACAGGCAGGATGGAGTATGTGGAGAAGAGTGTCAGGAGTGATTTTTGACAGACGAGTACCAGTAAGAGTGAAAGGGAAGGTCTACAAGAGGGTAGTGAGACCAGCTATGTTATATGTGTTGGAGAAAGTGGCATTGACAAAAAGGCAGGAGTCGGAGCTGGACATGGCAGAGTTAAAGGTGTTAAGATTTGCACTGGGTGTGACGAGGGTGGACAGGATCAGGAATACATATATTAGAGGGTCATCCCATGTTGGAAGGTTTGGAGACAAAGCCAGAGAGGCAAGATTACATTGGTTTGGACATGTGCTGAGGAGGGATGCTGAGTATATTGGGAAACTGCCAGGTAGCAGGAAAAGAGGAAGGTCTAAGATAAGGTTTATGGATGTGGTAAGAGAGGACATGCAGGTGGTTGCTGTGACAGAACAAGATGCAGAGGACAGGAAGAAATTGAAACAGGTGATCCACTGTGGCGACCCTTAATGGGAACAGCCGAAAGAAGATGATGATGAGCCTAGGAAAATTTGTACATTACACCATTTTATTTAGGTATTTTGAAATAGATTGCTGGCTTCTCTTAGCCTCCTAGCTTTTGAAATAATTGATATATTCAAAGGAATGACATTTGGAATGGGGCTAATGTGTTAATTAATTAATTATTTGACGGAAGGAAATGTGTATAAATTATGGGATGTGACATAAATTCTTTATTCCATGAAGGCAAAATGCCAAGGTACCAGAATAAATTGACTTGAAAAGATTGGTCATCCTTGATTTGTGTTTCTGTGGTTTTGAAGCTGAGGTTTTGGATTTATTTTGTTTGTATAAAGGTGAAAAGTGTTAGGAAATGAAGACAAACAGTTCACCTAGAAGCAAAGTGGGTATTACTGAGTTTATGTGTGTGGTTAACATTTTTAGTGATGTCACAATTACTTCAGATGAGTTATGGATTTGCAAACATATAGGCCCATTTTACCATCATATCTACTCTTACCCAGTGTTACTTTAAATCATCTTATAGTTTTAGTTAGAAGAAGGCATCTTTATGTATTTGTTACTGGGGTAAGGCAACTGAACACAAATGTACCTCCTCATGGGCAACTTACTTGGGAATGTTGTCTGGTTAAGTGACTTGCTCAAAATCACACACTGGGCATGTGGAGGCTGTGGGAATCAAACCATAGACTTTCACAGGAAGTAGTTAATTAACAGTTCATAATCTAAGTCCTGTGCATGAACTGCCCGGCAAAAGTGCTTGCTGCAGGTGAGGCCTAAAATAACAACCTTAGCATTAAATTGTGCTGTTTTATAGTGCACAGGAAACACCAACACTTTCAAAGTGCCAGAGAATACTTAAAAGATACCTGGATCTGTACTTGCATAACTCCTGGATGGTAAATGTCCTGCCCTTTACTTTATCCTAATTTTTCCAAGTATGTTATCCTCAGTTATTGTTCTAAATTCTCCTCCTTTTCCTTTACCTCTTCCTCTTTTTCCTTCTACCTATCCTAGAACATTCTCTCACCCTTTAATACTAATCCTCCATTTTCCTTCTTTTCTCTTCTTCTACCAAATTAATTTTCAGATATGTTTCATAGCTCTTTATATGATGATGCCATTAATTAATGATAATCTGTTTAAATTTCATACATTTGTTTATTACTTCTATACCTCTGTTTACTATGTTCTTTATGTAATGTTGGAATAGTTTTTCTCCATGGCCTCTGCTGAAAAGGGGTAGCTTTCTGCTCAGTTGGACTATAATGGTTAACAAATGTAAGCAGTAAATACGTAAATGCTGCATGTCCATTGGCTGCACAGGCATCAGCATCAGGCACCTTTGTTACATCAACAGTGACCCTCACCTAGAGCCAGAGTTCACACCACCAGTTGGCGAGCCATTAGAGCACAAAGAGGACACACCACTGAGCCATGGCTGCCTAGGTGGGATAGGTGGAGGGCCTGAGCACATCACAGTTTTGAACACCGATATGTGCATATAAAATACCTCTAGAGCTTTAAGTCACAGAAATGGAAGATACTGCAAAGAAAAACTAAAGTTAATATTTTTTGTTCCAGCCAAGAGCACCATGTTTATAGCTCAGCTTGTATTCAGGAGGCCTCAGTTTATGTTAACTTTTAAAAGGGAGGTTCTCACCAGCTAATACAGGTTCTTAATAGTACATATCTTGAAAGAAATCTAGTAGGGAGGATGGAAAGGTCAGAATCTAAAAGGAACTAAATTGACTATGTTACATGTATATTCTTAAATACACATTTCAGTGTTTATTGCACTTGTAATAAAATATCAGCCTTTACAATCTCATGTCTTTTTATTTTTTATTTCTTTATTGATAAAATTGGACTATGCACTAGGGATGTAAAGGAGCCATTTCATTGTGTGAAGCATAAATGCACAAATCAGACTTACTGGAAAATTGTTTCAAACATGCTATCTTTTTTCTGATATCTTGCCTAAAATGTGCCTTTTTCACAGTGAAATGGTGAACGTAGAATTGGTTATAGTAAGTAAGAAGTGGTTATAGAGGTGCAACTAACCCCAGGAGGGGTGAAGAGGACTTCCTCCTCACAAGAGACAATCATTTTGGACAAATGTTCTTCTGACTGCAATTTCTTTTCCTTTTGACACAATTTTTCTATTTTTAAGACAAAGATGTCTTCAGCTATTACAGAAAATTACTGCAGTTCGATTATTTTTTGTCCTCATTTCTATACCAGCAGAAAGAACATATCAGTGTTTAAAAATGCAACATAATTTTTTGTCTAAAAAGTTTCAGAACTTAAGTTTAACTGATAATAAACCTTGATGTTCTGTTTAAGGAAGTAGGTCCAAGTTTAAATATTTGTTCAGATATTATTTCCTCATTATTAGAAAGAATTTCATGTGTTTCCAATATAACAGTCTATTTAGGCACTTGCATTTTAAGGAGAACGAGGTAATTACAGACATCTGAATTTTTGTATGTTTAATTCTATATCAAACAATACAGGCCACTTGCAGAAATAAAGCAAAGCAAACTGTGGTTAAACAAATCTAACATGTCAGATATATTGCTCCTGAAGTTCAAACAGAGCCTTAGCAAAATGAAACAAAACAACTCATTTCATATTATGTAGAAACTTATAGTATCATATTTGCAGTATGTATTTTTTACTGTAAAAAATGTTTTCAATCTGCTCTTTAAATCTACACTGGCACTATCTTGTTTCTTTACTCCTGAGTGCCTATTATTAGCAGGATGGCCTAGATAAGCAGGACATCCGTTAATTAGGATGGCATGTCCTTCTGAGGAATAACTCCGAGAGGAATGTATGGCTGGAGTCAGAATAAACAGCTCTCGGCCCTGTGGTAAGACAATCGACTTGTCATCATTAGCTTAGTCAAGCAGCTGTTTTTCTTTTCCTCCCACCCTTGTCACATTCACATACGAGTCTTCTTCAGGATGTGGAGTTTCTGAGTGCCAGCTGTATAGATAAACTCCAGTCTCCTGTTCTACCTTATTCATCTCCTGGTTTGTGAGCACAGAGTGCAGAGTACAAACCAGGAATGCTGATACTCCATTAAACAACACTCAATCAGAACTATGTAACTTTTTGTGAACTTCACATCTGTTAGTATTTTACATGTAACATGAGCAATGATTGTGTGTGTGTGTGTGTGTGTGTGTGTGTGTGTGTGTGTGTGTGTGTGTGTGTGTGTGTGTGTGTACATGTGTTCCAGTTATTCTCAGTTGTAAAAGATGCTGTGAGCTTCTAGTCCAAACAAATGGTAGCTTAATTTTAAACTAACAGTGTAATTGTTCTTTAATAATATATTTACTGTACTTGTAATGTGTGTTGATTTTGTGTTTTGATATTTGTTTAGAAACTCAGTTTAAAACACAATTTTCAATAGTTTACATTTTATTGAGCTGCTTCAGTTTAAGCGTGATCTTAAAACTTTCCGGAATGGTGTTATTTTAATCAATGCTTACCTTATTATTTATAAACTGTCAAATGTAACTGCATTAAAATGATAGCTAATTAGAATTCTATTACACAGATTATTTTAATATTGACTGCTTAATGTACACATAGCCTGATATGAAGACCTATGGGTGCATTTTATTTATTTGTTAACTTGATAAGTGAACTAATTCTACTACATACTTTTTACCCTTGATCTGGGAATTTAAGCAAACAGTAATGTCCTCAAAGGTGGGTATTGTAAGGCTATAATGGACTGCCCAGCTGTGTTGTTTATAAAACATCATAGACAGAGGGACTCTACACCATTTATTATTTTCCTGTTACACCCACCCTGGAGGACGTTATTGCACATGGAAAATGGGTTGTTATATTTTTGATCTAAGTAGTTCTGCCTTAATGTTTCAAAGCTAGTATAGAATATGCAGTTGTTGTTGGAGACCTTATTTTATACCTACAAAATGTTTAATAAATATTTAATAATCTCTGCACACACAGATGCAGAAGCTGAAAGACTATCCCTTTGGATTTACTAATCTTCCATACAGGACTAATCTAGTCCTGCATGGAAGTGGCAGTTTAGGAGGAGGACGGCATTGCGCCATGCATATTAATGAAGGTGTGCTGCCTGACCTCCTAATCCTACACAGAGCGTGGACGAGTGCAGGGGGTGTCTGAGAGCAGAGCTCTCAGAATAAACACGCCCCTGAAAAGTAGAACAGCAGAAACTGTAAATAAATGAGTGAGACTGCTCAGAGGTGTCCACATATCCCCACCAACAGTCCCCCATGTGTACAACAGGAACAGTGCATATAAATAAAATGAAGAAACCCTTTTATTTTTTTTTAAGTCCTGAGTACAGCTAATCGTAGATGCGTGGGTTTGCCCATCACTTAGCTATGGTTAAAGCAGTTTAAAAGGCTGAAGAGGATAACAAGGAAGATATATGCAAATGAAGCAGCACAGCAATAGTGTAGTGGTCAGAGCATCCGCCTAACGAGCAGGCATTCCCGGTTTGAGTTCCACTGCAGCACATTCCATTTTCTATGTGAAATCTGTATATGAACATTTTTGACATTCTTTTGCAGTATAACCTACTAAATAACATTTAAATGTGAACCAGAATACTGCATTAAATGCACATGTGAAGTGTCAGTGTCATTATGAATAAGGCACTAGTAAGCAGGTCTAAGCACAAATAAGCAGTAGTAAGCATATATAAGCACTAGCAAGCATGTTTAAGTGTGTTTGCGTGGAGGTAAGCATTGCCTACACAGATTAAGCAAAGTAGAAGCTAACTGAATGTAAAAAACTGTAACCAGAGGTTAACATTGCTTAGCTCCATGCAAACCTGCACACACCCACTTACAACTGCTTTAAAGTGCCTTAATCACTCTGTACCCAACGGCCCGTGTTCTGCCCAGCAACAAAATAAACAGCTTCTGCAATGCTCGAACTCAGGACCCTGGACACCAAAGTCACAGTAGTTAACCAGTAAGCCATCATAGCAATACATATAAATGAGGTTTCAGCAAACTAATCCTCACCACAGGAAAGTCAAATCAGACATGTGAACTGAATCTATGTACAGTGTGGTGTTGTATAACCTGCCACAGAACATAAATATGTGAACTGGAGTACTGCAGTAAGCATAGATTTGAGGTGTTATTGTAATAAAGTGTAGAAGTCCCCAGGTCCTCATACAGTGTATGTACACATGAATCACGGATACCAGACGCATATATAACCTGTAATGAATAATAAATCACTGCCAAAAGGCAAATATAGTGCTAATTAACTATTAATCAATGCCAACCGCAGCACAGCTCAACTTAGTAAATGTAAGCAATATGTAGGGAAGCCAATTCATTCTGCCCAGCGGTATAACTCTTTAAACAATGCCAACCATAGGTCAGCAGGTTTGCCCATAGCTTAGCCTTTTCAAAACCTGCCAATCATGGAAAAGTTCAGGAAATTGGCCCTACTTAAACCCAAGAGGTGGGAATACAGCTCATAAATGGTTGTAGCTTCCCCTTGCAGACACTATGGCAGTAAGGGGAGAAGGAGTGAGCTTCTGAGTGCAGCGCTGGTGCATCCAGGAAGCCAAGGCCATGGCTGGACTCCTAGTTAAAGACCATTAACAGAGACTGCTGCAGGACCAGTACCAGGGCTCCCAATATAAGGTGGAGGCCTGGGACCATCTCGCCCGCAACCTCACCAGTGCCACTGGTATATCCCGAACTGGTGAGCAGGTCAGGCACCACTATGCCAACCTGAAGCGGTGGAAGGGGGACCTCTTGGAGGAGTGGCTCCAAGAGGCTAGAGCATCAGGGGATGTCCCAGCTGTGTGTAAGTATCAGTCCACTACCTGTTTAATAATGGCCAGCTCAGGTATATCATGGATAGGTATGGCTAAATATTCCTCTTATGTCCCCCACAGCTACAATGGAGCGGGCCGTGAACCAGGAGGCCCACATCTGCCACCTGATGTGGTTGTGATGCGAGACAGGTCAGTAATACTCATGCTTTTACCATCATAGGAAATAGAAATAAAAGTAGTAGTAAAGTAATTGCTAGCATAAAACCTGTATTGTTCAAGTCAAGTACTGCATACACCAGAGAATATGGCAGGAACAGTCTATTACTGTTAGTATGGCAATAAAAGTGTAATACCCTGACAAAACAGGTCTAACAGCTGGACTGTATGTCTATATTCTGGTATCATATGGTAATGTAGATTTGCAGTCATGTAATAGTACTGTAGTATTAAGCACCGTTACCCACACCATGAACCATAATGTGAATGTGTAGGAATGCCTGTATATGACAGGTGTAATCCCAAGAGGTCATTTAGTACAACTGAGAGACACAGAGACAGTAAACAGGGGAAATGCAGACAACAAAACCTGAATAGCACATGCAACTGAGATGTGAACTGTTGTTTTATCAGCACACACAGCCACGGTTTGAATCCTGCCAGTGGTAGTAGTCTGCATACATAATTATACACCACAACTGTACAGATATGTCCAGTCTGTCTATTAAAGGGGTCTAATGCCTATCAACATGTCCCGCTGGGAAATCCATGGGATGATCCCAGACATATAGGCAACAAACAGGAAATACAACTGATTAACACACATCTATGACAACAAACCTGGCACACTAGTAACTCCCCAGTACCGTATAAGAAGCCACATATGTCCCATTTACACCCTAACCTGGTAAGTTGTGGTCAGAGTGTGTACAGTAACAAAGTGAGATATATGTGCATAATACTAATGTGTAATCTGGAACCTTGTGTGGCAACAGTCCGGTAGTGCTAACAAGCATTGCTCCCACAGGTACGTTGGATACAAACACTGTTCTGTGAAATACAGACCAATATAACCTGTACTGGTACCATCCACCCTAGTATTGTAGGGGGTTGTGAGTGTTGCAGTTTCTCTGAATTATAAAGTAGCAGTGGTCACTGTCGGCCACACTGTGCTACATAATATAATGGTGTAGGAAAGCATGTACATGTGTGTGTCAGGTCACTAAAGGTGTAAGACTGCCAGAGTCCATGCAGAAAGAGTTGGATAGGATAGTGCAAAACATCAACGTGGAATCCCACCATATGTGTACAAACAGTCAGTGTTAATAAACATTCCCTCCACAGGTAAACCAGGTAAGACGTCTATACTGCAGGTAAAACCGGTTCATGTGTAATGATGTTGACAGCCATATCAGTCTCTAATATAGGTCTATATGGTAGTGTAGTAACACTTTTAAGGTACAGATAACAGCACTGACTTGGAAAGTAATATGGAGTACAGGAATATACTACTTGTTAACTGACAACTTTCTCTCCCCCCCATCTTATCTCCAACAATAATCAACATACCCACCCCAACTGGTATGTACTGACTCTGATAATGGCTACTTGTTTGATAAATATTCTAATGGTTCCCATGAATGTGCCATATTGAATTAATCCAACATTGTTGGCATGGTGCCATCAACGTACCTGCATGCTGTTCGTATTACCAATGTGGTCCCATATATGCATGTGTCCTGTTTGCTGTGCAACTGTTCCGTATCTGGTGTCTGGGTTAATGGAAATATCTATGCATGCTGTTATACCTAACCCTGGAATGTGTTGACTATAACTAACCCATATATGATGTTGAAATCTAAACACTATATAGCACACTTGGGAAGGCCGGTCCCAGTGGACCCACCTGTCCCACCTCAGCTGGCCGAGGCATCGGGCGCCAGCATTTCTGTGGCCCAACCCCACACCTACCTGTCCGTTGGTCCTGCACCACCTTCGGATGGAACCGCCTCAGGAGATGGAGCTCGCCCCCACCCAGGAGTGGGTGCAGACAGGCACCTGTCACCTGTGGCCAGGTCAGGTTCATGGTGCATAGAGCGATCAACAACCAGGTCGGTGATCTTCTACACCAGCTTCAGAGCCGCGTATCACAGTTAGAGAGTCAGTCTGTCTCTGTGGCTCAGCCCCAGCGCAGCCACCTTTGTGTCTGTGAAGGTACAGTGGTGACTGCCCATGGGCGAGGACAACAGTCCCACTGTTATCACTAGGCGGCTTGTGGACTTCCGATATCCCAACACCCCTTCCCATCAAGGTGTTTACTCCCCACACGTGTCATATACCACCCCGTATGTGTCTTGTGTGTCTTGTCTGTTAACCTACCCAACCTACTTCCCCAAATATACTTACTACCCCTCCCCAGCATCCCACTTCCACCTAAAAAAAAAGGGCAATCTGTTCCCACAAAAAAATCTCGCCCCATACATAGCTGTACATTTTGCACACATGTCCACTGGACACATGTAATCTGGCCTAATTGGCATCATGATGAATTACTGTTGTCCTCACCCCTCTCCCAGGGGTTCGAGTGTCCAACTCTACCTCCAAATATAGTGTATATGCACAGCTGTTGCTGTTGAAGAAATGGGCAACTATGGACCTTCCCTACACCCTTCCTGCACATCCCTAGCTATTTTCCCCTACTGTCTTTCCCTCTTTGTGCCCCTTTCTTCACCACTTTCCTATCAGCCCCTTTTTCTTTTCTTTTAAAGGAATTAGCACAGGGTAAGCGGGAGTAAGCACTTTTTAGCAGCACTAAGCGGGATTAAGCCTGTTTGCATGGGTGTAAGCAATGCCTACACAGGTTAAACAATTAAGAAGCTAACTGAGTATAAGAAACAGTAACCATAACTTAGGTGTGCTTACCGTCAAGTAAACCCGCACATACCCGCTTACAACTGCTCAGAAGTGCCTTAATCACACTGTATCCAGTGACCCTTGTTCTGCCTAGCAACAAAATAAGCAGCCTCTGCTAGGATCAAACCCAGGACCCTGGACACCATAGACAAAGTGATTTACCATTAAGCCACCTCAGATATACATATCCTTGATGTATTCACAAACATATCATCCAGCCCAGTCATTCAACAGTACAGAGAATGTATTCCAACATATAGATGTATGTGTGTGAGCAAATATATTAATGTCTAAACAGGTGCAACATATTGATATATGTAGATATATATATATATATATATATATATATATATATATATACAATATAGAAATATATATAAACATATAAATATGCAAATGCCTACATCTATAGATATATATGTCCACATCTACATATCTAAGTATATATATATATATATATATATATATATATATATATATATATATATATATATATATATATATATATATATATATAGTTATATACGGACATACATCTGTAGATAACAATGAGGAAATAACAAAAACATATATGTCCTCATGCAACGTTAATGGGGTTGAGAGGTCCCACACAATATACATCTGGTACGTATAGGTATACACACCCAGCCAAGCACGACCCCCCTGTAATACAGTACCAAGTGTTGCAGATCCCATAACTAAGACCAGACACGACATGGCCATCCCTAGAATACATATACACAGACACATATATGCAGATATAGGTGTGTATATATATATATATATGTATATATATATATATATATATATATATATATACACACACACACACACACACACACACACACACACACACACACACACATAGATATATATGTAATTACACATACACACACATAGATATGTACAGTAAGATACATATATAGTAGGTGCACACAATATGGAGCAGCCAGTATTCCTACAGTCACCATCTTACCAACTGGAGACTGTATGAACCACCCATACAAATGACATTCATAGCCTGCAACATATACCCACAGAGATATCAAAGTGTATAACACCACACACATGTGTGCATAAATGAATGTGAAAGCTTTATTTGTGTACCATGACAGTTGTATATGCCATGTCATATAGCTGTTTAGACACTGACATCCATATGAACAGTGTAATGCAACTGTGAAACAGGTATACTAAGACAGTAGACTGGAAAGGTTGACATATGTTGCTGTCCAGGCCGAGGCTTTCAACTAGTACAATAGTAATGACAGACTGGGCCACAACATTCCAGACAACCAACAGTACGTAATGCAGATGTATAGGTCAGCAGCCTCTATCTACACTCTGTACACAATCCCTAGGGGGTACAGACCCCAGTTGATACAATGGGATGTAAATGTTACATAACAAGGCATACCTGACACCATCACAGTCACACTGACAAACAGAACATCCCATATGGCAGGAGGCAGTAGGCCTGCATTTACCCAAGGTGGATTGTATGGCAAAGTACATCCAGATACCTTAAGGCAACATATCCCAGATACCCACACATGTTGTAACAGCCTAGGGTAGTCATGGTGCACCCCCTACACTCACTAATACTGGACCATATACCACTGTTACATACACTGGGTTCTGGAGTGAATTAGGGCACAAATGTATTGTGTAGGTGAAGCCCACACATATATGGCCCCAACCCCCCAGTATGTGTGGGGGAAACAAGAGCAGTGGAGTGATGGCAGGAATGACAGCATGACATACACGCAGCCCACTATGTAACAACCCCTGACAGCATGTCATATGTGCAAAGCCTGGTATGTAGGTGGATGACAGAGGCTGGAACACAGGCACATATGTGTTAAACTGTTGTCATACAGTAAGCAAGATATGTATATGTGTACATGTCTATATGGATATATGTATACATATATATACATATATGTTCACCATATGTCCTGCACATGGAGTGGAGCCCTACCTCAGCCCCAATAGTCCCAACCTCTCAGTGCAAGGGGATGTCACGTATGTAGTGCAGGTATATTTGTAGACTATTGGTACTGTAATAGGGATTGTCTTCACAGAAATGGTGTGTGTGGGAGGCCACATCTGCTATTAACATGTGTGCCATTGGCTACTTACAGACATCCTAAGGTCATTATAGTACAGCACCACTGATAGCACAGTAACGCCCCTGTGGACTACAGCTGTGATATATCCAATATATGTGGACAGTCTGACACACTCTGGTCAGTCCAGGGTTATACACAGAGCCCCTTCATGCAAGACATGTGGACCTGGCCTGTCAATGTGGATGTTAACAGCCATGTAGATGGGTATAACACGTACATACTGATATACATTTGCTCCCATAGGTTATGCATTCATACACCCTTGTCTGTCCTGACACATAACCACTGTTACAGAGGTGCCATGGTCACATACTATCCACTAGTTAGTGACATACATCTGAACAGTGTCCCACTCCTTTGTCTGACATACATGACTGTTATGGTGGCCCAGCAGCAGTATATCTGGCAAGTATCTGGACATGACATCTCACTGGATATGTACAGTAAGCTGCTAGGCATGTAACAAAGCACAGTGCAGGCTACAGGCTGCCTGACTCAACACTGGGCTACATCTCCTATGTGTGAATACACATGTACCTGCATAGATAGCAGGCTCTACATGCATGTCACATCACAGAGTAACAGACACCTGTGTGAAAGTGCATAACAACAACCAATGTGAACACAGCCACAGCCACATATGGTAAGCTAGTGTACTATTACAGTATATGGATTATCTGATGTACACCATCCTCATATGATCCACATACACAACAACCCTAGATATACTGTGCGGCTACACAGTGTGGTCCGATGGCTGTCTGTGGTTTGGGACATGTGTGTGTTTGCCCCTACAAACATGTAAGCTGATAGGGTGACATACAGTGGAGCAGCATGTAACATCAGATAGAACAGGACCAAGAACAATGACATCTACCACAGTCTCTACACAGGCCAAGGTACATATGCACTATACACACATTGTCGACAATTACCAGGCTTACACATACCTCAGTACTGCCCACACAACCACAGAATGCCCAGGCTATGTCATCAAATATAACCCACACTATACATAACATGTGTAGCAGTCTGATATCTCACTGGCTTGTTATTAGATATGATGTCAATGAATATGGTGTACAGAACATATGTACCCCCTACTGCATGACATATGTACAAAGGTTGACAGAGTTGTGGCTGGAGGCACAAACACAGGGCCAATATTGACATGTCGCTGTGATAACCTCATACATTTCCTGTCGTAACAGGGTTTGATGCAACATATGTCCTATGAGGGATATGACGTCAGTAACTCTCCTGGCTGTCACTATCTACTGACTGCAATACTCACACTACCTTCTGCAGTTGAGAGATAGGTGCTGTGTGGGTAACACAAGGAACACAAGGCACCACACACTGCCCAGTCTGCAGATGACCCTACAGATGGGAATTCCTCATAAACATAGCACTGACATGACAAGTATTAAAACATGTAGGGCAGCCATATCCACAGACACCCTGTTAAACCAATATTACCCCAACTGCAGTATAGCAGCACTTACAGTCTGTAGTCAGGACAAGCACACACACCCCTCCTGTGTACTGGCCTGTTTCCACAGTGTATGTTGTCAGAGTAAGTACCCAATCCATCTGTGATGCTGTTTGCCAAACAACAGATCTAGTTCCTACTCACAGTGAATGGAAATGCCCAACACCAACATAATGTTCCTAGATGTTGGAGTGTGTTTCCATGCAATTGGCTGTGGGAATGTTACCACAGCTGTTCCACATACAGTCAGCTAGAGGAGGGCTGTAATCTGTGCAGAAGCCATCAGCTGATCATGAACATCACTGACAATACATATGCCACTGCCTAAGCAAAGCAGGTGTAAGTCTCCACATCCACCAAAGAGGGAGTGAGAGAGGCAGACAGAGGCAAAAATAAGTCATGGTGGGTTGGGAGAGTAAAAGGTAAGCATGTTTGTGTCACACACCTACCAGTCCAGGGTATCAAACCATTGACTGACAATGTACTGATATCACATCTGTTATCCTTGCATGGTGGATATTGTGATTTATGCTAGAGGCACCATATTAGAAATTTTAAAAACCCACTCAACATTGAGTCCAGTTGTTACACACTCACAACCACCTCCACAAAGGACACAAATGACAAACATCAACACATTACGACACACACACACACACACACACACACACACACACACACACACACACACACATGGGATTGGAACCCCTCCCTAACTAGTTATTACACAACAGCACTATGCAGTTATAGAACGCACCACTGAAATTACTGGAGTACTTTGTCCCCAAAGGTTTATTTCACAGTGAGTGACATGAGTAGGTTTGCCAAAGTAGGGCAAATGAATTGTAGTGAGTGTGACTAGCCAAACATGCATTGCTCTATAAACAGGCATAGGAACAGACACAAAAGCATCCACAGCTCCCATGTGTTAGAATAGAACCCCTACCAGAGTTCTATATCACACTACAGCATTACACTGTTATTGCACGCGCCACAGAGATTGCTGGAGTACTCTTTCCCCAAAGGTGTACTTCACAGTGATTGACATCAGCAGGATTGCCAAAGTAGGGCATTTGAATTGTATTGAGTGTGACTAACCTAAATTGCCCTAATTAGTCTGTATGCATTAACCACTGTTCTGGCCAGAACAAAAATAACCTGCCTTTGCAGGTCATGAACACAGGACCCTGTACACAATAGTCAGAGTAACTAACCACTAAGCCATAACAACAGTACATGAGACTGCGGTTTCACCAAAATAATCCCACCATAGGCTAATCAAACTGAACATGTGAAAGGAATGTATATACAGTTGTCCTTAAAAGACCTCTCGAAAGCCAACTTCATTCTACTCAAGGCAGAAGTGACAATGTTTGTCACCCATGAAGACAGGAGCTGACAGTTCAGCTGATGAATCTTGCACTAAGGCACTGTATGAGCACATCCAGTTGTGCATGATTCCTGACATCCCACATAGAACCACGATGCACCCCCCTCAAATAAGCAAGCCAGTCTGGTGGTTTCCTGCCATTAACAGAGTATACAACAGAAGGTAGACACTTTTGAAGAAAAAAGGATAATACAAGGATGCAAACAACTCCCTTACCAGCCCCTGTAAGACACTGAGATCCCTCATGGAATCCTCCAAAGCTGGTTATGTAACTAAAATCACCACAGATTACACAGACAACCACACAGCATTCTATAGTTATGTCCAGAATCTAACTGGCAATGCTCAGAAGTGCTCTGAGCCACAACAGAATGGCATTACATAGGCTGCTCCCACAGAATGTTTAATTTAGTGCCACATTCACCCCTCTCACCCCAAAAAGGGCTCATGTCAATATGAAAAGTGTTCCATTGCCCAGTAATTACGGCCACACAGGCAGAAACCGCACTATCCACAGCTAAGAATACAGCATCCATGAGACCAGATGACATCCTGGGCTGTGTACCACATGAACTACAAAATGAAATGGCAACTTACTTAACTGTCATGTGTAATCATAGCCTTGCATCAAGCCTGGTGCCCACTGAGTGGTGCACAGCTGCAGTTATCCCACTCCACAAGGGGAGATCCACCTGTGATCCCTGGAACTACCATCACTTCAGTCTGATGAGCCTGATCTGCATGGCCATGGAATGCATTATCAGGGATGTTTTGAACGCAGACATTGGCAACCCTCAAACACTGGACCCCACACAGAGTGGGTTCATGGAGGGCCATTCTTGTCTCCTGAAACTGATTGACTGCTTTGACTCAGTCTGCATAGCTGTTGAAGAGGGTAAAGCAGTCCACAAAGCCTATGTGGACCTTGCCAACCCCTTCAACACCATCCCCCAGTCTGGAAACATAGATTAACATACTAATCCGGCCATACATCCCTATGCCACTCAATGGTTTTCCACATGGCTTACTGACAGAACACAAACTGTAGGTGTAACTGAATCCAAATCCATCCCCAGACAAGTGACAAGTGGAGTACCTCAGGGTTCAGTCCTGGGACTACTGTTGTTTGGCATCTACATATCTGAATTACAGGCCAACAGTACGGGACTCTGGCTAACAAAGGCAAAGGATGACTGTAAAATGGGAGTCATTATGAGCCTAACTGTACTACATGATATGTTACTGATACCAGTCTGACATCATACAGGTGGGATGGAGTACTGTTAACATTTTGTGCCCTTGCCGTGTAAGGTCCTGGTTATGGGATCTGCAACATTTGGTAGTATATTGCAGGGCAGACATGTTTGGCTGTTGGTGGGGATACCCATTCGTGCATGACATATGGTGTTTGTGCCTGTCAACCCCGTTAATGGTGCATGTGGACATATATGTTTCTGCTATACTCCCACTTTATCTACAGATGTATATATTAATATGTTGTATCTGTTTAGACATTAATATATTTTCACACACACATACATCTACATGTTGGAATACATTCTATGTACTGTTGCATGACTGAGCTGGATGATATGTTTGTGAATACAGCAGGGTTATGTATATCTGAGATGGCTTAGAGGTAAATCACTTTGGTTATGGTGCCCATGGTCCTGGGTTCGAGCCTAGCAGAGGTTGTTTATTTTGTTGCTAGGCAGAACAAGGGCCTATAGATACAGAGTGATTAAGGCACTTTAAAGCAATTGTATGTGAGTTTGCGTGGAGGTAAGCACTGCTAAAGTCTGGTTACAGTTTCTTATACTCAGCTGCTAAATTGCTTAACCTGTGTAGGCATTGCTTAGCTCCACGCAAACCCACACAAACCTGCTTACAACTGCTTTAAAGTGCCTTAATCACTGTGTATCCAACGGGCTGTGTTTTGCCCAGCAACAAAATAAACAGCTCTTGCAAGACTCAAACCAAGGACCCTGCACATCATAGACAAAGTGATTTACCACTAAGCCATGAAAGATAAAAAGAGATTTGATGTTTCCAGTAACATATCATCCAATCCAGTTATGCAACCGTACAGACAATGTACACCAGCATCTAGATGTATGTGTGTGTAAATATATTATCTGAACAGATGGCATATATCTACATAGGTATATATATATATATATATATATATATATATATATATATATATATATATATATATATGTATATTCATTTCTAAAACTATATACATCAATATATATGCACATAAATACATGCATATGCCTAAATTGATACATATATGTGTCTACACCTACATGTCTACATATACACAGCACGTTACATATGTGTACACAGATATATAGCTATGTAGGTATATACAGACATAGTTATATATATGTTAGCAAATATATAAGTCTATATAGGTATATATGGCCATATATCTGTAGATAGCAATGGCAGATTAACAAATACACTTATGTCCACATGCATCATTAATGGGGTTGAGAGGCCCCACACACTATACGTCTTGTACAAATAGGCATCCCCCCTCAGCCAAATACGTGCGCACTGCAATACACTACCAAGTACAGTCTGCCTCCCATAGGACATGTAATATGTGGAAGCCATCAACATCCCAAGGAGACAGATACACAGACACAGATATGCAGATGCAGATATACACACATATATATATATATATATATATATATATATATACATGTGACTACACATACACATGCAGATATATGTACAGTAAGATACATATGTAGAAGGTGCACAGAATATGGAACAGCCACTATGCCTACAGTTAAGACCTGAACAACTGGACACTGTATGGGCCACCCATACAAATGTCAATCGTTGCCTGCAATATATACCCATAGAAAGGTCATAGGAAAGACACCACACACAGGTTTGCAGAAATGGGAATCCTTTAATCCTTTAATTGTGTACTATAACAGTTCTATATGCCATGTCATATAGCTGTTCAGATACTGACAACCATATAAACAGAGTACTGCAACTGTGAAACAGTTACACTAATACAGTAGTCTGGAAAGGTTCACAACTGTTGCTGTCCAGGCCAAGCCCTTTAAATTGTAAAATAATGAAGACAGACTGGGCCACAGAATACCAAACAATCAACAGTATTTACTGCAGGTGTGCAGTTCAGCAGCCTCTGTCTACACTCTGTACAAACTCAGTAGGAGCTAAAGACATTCTGTGATCAAATGGTTTGTAACTGGTACATAACAAGGCATAACTGACACCATCACGAGCACACCAACAAACAGAACAGTCTGTATGACAGGAGACAGTAGGCTTGTAGTACCCCAATTCATGTAAGTAATGTCATTATAGGTGAAGTATACGGTACTGTACATCCAGATACCTTGTGGCAGCTCACCCCGATACCCCCACATTTTGTAACAGCCTAGGTCATTTATGGTGCTCCCCACCTACACTCAATAATACAGGCCCATATACCACTGTTACATACACTGGCCTTTGGAGTGCATAAGGGCACATATGTATTGTGTAGGTGATGCCTACACATATATGGCCCCGCCCCACTGTATGTGTGGGGGATACAACAGCAGTCGACTAATGGCAGCAATAGCAGTGTGATGTACTCACAGCCCACTACAGATCAACCCCCAACAGCATGACATATGTGCAAAGCTTGGTATGTAGATGGGGTCAGAGACTGGAACACAGGCACATATGTGGAACATTGTTGCCATACATTAAGCAAGGTGCTGGTGTTACAGGATAGTTTGCAGCATTTTATTTATTTTATTTATTTATTTGCAGTTGTTTAACCAGGATAGTCCATTGGGCCTAAAGAACCCATTTTCAATGGAGTCCTGGGGAGAACATATCTACATACAGATTATACAAAGATTATATTCCACATACAGATTATACAAAGGTTATGTTACACACATAGTTTATATGAGAAATTAAAGAAAAAACACTGTAGAAATTCTGATTATAAGTTAGACTAAAAAAATATCAACAAAAACAAGTGATACAGGCATAAAAAAAACATTTTTTTTTTTTTGCTAAAAATTTCAGTGTACAAATAAGGAGTTGTATGCTAGGAGCCAGCATAAATTTGCTAGCTGGGATTTGAGAAAAAGGAAAGCGGAAAAGTATTGGGAGAAGAGAGTAGGTTATGAGGGATGTGAACAGGAACATTCCCAAGAGGATGTTAAATGAGAGTGTAGTGATTTTTTAAAGGATGGCAGGCTTGCAATTGTACAAATGAAGGGGGAAGGGAGTTCCATAGGCGTGCTAATGAGAAGGACAGGAGGTTTTGTCCTGGAGGGTGTAGGGGTCTGTAAACTTCTAGGAGGTTTTGATTATTAGATCTTAGAAGTCTTTGAGTTTTATGCATTTTGAAGGTAGTTGAGAGAGGGACAGAGGGATGGCTGGAAAATGAGTTTATGTGCATAGGTGAGCTGAGTGTAGTAGAGGTAGTTGGGAAGCTCTAGCCAGTTGAGTTTATGGAGAGGTTCACAGTGATGGGTGGATGATTTGTTACTGGTGGCAAATCTGGCTATTTTATTGTAACAAGATGAGAGCTTGGTTTTCAGGGATGATTGTAGGTTTATAAGAAGAGTGGCACCATAGAGAAAGGAGGGAAGGAGAAATGTGGTAGAGAGAGTAATGTTGGTAGTTGAGGTGAGGAACCGATTGTGACGGTAGAGCAGGCCTAGTTTTTGGTGAGGTTTTTTTATATTTAGTAGAAGTTGGGATTTGAATTTGAGCTTGTCATCAATTTAGACTCCTAGTAGTTTGGTTTCAGATACTAGCTCAAGAGATGTGTTGTTTTGGCTGGTGATGGAGAATAGAGATCTATCAAAGTTATGAGTTTTGGAAGGGGTAAATATCATAAGTTTAGTTTTAGCAGCATTGAGTGCAAGATGGTTGTCTTTCATCCATTGTTCTGTGGTGGTGAAGGCATCTTGGGTATGTTTTAGAAGAGTTGGTTGGATGAGGCAGCACAGATGATTGTGGAGTTGTCCGCATATTGAATAATGTTTGCAAGGGGAATAGAGTGGTAAAAGTCATTGATGAAGATATTGAAGAGGAGGGGGCCTAAAATAGAACCTTGTGGAACACCTGTAGGGCTGTTGAGGAAGGAGGAGGTGGCTTTTTTCCACTTGACAGCTTGTTGCCTATTGGAGAGATAGCTAGTAAACCAATGGAGGGAAGAGGGGGAAAGGTTTAGGTTAGATAGCTTAGTAAGAAGTAGGTTATGAGAGATAGTGTTGAAAGCTTTAGAGAGATCGAGTAGGATGGTAGATACAGTGAGGCCAGAATCTCTTGCTTTATTCACAGTTTCAAGGAAGGATAGGAGGGCAGTCATAGTACTATGATGGGGTCTGAATCCATGCTGTGTGGGAGTTAATAGATTGTTGTCCAGGAGGTGGGGAAGGAGTTGTAGATGGATACATTTCTTTAGGACTTTTGAAAGGGGAGAGAGGATGGCGATGGGATGGAAATTGGTAATATTAGTATTGGTACCACCTTTATGTAGGGGAATGATGTAGGCTTTTTTCCAGATTTGAGGAACAATACTTTCTTGGATGGAGCGGTTAATTAGTATGCTGATAGGGAGGGCAATGGCTTCTGCAGCTATGCTAAGGAAGTATGAGGGAATGTCATCTGGGGCATTGGTGCATGGTTTTAGTTTTTTCAGGAGTTTTTTTATGATGGATGCAGGAATAGGTTTAATGAAGAATGGTGGAGGTGTGGAGTGAGTGGGAGAAGTTGGAGGGGGAGAAGCAAGATGAGGGGTGGGAGAAGTTGGAGGGGAAGAAGTCTGAGGAGAAGTGGGAAAAGTTGGAGGGGGAGAAGCAAGAGGAGAGGTGGGAGAAGTCTGAAGAGAAGTGGAGGTAGGGAAAGGATTGTTATTTGAGAAAGAGGAGGTAAGTTTGGAGATAGAGTCTATGAAGAAGGAATTGAATTGGGTAGCAAGATCTGTGTTGTCTACATTTGGGCAAGGGATAGGGTTTTCTGTGGTCCTGGGTTTTAAGAGGGTAGTAATACCCCTCCAAAATTTTTGAGGGTTAGTTTTGTGGTTACTTTGCAGTCGGGTGAAGTAGTTATGACGGTCTGCAGAGATAAGTTTTTTAACTGAGTTATGAAGAGTTTTGTATTCATTGAGGGAAGATGTAGATTTGTTCTTTTAATATTGTCTCCAAGCTTTGTCTCTAAGTCGCATGGTGGTTAGGGTGTTTATAGTTAACCAGGGGGTGGATTGTCTTTTTATTCTTTTGGTTTTTAAAGGAGCATGAGTATCTAGAAGGTTTATGAATGTGGTATTAAAGTGAGTGATTGCATCTTCAAGGGGTAGAGTTTTTAAGGGGTACCAGCTAAGTGATTCTAGGGTATTGCAGAAAGCTTCTGGGTTAAAGTTTTTATGGCATTGGGTAGTAATGTAATTATGAGTGACTTGTAAGGGAGAAGGAAGACGTCTAGTGAATATAGGTAGGTGGTCACTGAGGGAGTCAGGTATGGTTCTACTATCTGGGTAGTAGTGAGGGTGGGAGACTAGAATCCAGTATAGGATGTTGCCAGTGGTGAAGTCTTTGCGTGGTCTAGTAATGGAGTTGGAGTTGAGAGTAGTTGTCTAGGTTGATGTTAAGGGAGTGAGAGGGGGACTGAATGGAGGACCAGTTAATATTGGTATCTCTCATGATTATAGTTTCGTTTTTAATGTTAGCTGAGAGCCAGGGGAGGATTTCTTCAAGTATTGGAATATTGTCTCCTGGGGGAATGTAAAGAGAGACAATGTATATATATTTGTGTTTGTTTAGCTGGAGATGCGCCAGTATTAATTCTGCATTATGGAACTGGGGGATGGCTTTATCATAGGGTGATATACATAGGGAGGATGAGTAGAGTAGAGCTACTCCACCACCCTTTTTATGGGTTCTGTCTGATCTGATGATTGCATTTTATTTTATTATTTATTTTGACCGGGCTAGTCTAACTGGATATACGTCCATTTTCAGTAGAGGCCCGGGGAGAAAAGCTCCAAGCATGAACAGTGACAAAGTTAACAATATATAAAAAGACATGTAAAATCACAATACAGAGGAGAACATACCCTTAGTCAGGGAATTGAGGTTAGACACAGAAATGGATGTAGCCATGTACTGATAGCATGCAACACACACACTGCCAGTGTAATATCTGACACAGGAGCTGTGTGGTGGACAGACAACACATGATAGGCTTACCTCTGTCCAGCAAGAGGATAGGTCCACAGTAGTGAGCTAATGTAGACAGACTGCATTCCAAGGTACACTAGTATGTACACACACACACACCCTTTAACACCTGTACTATGTAAAGCATAACACAACTCTACTCACAGTCTGCTTGTAGTTCCTGATCCTCCTATGAATATGTGGCCACTCTGAGTGTGCATGTTCTCCTGTAAGAGGTATTGCTACCTGCTGTCTGTAACACTGATGCCCATACACAGGAAGGATGTCCATCACACAGGAAATGTAAAGGGACCACACCCACATGCTGTAGGGATTTATATTGGGTAGATGCCACGAGAGTGGTAATTGGAAGTAGTACACGTGTAATTTTATATATATATATATATATATATATATATATATATATATATATGACTATCTGAATAAGTATATGTACATGTATTTCCACCATATGACTTGGAGTTGGAGTGTAGCCCTACCCCAGCCCCTATAGTCCCAAAGTCATAGTGCAAGGTAATGTCAGGTATGTATAGCGGGTATATTACTTGACCATTGCTACTCTCATTGGGATTGTCTTCACAGACATGGTGTGTGTGGAAGGTGACATCTGCTTATAACATGTGTGCCATTGGCTATTGACAGACATCCTAAGGAAATCAGTACCGTTGTTAGCATGTAATACCCCTGTGGAGTGCATCAACGATATTGGCCAATATATGTGGAACTTCGGACACACCCTGTACAGACCAGAGGTTTACACATAATCCCTTAGTTCACAACATGTGTACCAGGCCTGACAATAGAGATGTAGACAGCCATGTAGATGGGTATAACACATAACGACTGGTATACATTTGCCACTATAGGTTTTGGATTCACACACTCCTGTCTGGCCTGACACATAATGACTGCTGGTACAGGGGTGCCATAGACACATACTACCCACTAGATATTGACATACATCTGTACAGCATCCCACTGCTCAGTCTGACATACATGAATTTTAAGGGAGGCCCAGCAGCAGTACATCTGGCAAGTATCTGCACATGACATCTCACTGGGTAAGTACACTAGGCTGCTAGGCATGTAACAATGAGGGAATGCACATGTACTTGCATATATAGCAGGCTCAACAGCCATGTCACAGCACAGGGTAAGATACACCTGTGTGAAAGTGCATAACCACAACCAATGTGAACACAGCCACAGCCACATATGGTAAGCTAGCATATTATTACAGTATATGGACTATCTGTTCTACACCATCATCATATGTGCCACTCACAGAATGACCCTATATATATTGGGCTGCTACGCAGTTTGGTCTGATGGCTGTTTGTGGTATGGGACATGTGTGTATGTCCCTACCAACATGTACGGCAAAATGGTACCATACAGTGGGGCAGCCCATAACATCAGATAGAAGGGGAGCTAGAACAATGACATCTACCACAGTCTGTACACAGGCTAATGTATATATTAACAATACACACACTGCCAACATTCACCATCACTACACAGACCTCAGTACTGTACAAACATCCACAGAATGCCCAGATTATGTCATGATATATAACCCCTACTGTACATGACATGTGTAACAATCTGATATATCACTGGCTTGTTATCAGATATGATGGCACTATTTATGGTGTACAGCACATATGCACCACTTCATGCATGACATATGTACAAAGGTTGACAGAGGTGTGGCTGACAGCACATGCACAGGGCCAGTATAGACATGTTGATGTGATAACCTCATACATTTACCATTGTAACGAGGTTTGTTGCAACATATGTCCTATGAGGGATATGAAGTCAGTAACTGTCACGGCCTTCACCATCTACAGACTACAATCCTCACACTACCTTCTGCATTCCACAGATAGATGCACCGTGACTAACACATGAAACCAAAAGCACAACAATGCCCAGTCTGCAGATGACCCTGCAGATGGGGATCCCTCATAACACATGGAACTGACATGGCAGGTATTGCGACATGTACGACAGGCATATCTAGACAAACACTGTTAAACCAACATTACTCCAAATGCAGTATAGCAGCACTTACAGTCTGTAGTCAGGTCAGGCACATCCCTCTCCTGTTCATTGCCCTCTTTCCACAGTGTATGTTGTGAGAGGTAAATCCCCAGTCTATCCGAGATGCTGTTTGCCAAACAGCAGATCTAGTTCCTGCTCTCAGTGACTGAAAAGAGCCAACACCACCATGATGTTCCTAGGCATTGGAGTGTGTTTCCATGCATTTGGCTATGGGAATGTTACCTCAGCTATTCCACATTCACTCAGCTAAGGGAGGGCTGCAATTTGTGCAGAGGCCATCAGTTGATCATGAGCATCACTTAAATTACACATGCTGCTGCCTAAGCAAAGCAGGTGTGGGCCTCCATATCCACCAGAGCGGGGGTGGGGGAGGTAGACAGAGGCAAATACATATCAGGGAGGGGTGGGAGAGTAAAACTGAAGCATGTTTCTATCACACACCTACTAGCACAGCGTATCAAACCCATGACAACTATGTAGTGCTATCACAGTTCAATGCAGTTATTGGATGCGCCACATGGGTTACCTGCTGTGGAGCACTCAGGACATACATGTGATGGTGAGTGACATCTGCAACAGGGATACGGTAGATATACGGTAGGTGATGTACATGTGCCTGTCTGCATGAACAGGTGCCAACGTCAACAATGGCACACCCACACAGGGACACACTCACACTGACACACTTGGCAGGGCCAGGAGTGCAACTCATCACTAGTGGGATTGCCACAACACATCAGTGTGCAGGTATCACATGCACCACACGGGTCAGACAGAGGTCGTATGGGCAAAGACTATAAAGAGGTGTCAGACATCAGACAACATGCTTCAGTATGCCCTGGGGGGTTGTAGTGAGTGTGGATGTGGACATACGCACCATACAACACACACACAAACACACAGGGTGCCAGTTCTGACATGCATGGGTGCATGTCTGCATGGGTGTGTGGTGGTCACCTGTGCCAGCAGGCTGTACAAGGGTAGGTGATGGGTGTACCTTGGCATCAGGCCACATGACAATGGTCTGCATTGTGGCTCAGGCCTGTAGTTTCTGCATTTGCCCACACAGGTGGGTATTGCATCCCCCATCCAGTCACCTGAGTGACTATTGTGTGTGGCCAATGCTGTGCATCACTTGCCATGTATGGGTTCCTTAGTCCATGACATGGATGGTATCTGGGATGTGTATACCTCCCACAGGCATGTACAGTGACGTGCTACTGTACCTGAGGTGTCTGGCCCATGTTGTGAACACAAATTATCATCAAATGTGCCAGTCTTGCCCACGTGTGGCAGGAACTGGTAATGGGCAGCAGGTTTACCCTGCACCTACATTGATAGCATGCTAGCAGCATTCCCTGATGTCAGTGTCATCTGTCCATACAGGGCATGTTGTCAGGCATGGTATGTCCATTGTGAGTAACATGTGAAGGTACCATAGGTGGTGCAGGTGTCCATTGGGGAACATAGTGGAGGTGCACTGTCTGCATGTACATGCATATTGGACAGATAGGCAGGGTGACATGCCCTCTGTAGCCCATTGCTATCACTGCATAATTACTATCAGTGGCCAATATGTAGTGTGCTACCTACATATTGGCTGTTTCCTAGGCATGTGTGTGCATATGACACATGGGTTGTGTGTGCTCTGGGTAATAGTGGGGTTGCTAACTGTGATTGGCTGGCCTTGATGTCACATATATGGGTATGGCTTTGCATCCCAACCTCTCAGCTAATTTACATCTGTTATCCCTGCATGGTTGACAATGTGATATATAGTAGGGCCACCATAAAAGAAATAAGCAAAACCCCCTCCACATTTCCAACACTCACAACCACCTCTACACAGGATATGAGTTACACAAGCACACACACACAAACAGACACACACACACACACACACACACACACACACACACACACACACACACACACACACCTGTCATGTCTGTGAGTTGTACCCCTACCTAACTAGTTTATTACACTACAGTGCTACACAGTTATAGTAAGCACCACGGACATTACTGAAGTACTTCTTCGCCAAAGGTGTATTTCACATTGAATGTCATCAGCAAGATCACCAAAGAAGGCCATTTCAACTTTACTGCGAGTGACTAGCCTAAAATGCATCGCTCCTTACACAGACAGTGAGACACACACAAAACATCCACAACTGAAATGTGTGGGTATAGAACCCCTGACCCAGGTCTATATCACACTACAGCATGGAGCTGTTATAGGATGCACCACAGCGATTATAAGAGAAATCCTTCCCCAAAGGTGTATTTTACAATGAATGACATCAGCAGGATTACCAAAGAAGGGTATTTGAAATGTACTGTGAGTGAGTAGCCTATAATGCATTGCTCGATACGCAGACATTGGAACACACACAAAACATCCAGAACTGCCATGGGTGGAGATGGAACACTACCACATTTCTAAATCACACTACAGCAGTACGCAGTTACAGGACGTGCTACAGGGATTACTGAGCTACCATCTTCCCAGAGGTGTATTTCTAGGTGGGTGACATCAGCAGCCTTGCCAAAGTAGAGTATATGAATTCTAAGGAGTGTGAGTACCCTAAAAATCATTGTTCTCTACTCAGTCAAAGACAGATGGAGAGACACAGACACATAGATTCACACACACACACACACACACACACACACACACACACACACACACACACACACACACACACACACACACACACACACACACACACACACACACACACACACACACACACACACACACACACACACACACACGCACACAATTGCCAAGTCTGGGGTTGGACCATCTACCTAACTACATTATCACACTACAGTAGTACGCAGTTACAGGACATGCTACGGAGATTACTGGGGCTGCACCATCCCCAGAGGTGTATGACTAGGTAAATGACATCAGCAGCCTTGCCAAAGTTGAGTATATGAATTGTACAGAGTGTGAGTAGCCTAAAAAGCACACACACACTCAGTTTCCAAATCTGGGGTTAGAACATCTACCTAACTACTTTATCACACTACAGTAGTACGCAGTTACAGGACACACTACAGAGATTACCGGGTTATGACTTTCCCAGAGGTGTGTTTCTGGGTGAGTGACATCAGCAACCTTGCCACAGTTGAGTATCTGTATTGTACGGAGTGCAGGTAGCCTAAAAAGCATTGCTGTCTACTCAGTCAGACACACACACACACACACACACACACACACACACACACACACTTGCCAAGTCTGGGGTTAGAACACCTACCTAATTACTTTATCACACTACAGCAGTACGCAGTTACAGGATGCACTAAGGAGATTACTGGGCTGTAATCTTCCCAGAGGTGTATTTCTAGGTGAGTGACATCAGCAGCCTTGCCAAAGTTGAGTATATGAATTGTACAGAGTGTGAGTAGCCTAAAAAGCATTGCTCTCTACTCAGTCAGACACACACACACACACACACATTTGACAGGTCTGGGGTTAGAACACCTACCTAACTACTTACACTAGAGCAGTATGCAGTTACAGGATGCACTACAGAGATTACTGGGCTATAATTTTCCCAGAGGTGTATTTCTAGGTGCGTGACATCAGCAGCCTTGCCAAAGTTGAGTATATGAATTGTACGGAGTGTGAGTAGCCTAAAAAGCATTTCTCTCTACGCAGTCAGACACACATATACAAACACACACTCACACAATTGCCAAGTCTGGGGTTAGAACTACTACCTAACTAGTTTATCACTACAGCAGTACGCAGTTATGAGATGTGCCATGGAGATTACTGAGCTACAGCTCTCCCAAGGTGTATTTCACATTGGATGACCTCAGCAGACTTGTCATAATACTGCTATGGGGAGGGTGGTGTGTGCATGGGCCATAACCCATTCATGTAGGGGTTGACATGCCACATGCAGGCACACACGGCGTCATATGTCACAGGTATGTGTATACAGCTACTAGATGACTACTTCCTTGTACAGTCATGTTGCACAGCTGGCACATGTACCACATAGTCTGTTATGCTGACAGATACTGGTGGCTATTATCTGCAGTGAGTGACATCTGTACCTCATGTGTTTGGGGCCCTTTGGCTGTGTGCTGGGTGGGACAGGCCCAGATGGCTCCTTGTCATGGCCACCTTCTTCCACACATCTATGTCCGTCTACCTTTGGCTTATTATAGTGTGTTGTCCTTACATATGGGTCTGTATTCCTATCCACTGTGTGTGAAAGGCAGGTGTGGTGCATACTGACATGTGTCTGCACTAAGAACTGCGACTGCCAGATATGTCTGGCCCACTGGTGTTTGCAGACATGGCCTTCATGTGATTAAATGTGTGAGCATGCTCAGTATGACCTTTCAGTATGCTGTTGACTGACATTGCCTTCATTCCTCTAAATGTGTCAGCATGCCCAGTATGGCCATCTGTATTGCATGTGTGGATCAAGTCTAGGTAGTTTGTAATGCGGTGCTGACCTTTGTGTTGTACACCGACAGGTAGCATGTTGTGTCTGCAGGGTATCCATCGGTCATTTGGCATTGACTGTTGCTACATTTCTGCATAGCGGGAGGGGGACACCTGACTGTTTCTACATTTCTACACAGGAGTGGGGGGGCACACCTGACTGTTACTATAAGTGTACGTAGGATGGGGAAGCACACCTGACACTTGTACACATTTGCTAGGACTGTACTGGTATGTCAGTTACTCCATTTCAGTCTGTAGTCTTACCTATCACGCTGGCTAGAGGCATACCAGTGTACTACATATCTTGGCTTTAATTACCTACATATTAGTTTCTGACTTCCTAGCCTTTACAACTTACATCCAACTGCCTGGCCTGCTGTAGTCTGTCTGTGTAGGCCTGGGGGGAGGGGTTACCCATAGGACTCATTCAGAGGCCATAGTACAGCATTTGTTTGTGTTTGTCTATGCCTGTTCTGCTGGCTGAGACTGTTGTTGGGTATGTGAACCTTCCTGACTGGCATGTGTGGGTCTTATGGACACACATGTCACTCAGCCCATTTCCTGCAGTGGGTTTGGTCACCCTGTGTAGTACTGGCTACTATGGTAACTCCAGTATGTGTTACAGATGTCATGGTGCCACTGTGGGTGTCTACTGTCTGCTGCCATAACATTTGGCCACCCAATTGCCTTGCATGCTCACATCCATACCATAGCTACAAGTAACAATGCATTCTACTCCATTTGGTTGATTGACTTACCTTGAGGGGGTGCCAGACTTGAGGATCGTGCTGGAGGGCTGCCTATGTCAGATGCACATAGTACACTCCTTATACATGGTTGAGCACAGGTAGTGCCATGTTTGGCATACCTTTTGCTGTCTGTGCGAGTCAGAAAGAGGTGGCATTCCCTAGGTCACTACTGCATCAGTGCATATGCTATGCATTGCCTCTTTGCCAGGGCATACTGGGCATGCCTCCTACTGCCTACTGGGGCAGGCTCAGGTTGTTCCTCCTCTGAGTCATTCTGTGCCTGTACAGGCCTTGGCATTGGTGGGGGGGGGGGCTGTGTGGCCCTGCCCCATGCTGTTCCTGCTGCAACTGTTTCCGCAGGATCATACTGTGTAGCATAGCACATACCATAACAATTTGGGTTACATGTCGCTGGTGAATACTGCAAGGCTCCACCGGATGTGTCCAGACACTGGAACCATGACCTGAGCATCCCAAACACATGCTCTATTATATGTCTGGCCTGTGCGTGTGCCTCATTATGGCATTGTTGTTCAGGTGTTTGTGCATTTCTGATTTGTGTCATCAACCACGGCTCCAGTGGGTACCCAGCATCACCCACTATGTGACCGTAGGGGATGTCCACATTGGCAAATCTGTGGTACAGCTGTGTCCGATGCCATATGTGTGAATCGTCATAGCTTCCAGGGCAACCAGCACACACATTCATTATAATGCCCTGTGCATCACATACGACCTGGCAGTTGATGGAGGGGATGCCCCTATGGTTGATGTAGGCCCTACCCTGCTCACCAGGTGGTGCTTTGATGCATATGTGTGTGCAGTTTATAGCACCCACTACCCCAGGGTATTCTGCTGTTTGATGAAAGAGACGCATATTGCTGGTCAACACCTCATGTGTGTTGAAGAAATATACTTGCTCACTGGCATGTGCTGACATGGCATCCAGGAACTGGTGGAATACTCTGGATGCTGTTGCCTGTGAGATCCCCATGATATTCCCAGTGCTTTGGGAGGTACCTGTGGCTAGTATACCTAGGCCTACACATACCTTGGTATCCACTGGAATGGGTTCCCCTCAGCCAGTTTGGTGTGTCAGGTGTGGCTGGCACAGCTCAACAATTTACTGTAGGAGGTCTTTGTCCACCCTATAGTGCTCCACTATCTCCAGCTCATGTAGCTCCTGGTAGGTTACCCTGGGTCTGTACACTATTCTCCATCTCCTCACTGTGGGTTGTACGGCAGCATTCACATCCTCACCACCCTCAGCCTCTTGCACATGTTCTATGTTGCCTGCTGCAGCCCTTCTCATTTTGTAGGTTTGTTTGTTAAAATTTCCCTGCTTGCATACACTGGTGGTGTAGAGTGTGGAGAAACTAGAGGGGAAGGTGTTTGCTTAGTTTATAGTAGTGTTCTGAGCTGGGCTGGTCTGCTGTCTGTGTAATTGGCTGATTCTGATACATTTCACCTGCAAGCTAAGCTAGTCCTCCTTGATTACCTTCCTACTGCTGTTTTCCCTTCCCATTGCCTCCCTGTTTACGCCCATGCACTCGCCACACAAATGGAGTACTCAAATATACACAGAGCTGCCTTTTCCTAGTTTAACTTCCTTTTTCTTCCTGTAAAACCCAGTGCGCGGTGTGCACACCCACTTACACTTTGTAAAGAGTGCTAGGCAGGTTTGGACACACCTCTAGCTTAGCTGTGCTAAGCTAGGAGCAATCCCGAGCGGCAGGGCTCCAATCCACTTACAGTATGTCTGACACCCCCCCATGATGTCACCTATATCCTAGTCTTGCACCCAGCTATTTATACTCTTACACTCTTGGGGACCTGCCTCACACCCTGGGGAAATCTGGAATTCACTATCCTTCCCCCTCGTTTGCATAGGATTGCCTGCTAATGCATAGTTACATGTCCCACACTGAGCCTCCCCCCTTAGCAACCATTGCTCACTGGCCAGGTTGTCTTATGCCTGCCACTGACTTCCACGGCAGAATACTGCTTTTAGTTAGAATGCTTATTTTAGGTTTATTTTATTATTTTCCCTCCGATCCCATTTGCGCGCCTCTGCTCTATGCTTAAACAGCAAAGATCAGCGAAAAAAAAAAAAAAAGATTTTTTTTATTGTTTTAAACAGTTTGCAATTACAGTGGCCTTCTACTTGGCCATTGGTATGCTTCCTCAATAATACGTAGCCTTTATTTGGAGCTGTCATAGCTCCATTTTGTAGGTGGCAGAAATGTACTCGGTTACTAACCGAGTACATTTCTGCATTACCCTCATTTGCATGGTTTTCACCTGCATATGAGGGTAATTTGCATACAGGAGCTCGGTCCATGCAGGATTAATCTAAGAGCTCACGTGCATGTCCGGGAGCTTGTTCCTGGATCGCACGTCGGCCATATTGCCGAAAATAGCTCTTAGACTAATCCTGCACGCTCTACAGGGCTTTGTCTCGCACACACATACAAAAACTGAGAGGCTAATAAAAACACAGGCACAGATGCATAGACTCATACACACAATGCTCAGCAATTACATCAGTTTTATTGAATATGTACACCTCAGATGTTATAGTCTGATCAAGTGAATAAGGAAATGGGTAAATAACAACAGTAATATATTTTAGGTTGCTGATGTTTGACATATATAGTGCAAAGAATTACAAGTTCCCCCGATGCTCATGTGTATAAGGAGTGTATTCACTTTGTTGACAGTGTTGAACTCAGATGTCTGACTACAAACAAATGAATGATTTACTACATAAATAGCCATTGAAATTCAGTTCATTAGTATCAGAAGCAGTCTAAACCATTACAAGACATGTATGCATGGAGACGTGCGCACACACACACACACACACACACACACACACACACACACACACACACACACACACACACACACAGATACTTATAACTGCCAGTGCAGTTAACTGCTTTAGTTCTTTTTTTTCTCTTTTTCCTGCTTGATAGCCATAAGTTTTGAAGAGCCACGAGTCAAGAATGGAAAGGAAAGGATAGGTCCTTGTAACTGCTACTGGTGGTGCATTTACTTACATTAGTTCTTTGTTTATTTATTTATTTTTTATTGTTATTTTTCGTGCACACTAACCGTACCGTATTAAGAGCTGTTGACAATGAGGGAAAAGAAAATGGTGGCTGCAGTAAAGGATCTCTGTCTAAACACAGCAATTTCATGCTGGAATAGGCACACTTGTTTTACTTGCAGGGCTGTCACTGTACATTACTTTACCTCTTTGGAATGTCAAGTGTCTAGCAGGGAAAACTGATTCTCCAAGTATATTTTCCAGGCTTTATTGCCTGCCCCATCCTCTCTACTGCAAGGCATTCCAGTGTGCTTAGCATGCTACTGAGTTATGTAAGGCATATAACACCATTGCAGTCTGATGGCTTGCAGATAATTAGTAACATTAGTCAAGTATTTAATATTTACTGTGGTACACAGTTTGTATGTGTGGTTCACTACAGTAATAGGGTGTAGCAGCAGTAGCACTTGTAGAAGGTATTCGGGAAAATAAATGTTCTGTAACTAATACAGGAAGTGGGTTCTTTCTGGGCGGTAACTATGCATTATATTAATGGCAGGTGGGAAGAGAGTTTTTTCTGGGAAATGAGAATGTATTATATAAATAGAATGTGGGAAGAGATTCTTCTGGGTGCAGAGTATGCATTACATAAACAGTGAGTGAGAGTTGGAGTTATGTGCATAGAGTATGCATTACATAAACAGTGGGTGAGAGGAGAAGTTATGTGCATAGAGTATGCATTACATAAACACTAGGTGGTAGGAATTCATTTGGCAGAATATATCCATTCCATAAGCATTGGGTGGGGAGGTTCTTCTAAGAATAGTGTATGCATTACATAAACAGGTGGGAGGAATTCTTCTGGCCCTAGAATATACATTACATAAGCAGTATGTGCAAGATTTCAACTGGGTCTAGAGTATAAATAACATAAACAGTAGGTGGGAAGACTTATTCTGGGCCTAGACTGTGCATTACATAATCAGTAGGTAGGAAGCATACCTTTCAAATATCCCTGATTTTTATCTCTAATTTTAACTCTGTCCCACTTAATCCTCTATAAAAAATGGTGACATTTGGAGGAAAAATGATGACATTTATTATGTAAATAATGACAATAACTAGAGGTATACTTTCTTATTTCAGAATATTTAAATTAATTTACAATCTTTTGTTCTGTCAACATCTCAAGTTAATAGTGCCAACTTTTTAAAAAGTGTCACCGATTGTCCATGATTATTGATTTGTATCTAATTTTGGTGACTTGTTTCCCTAATTCAGTTGAGAACTATGGTGGGAGTAGTTCTTATGAGCATAGACCATGCATTATAGAAACAGTGTATTACATAAATGGTAGGTGGAAAGAGTTTTTTTCTGGACATACTGTATGTATTAAAAATTGGTAGGTGGACGGAAATTATCTGGTTATAGTGTATCTATTACATAAGCAGTAAGTGAGGGAAATTGTTCTAGGCTTAGAGTATGCATTACGTAAACAGGAGTCATTTTTGACTGCAGAGTATGCATTACAAAAACAATAAAAGAGTGGAGATCTTCTGTGCATATAGCATGCATTATGTAAACAAAAGGTGTGTGTGTGTGTGTGTGTTGCGGGGGCGGGGGGGTGGAGGCTCTCCTAGGCAAGCATGTCTTGTTTATATAGTGATATTTACAAGACAGGTAAAGGAACTGCTGAAAATTGTGAAAAAATAAACATGCATTACATAAGTGGGAGAATTGGATGGTGGTGTTCCTGGATGGGGCGCATGTTTGCTGTTGTGAGAGGGTGTCTTTGCACACTGAGCGATAATTTTACTTTTCTTACTTTATTTACTTTCTTCCTTTCTTTATTTTATTTATTATTTGCTGAGCGGTAATTTTACTGTTCTTTCTTTATGTACTTTGTTTCTTTACTTATTTTATTTATTTTTTGTTGACTAGTTTAGTCCCACTAGACTAGTAGTTTATTTCCAGGGGGACGTGAGCTGGTATTTATACATCTAGGGGAAATTTGGTCAGGGCGTTGGGGAATTCCCCTCCTCTTTGGAGTTGCTAGATATCACGGGACGGCTCTTATAGCAGTAAGGAAGATGCGTAGGAGAAGCAGTGTGGAAGAGGAGTGAAAAGCTACGGAGAGGTTTGAGGTAGGAAAGGATGTGGAGAAAAATGTATTCAATATGGAGCACCAAAATGCAGATAAAGATTGCTGTATGGTACAAATGAGCAGTGTTTAGCTGTCTCAATAGAGAATGATTTAAGCGAGTCCATTGGAGTGATGCAGATAACAAAACTGCTATCAGAAGGGCCTGCAGATGATGTTAGATTGTAAATAATAGAGCAGGATGATCCGGATGACAGTTCTGCTATTTCATGGGGTGGGATGACAGATAACTTTGTAGAAAGTACTGAGGATGGTAATGTAGAGAACCAGGTAATGTGGTAGAAGATAAAGCAGCAGTTAAAACTTGACAGAAAGTAAAAGAGGAAAGCTGCAACAAGCTGAAATGGAGTGTGGTTTTGTTACATTAGAGAATGCAGTGATAGCAGACAAAAAATGGAGGACAGAAACAAACTGTAATAAACAGGCAATGGCCAGCTGTGTTAAATAAAAACAAACCGTGACGTTGTAATAGGCAGATAATATGTATGAAACAGTTTGTGACTGTTCTGGGATTTTAAACTCAGTAACTTCAGTCTTTTATACATACAGAACAGAAACTTTTTGAAACTGAGGAACTGATGATGACATTTCTGATTATTATCAGAAAGAAGGCCATTTATCAATGGAACAATTATTTCTTTTCTGGTAGTAACTTAAATGTTAAAAAATGTTACTTTGCTGTATAGAACTGATGAACTGGAAGAAGTAGTTAAAAGTGCATGCAGGGTCTGGGTATTGATAACATTGTGAAACTTAGAGATGAGAGAAACTTATGGAATGAAGGGTGGAGGCTGGAAGCTGTTTTGTAATGTAAAACAACATGGTGAAACACTTGCCAAGGGTTATTTTTGTGGCTGGTTATAGAGGGACATTAAGATATGGCTGGTCTGCCTAAACCACCTTAATTTTGTGGAGACTTTTCTCATTTAATAGATAATTGTGGCAAGATGCAATCTAACCAGTGTGGGGAAAAAGGACATACACCAAGAAGGTGTGTGCCTGAATGCAGATTGTGTAAAAAAAGGACACTTTTGGATGGACTGTCAAGAGCAAAAAGTAAATAATGAGGAAAAAGGGGAAAGGGAAGAAACATACATGTGGAACTACAAGAGGCTGCGGGAATGGGTGAACTAGGTAAAGAGGAAACTGTAGAAGGAGAAAAAATGTGGAAGGGAAATTGAGGAGAAAGTTTGCATGCAGGAAGAGACATCAGGAGAAGGTATTGATACCAATAATTTTTGTAGTTCTAGCCAATTGAAAAATCTGATTCTGAGGATCAAGGGTTATTTGTACATAAACCCAGGGGAAAATATTCAAAGGGAGAAAGTACATTTAAGAAAATGAAAATTTAAAAATATTTCCCCTTAACTTAGAAAGAATGAAAAGCAACAATTTTATAATGCATATGAAAACAGTATTATTAACACTGTAAAAATAGGGATACTGAAATGGTGTGCTAAATGTGATGTGGATGTTATTCTTAGAGGATGTAATATTCCTGACAAGTGAAGAAAAGACTGCAAACAGAAAATTGTGTGTGTGCGTGTGTGTGTGTGTGTGTGTGTGTGTGTGTGTGTGTGTGTGTGTGTGTGCATGCACACATTTTGGGGGGTATAATATAAAACATACTAAGTGAAAGTTGCTCTGAAGTCATTTTGTTGTGTAAAAAAGCAGTGGAAATACTAGGTGTAAGAAGGGGAAGATTAACTGCTGTGGGTGTCAGGTGGAGAGGACATGTTTATGGACTTACAGCATTGTATGCATATACAACTATCAGGGAAAGAGAATTTGTTTTCCTAGGAGGTTACTAGGTTAATGGCCCTGGGGACCTTACAAGCCTAGCCAGGAGTTTATCCCCCAACAAAGAAACTTCAGTCTGCACCTTTTGCTGCTGTCAGTGAGGGACACAGGTGGAACCCCTCTGACAAATTTGTGGTTTCTCATCACTCATCAAGGTGGCACTTGAAGAGGCTCAGAGAGGTACTCTGACATGCATGGGCAGTCTGTTCCAGCGATGGGGCAGCCTCTGAGAAACAAACCTGTCTCTGCAGCAGGTTTTGTTAATGTCGCATATTAGATTTAGACCTTCTGAGCAGCGGGGGATAGGGGGGTAAGATTTGCACTTAACTTGTCAGCTAGAAGGTTGGCTAAGTCAGCAGGATCAGTGTAAGTGGTACCATTAAATACTAATTCGGAACAAACCTGAGCTTTGCCATGGAGGTTCCTGATGTAACTGAAAAAGGCTTTGTGTTTCCCTTTGTTTCAGAGGCTAGTTTCATTTCATAATTGGCTTTCGATGTTTTCACTAGTGATCTAATTTGCTTGTTGAGGCAAAGGAGGGAGTTTTTCCAATTTGGAATTTGTTCCTGTTTACCCTTGGACAGCAGTTTCTTCCTTTTGTTGTAAAGCCTGAGGATGTCCACCAGACAGGTTTGTGTTTCCTTGAGGAGTAAGTATTAATTCTGTTGAGTATGGCTGAGTCCATGCAGTTGTACAGGTACTTGTATACTGCATTGGCATACTGTTCGGCATAGTCGTCCGTGTCCTCTGAGGGGGGTGGCGGTGTGAAGCTACTCATACCCTCCTTTAGTAGGTTGTAGTCTTATAGCTTTTGAAAATTTTTTTAGCCTGGTTACGGCTGGGGTGGGGGGGTGGGATATAGAATTTGAATGAGACAGACCAATGATCTGATCTTACCAGGGAAGAACATACTGTGGGAGTGGTGCAGTGGTCACCCATGTTGGTGAAAACCAAGCCCAGAATGTTATCTCCCATTGCTGGGGATGAGACAAACTGGTCTAGTGTGTTAGAACTGATTAAGTTAAGGAATCATTGAGTGAGTGCATCAGTGCAGGAATAATTTACCCAGTGTATGGTGGGGTAGTTGAAGTCACCAAGGATCAGGGTGTTAGTGGGTACCTTGATGGAGTCAAGTAGGTCCAGGTAGGAGGAGTGGGTGTCCTGAGTCGTGCAGGGGGTCTATAGCTGGCTATAACTTGGATGGGTATTTTTGCCAACTGTCAGTTGCACCTGGAGTAATTCCAGTGCGTCATTTTGGCATGAAGATAGAGACACCACCACTCTTAGTCTTTCCAACCTCATTTTGGTGTCAGAAAGTGTGGAATGAGGTATAGCCTGATAAGGCAAGGGTGCTCTCCTTAGCCCTGAACTAAGTTTCCATGACTGCACAGACATTGGCATCTTTCAGTGTAAGGACAGCCTCTAGTGAGTGCATTTTCAGGTTAAGGCTCCTAGCGTTAAGCAGCATGACCTTCAATTTGCTTTTTGACAGATCGTTTATGTTGGAAGAGTTGTCTTTGGGACATGGCCTAAAAAATGCACAATAGGGGTGGCAAGAGCCTTGGCCAGGATCTGTAATCCCAGGGGTGACAAGTGGAGCCATCTCTGGCAAAGCATCGAGGCCTGTCAACCATATCTTCCCAGGCAGACAGATACTGGATCCACTTGGAAAGACACCAGAAACTAAGCCAGTTGTTGAAGTCAATTATTTTTTGTTGGTATTGTAGTATCATTCTTGGGGAAGGTAGTATGCGGCTTAGGGCTAGGGTCATACTTGCCTGGGACACTCACTCTGAGAGCTCAGTCATGTCTCTCATTATGTAGTCAAGGGAGGTACATCTCAAGTCATTTCACACCAACATGGACAATGACAGAGTCATACTTGTACCTTTGGTGGAAAGACTTAAATGTGTGCATAATGTGGCAGATACTGACACCTGACAGACAACTGACTGTGACCTTCTCCTTGTTGAGCCTGGTGAGGGGGACATCAGTGCCTCTTGCAATTGAGACACCAATGACTAGTATGTTTGGTTTATTGTTATGTCTTATGGGCTGCATTGGTTTATTGTTATGCCTTATGGGCTGTGTTTGCGAGACACTGGTACATTGTCTGCTGTGTGTGATGTGTTTGGTGTTGTGCGTGGAATGTTTGTGAGTGTGTTGTGGGAGTCTCTGTTGTTTAGGTAAGCTATTATTGAGGACTTCTGTATAGGTGTGTATGTATTGTGCATGGATATGTGATGTGAGTGGTATGGTGTTTGTGCTAGCAATCTCCTCTTTGTCAGGAGTACTGACTGTGGCATGAGAGAGCATGGATTCCAGGTTACTGATGTAGATGCATTTCTTGCAAGTAGAAGAATTATGTGCTAGGAGAAGAGGGCTGTCAGTGAACATGAGGTAGCTGCTACACTGTCTCAGTATGCCCATGTCAACCAGGCTGGCAGGAGAAACTGATGGGAATTGTCCAGACATAGTGCTCTAAGTATTTGGCGGGCTTATGGAGAGAGGGTTTTGATATGGGTTTGTCCACAAGAGTGTAGACCACAAAAACCTTCTTAAATGTAAGGTAGCTGGCCTGAAACACAAGTGCTAAAACCAAAACAAAGATGTTTAGAATAGCAGATAAATTTAATCAGGCTACTAACAAGCAGTAATAAATGCAGAATAAGAGCACTTTAACACTTAAGAGCACACAGCAAAGCAAAGTAAAGTAATAAAGTAAGTAGAACACAGTTACAGTAGACAGAGCTGATGACATGGGACTGGTAGGAAGGAGTGTTCAAAGTTAAAGAAACAAGGGGTATTCCTTCCCAGATGATCTCACTGTACCCAGCTGAGTGAGCATATTAGATGGGTCTGGGAGGAGTGTCCAAAGACAAATTTACAGCAGGGCCGGGCAATTCCAAAGCCACCAAGTTTATGAATACAACAAACACTCGGGTAGGAGGGTGGTAAAAACAGAAAAACAAACTGCAGAGAGAGAGAGAGAGAGACCACCAATATTCAATTAATATTCAGTGAAACAAATAAATGCAGTACAGTTTTGTTAACTGTCACTGAAACAGAGCAAGTGGTAAAAGGTATAATTACATCAGCTTTCTATGTCCAGCTGGTTGTAGAATCAGTCAGAGCCAGCTAAAGAGCTCTGCTGCTGAGCACAAATACACAGAAATGTAACTATAGCAGTAGTATAAACAACAGATAGACCCCCCCCCAGGCAATTAGATAAACACAAAGCTTCACATAATGTAAAACACCCCCACTATGAAACCATCTGGCTTGGAGCTCAAGTGCCGAATTAGCCCTGAGAAACAAATTGCAGAGAGAGAGAGAGACCACCAATATTCTGTTAATATTCAATGAAACAAATAAATAAATGCAGTACAGTTTTAACTATCACTGAAACAGAATATGTGCAAAAAAGTATACTGTTTTCAGCTTTGTATGTCCAGATGGTTGTAGAAGTCACAGCCAGCTAAACAGCTTTGTTACTCAGCACAACTACACAGAAATGTAACCATATCAGTAGTATAAATCAAATGATAGACCCCCCCAGGCTATCAGATAAACAGAAAGTTTCACAGGAAATAAAACAAACTCCACTATGAAACTGGCTGGCTTGCAGCTCAATTGCTGAACTAATCCTGAGAAACAAACTGCAGAGAGAGAATGAAAGAGAGAGAGACCACCAATACTCAATTAATATTCAGTGAAACAAATCATCACAAATTATCAAATATTTGACTATGTGATAGTTAACATGAAATTAACAATTGTGGGGGACTAATTATGATTTAAGGGGAAGACATAAAAAAGGACAAGATGTAAAAAAATACAGGAAGAGTTACAATGTGGTATGTTAGCTGTGTGGAAATTCAATGGTTTTATAGAAAGGGGACACTTGGATCTCTAATTAATTATTTTGTATTATTGGAAGACTTGGGGATAGTAGATGGTAATATAGGTTCATAGGTAGGTACTAGGCTATCGACCCTAGGTCCTATACAAGCCTAGCCATAAAGATTCCCTGGCTTTCAGCACTCAAAAATTATTTTCCTGTGCCCCTGTCGAGCAGAGCCACAGAAGTGATCCCCAGGGTGAATTTCCTATTTCTCATCCAATTGTCAAGATTTTTCTTAAAGAGGGCTAATAAGGTGCTCTTCTTGACATGAATGGGCAGTCTGTTTCAGAGTATGGGGAGTCTCTGGGACAGGAACCTATCCCTCCAGCATGTTTTGCTCATTGAGGTGACAAGGTTTAGGTCCCTGGAGCGTGTGGCTTGGAGGGATTGGGATTTCTTTAAGTGTAGCATGTCCAAAAACTCTGGGTTTGTATGTTAGGCAGAGATCGCCTCTGAGTAGGCGATATGCGACAAAGTAGAGCTGGAGTTTTTTGAGACAGTCTGCATAGGGCATCTGTTTGAGGCCAGTGATCCTCTTTGTGAGGTATTTCTCTGGCCTTTGGCCTTTCCAGTTGTTGTAAATGTCTTGTGAGGTACATACCAAATAGGGCATTGTACTCTATAATCGGTCTAATGAAGGATGAGTAGAGAGGAACAATGACCTCCTTGTCAGAGCCAGAATCAGTCAGAGCCAGCTAAAGAGCTCTGCTGCTGAGCACAAATACACAGAAATGTAACTATAGCAGTAGTATAAACAACAGATAGACCCCCCCAGGCAATTAGATAAACACAAAGCTTCACATAATGTAAAACACCCCCACTATGAAACCATCTGGCTTGGAGCTCAAGTGCCGAATTAGCCCTGAGAAACAAATTGCAGAGAGAGAGACCACCAATATTCTGTTAATATTCAATGAAACAAATAAATAAATGCAGTACAGTTTTAACTATTACTGAAACAGAACATGTGCAAAAAAGTATACTGTTTTCAGCTTTGTATGTCCAGATGGTTGTAGAAGTCACAGCCAGCTAAACAGCTTTGTTACTCAGCACAACTACACAGAAATGTAACCATATCAGTAGTATAAATCAAATGATAGACCCCCCAGGCTATCAGATAAACAGAAAGTTTCACAGGAAATAAAACAAACTCCACTATGAAACTGGCTGGCTTGCAGCTCAATTGCTGAACTAATCCTGAGGAACAAACTGCAGAGAGAGAATGAAAGAGAGAGAGACCACCAATACTCAATTAATATTCAGTGAAACAAATCATCACAAATTATCAAATATTTGACTATGTGATAGTTAACATGAAATTAACAATTGTGGGGGACTAACTATGATTTAAGGGGAAGACATAAAAAAGGACAAGATGTAAAAAAATACAGGAAGAGTTGCAATGTGGTATGTTAGCTGTGTGGAATTCAATGGTTTTATAGAAAGGGGACACTTGGATCTCTAATTAATTATTTTGTATTATTGGAAGGCTTGGGGATAGTAGATGGTAATATAGGTTCATAGGTAGGTACTAGGCTATCGACCCTAGGTCCTATACAAGCCTAGCCATAAAGATTCCCTGGCTTTCAGCACTCAAAAATTATTTTCCTGTGCCCCTGTCGAGCAGAGCCACAGAAGTGATCCCCAGGGTGAATTTCCTATTTCTCATCCAATTGTCAAGATTTTTCTTAAAGAGGGCTAATAAGGTGCTCTTCTTGACATGAATAGGCAGTCTGTTTCAGAGTATGGGGAGTCTCTGGGACAGGAACCTATCCCTCCAGCATGTTTTGCTCATTGAGGTGACAAGGTTTAGGTCCCTGGAGCGTGTGGCTTGGAGGGATTGGGATTTCTTTAAGTGTAGCATGTCAAAAACTCTGGGTTTGTATGTTAGGCAGAGATCGCCTCTGAGTAGGCGATATGCGACAAAGTAGAGCTGGAGTTTTTTGAGACAGTCTGCATAGGGCATCTGTTTGAGGCCAGTGATCCTCTTTGTGAGGTATTTCTCTGGCCTTTGGCCTTTCCAGTTGTTGTAAATGTCTTGTGAGGTACATACCAAATAGGGCATTGTACTCTATAATCGGTCTAATGAAGGATGAGTAGAGAGGAACAATGACCTCCTTTTTTCTGGATGAGAAACCTTTTGTAATGAGGTGTGTCACATAGAAGGATTTCCTGACTACTGTGGCGATGTGGTTATCAAAGGAGAGACTACTGTCCACCCATGTCCCTAGGTCTCTTATCACACTTTCGGTGTTAAGTGGACTACCAACTATGTGGTAGTTCATTGGCACAGGGTTTTTCCCAAAGGGGATGACTATGCATTTTTTGACATTGAGCTTGAGGCCATGGCTTTGACACCAGGCATCTGTCTCAGTGAGGCCCTTTTGTAGACTGTCCACATCATTTGGGGATTTAATAATGGTTCCCAGTTTGCAGTCATCTGCAAACTTTGTTAGCCATCGACCCTCTGTGTTGGCCTGAACTTCAGAGAAGTAGATGCCAAACAGGAGTGGATCCAGGACTGAACCCTGTGGTACTCCACTTGTCACTGGTCTGGATTTGGAGTCAGCTACTTTCATGGTGTGGGTTCTGTCAGTGAGCCAGTTGGCAACCCATCATGTGACTTAGGGATTTATGCCCAGTTTAGTGAGTTTATCTATGATTCCAGTGTGGGGGGGTGGTGTTGAATGCCTTGGTGAGGTCTAGATAGGCTGTGTGAACCACCTTACCCTTGTCCATGGCTCTGATGACTGCTTCAAAGAAGTCATTCAGGTTTAGGAGACATGATCTGCCTTTCACGAACCCAAACTGGGTGGGGTCCAGAGTATGAAGGTTACCTATGTCTTTGTTTATAAGTCCAGTAATGATACGTTCCATGGCCTTGCAGATCAGGCTCATCAAGCTAATGGGGCGGTAGTTCCCAGGGTCTGTGGTGGATCCCCCCTTGTGCAGTGGGTTAACTGTAGCTGTGCGCCTGAGGTGAGGCTATGATTGAACATGGTACTTAGGTGGGCTGCCAGTTCGTTTTGTAGTTCATGCAGAACACAGCCCAGGATGTTGTCTGGTCCCATGGATGCTGTATTCTTGGCTTTGGAGAGTGCATTTTTTACCTGTGCGGCCATGATTACCAGGACTTGGTATTCTTCCAGTATTGAAATGGGCCCTTAAGGGGGTGGGGGGGGGGGTGAAGTTAGCACTGAACCTAGCTGCCAGGATGTTGGCAATATCAGTTGATGCTGTATATTTAGTGCCATTGTGATGTAACTCAGTGCAGATCTGAGTTTTGCCATTGAGATTCTTGACATAACTATAGAATGCCTTGTGTTGTCTTTAGAATCTGTGGTGATTTTGTTTTTGTAACTAGCTTTGGATGATTTTATGAGGGATCTCAGCTTCTTGCTGGGGCTGACAAGGGAGTTTTTCCAATCTTGGGATTTTACTCTTTTTTGCAGCAGTTTCTTCCTTTTGTTGTAAAGTTTGTTTATGGCAGGGGACCACCAGATTGGCTTCCTTTTTTTGGAGGAGAGCGTCTTGGTTCTATTTTGGATGGCACAGTCCATGCACTCGTGTATGTGTTCATACAGTGCATTGGTGGACGATTTCAACAGTCGTACTTCTACTTTCTGTCTGCATGGGTGTCGTGAAGTTTGCCACTTCTGTCTTGAGAAGTATGAAGGTGGCTTTGGAGAAGTTTTTTACTGTGGTTACCTTAATGGGGCGGTGGAGGCGGGATGTGAATGTCTAGGGTGATTAGCTTATGGTCACATCTGACCAACAAGGAGCTGACCTCTGGTGTGAAGCATCAGTGACCCATGTTGGTAATGACCAGGTCTAGGATATTGGTGCCCCTTGTAGGGATATGGATCAGTTGATCCAAGGTGTTGGAATTTATGATTTCCAAAAATCGTTGAGCAAATGTGTTGGTACATGAGGAGTTTTCCCAGTTAATGGTGGGGTAGTTGAAGTCGCCCAGTGTTAGGGTATTTGGTTGTACCTTAATACTTTCCAGTATGTTTAGAAAAGTGGAGTGGGAATCATGGGACATGGTAGGGGATCTGTAGCAAGCTAAAATTTGGATTGCAGTCTTTTCTAGTGTTAGTTGCACCTGGAGAATCTCGGATGCATTATGTTGGGCAACTAGGCTGGAGGTGTGGATATCCTTGGTGAATATGGACATGCCTCCACCTTTAGTGTTTTGGTTCAGCTTAGGTGGCCGAAAGGTGTGATATGACTTGTAGCCTATTATTGCAGGGGTGCTCTCTGGAGCTTTGAACCAGGTCTCTGTCACTGCACAGATGTCGATGTTCTCCATTTTGAGGAGTGCCTGTGAAGGGTTTTTCAGACCATTTAGAAATATGGATGGAGGTGATAGAAGAAAGGGAGTATAATAAAATAGGAAAGGGAATAAAAAGAAATATTGTGAAATTATGAGATGAAACTGGACAGTGGGAAGTATTGTAGTTATGGAAGGTTCATATAACTGTGACGTCTATAAAAACAGGTCTGAATAGTAGATTGAATTTAAAGCGACAGTATAAAAAGTTTTTTTTTTTCAGTGTCAGGATAACATAAGAAAGGAAGAGAAAGTGAAGTATGGTAAAATTTATAGAAATGCATGTTAGAATTTAGAGAATAACATAAGAGAATATTATGATATGGAAAAATAAATAAGTAGGAGATATTGAGAAAAAATGAAGGCATTATTATTTATGCCCAGATATTATTTATCGGTTTCCGCTCTGTAGTGTGATCTTGAAGTTGGTATATTTAATTAGCAGGGGGGTTGCGGGTAAAAAAAAATTTTTTTTTTTAAGTTTCAAAACTTCGATCTTATGGACTCAACCTTAAGAAATTTGAAGTTTTACTTGTCTACTTCACATAATCGGGCACCCAAATGTTTGACTGTCATATGGCCAAGACCATATGATCGAACGTTTGAATGTTCGAAAATGTGAAAAAAAAAACAAAAAAAAACTAAACAGCGCTAGTGGGGGGGGGGGGGTAAGCCCCACTGCACCCCACCCTCCTGCTATTTAAATATACCAAATCCGAGATTGCACTACATTGCAGTAAAGGGAAATCTTCCCGTTCCGTGCTCTATGGAGATCCCCATTCAGAATGCTCAAACTTTTAAAAGTTCAATCATATGGTCTCGGCCATATGAAAGTCGAGCTTTTAAAAGTTTGGCCTTCTGAAGGGGACCCATATATACATATATGTATATGTATATATATATATATATATATATATATATGGTTCTACCTGACTTCGTCGACAGCGCAGAAGACCGACAGCGAATTGAGCTCCAGAAGACCGAAAGAACCGGACGCTAATCGCGAGTGGCAGAACATCGACAATGCAGAAGACCGACGACGGATGACAACACCAACGCCGAGGATGCCGACATGGGGAAAGGCTGTGTGAGTATGCGGTGACGGACGTTAGGGGTGCAGGTAAGTGTGGAGATTGACGGTCTGTGGGGATAGGGGTGTTAAGTGAGTTAGGGTTAGGAGGCGATAGGGGTGGGTTAAGTGAGTTAGGGTTAGCGATAGGGTGGGTTAAGTGAGTTAGGGTTAGGGATAGAGGAGGCGGGTTAAGTGAGTTAGGGTTAGTGAGCGGCAGGTAAGTGTGCGATAGTGACGGACCTTAGGTTAGGGTAAGGTTTAGTGTGGGCTTGTAATTTTGGTGTGCTTGTGTTGTGTGTGTGGTTTGTGGAATGGGGATGTGTTTTGTTTTAATTGTTATTGTGGTGTGTGCAGTGTATGGGGTTTCGTGTTTGTGTACCGTCGGTTATTTCGTTGTCGGTTATGTGTGGTTTCGTGTTTATGGACTGTCGAATATGTGGTGTCGGTGATGTGGTTGTCGGTGTTGTGTGGTTTCGATTATGTCAGGTAGAACCATATATATATATATATATATATATATATATATATATATATATACAGATAAAAGAGAAGGGATTTCAAGAACTGTAATTGGTTCATACCCTAGGGCCTATAAAAGCCTAGCCCCGGGAATTTCTTCCCACAATATTTACTTCCCTGGACCTCTGTCTAGCAGGGTGATTGACATGATCCCCAGGGTGAATTTCCTATCTCCCATCCAATCGTCAAGGTTCCTTTTGAAGAGGGTCAAGGAGGCGCTTTGCATGACATGTATTGGGCAGTCTATTCCAGAGCATGGGCAGTCTCTGGATCAGGAACTTATCCCTCCAGCATGTTTTGTTCACTGTGATGACAAGGTTTAGATCCCTGGAGTGTGTGGCTCTGAGGGATTGGGATTTCTTTAAGTGGAGCTTGTCCAACAGCTCAGGGTTTGACATGGCCTTGCATGTTAAGCAGAGATCGCCTCTGAGTAGACGATATTCCACAGAGTATAGCTGGAGTATTTTAGACGGTCAGCATAGGGCATCTGCTTTAGACCTGTGGTTCTTTTAGTAATGTATTTCTGTGGCCTTTCCAGCTCTTGTAGATGTCTTGTGAGGTACATACCAAATGGGGCATTGTACTCTATAATGGGTCTAATGAGGGATGAGTACAGTGTGACAATGACCTCCTTTTTTCTGGATGAAAAGCCCTTAGTGATGAGGTGTGCCACACAGAAGGATTTCCTGACTGTTGTGGTGATGTGGTTATCGAAGGTGAGACCACTGTCCACCTGTGTCCCTAAGTCTCACATCACACTTTCGGTGTTTAGTGTACTGCCTGCTATGTGGTAATTCATGGGTACATGTTTTTTTTCCAAAGGGGATAACTATACATTTCTTGGCATTAAGCATGAGCCCGTGGCTCTGGCACCAAGCATCTGTTTCTGTAAGACCCTTTTGTAGAATATCCACATCATTTGGGGATTCAGTAATGGCTCCCAGTTTGCAGTCATCTGCAAACTTTGTTAGCCAGAATCCCTAAGTGTTGACCTGTACTTCAGAGAAGTAGATGCCAAACAAGAGCGGTCTCAGGACTGATCCCTGGATTTGGAGTCAGCTACTTTTACAGTCTGGGTTCTGTCAGTAAGCCAGTTGGCAACCCTTGAGTGACATAGGGATTTATCCCCAGCTTAGTAAGTTTATCTATTATTCCAGAGTGGGGGATGGTGTCAAAAGCCTTGGTGAAGTCCAGATAGGCTGTGTGGACTGCTTTACCCTCGTCCACATCTCTGGAGACTGATTCAAAGAAGTCAGTCAGGTTCTGGAGACAAGATTGTCCCTTCACGAACCCAAACTGGGTGGGGTCCATTGTTTAAAGGTTGCCAGTGTCTTTGTTTATACGTTCCATGATATTGCATTCCATGCCCTTGCAAATCAGGCTCATCAGACTGATGGGACAGTAGTTCCAGGGATCCAAGGTGGATCCTCCCTTGTGGAGTGGGATAACTGTAGCTGTGCACCACTCAGTGGACACAAAGCCTGAGGTGAGGCTATGATTAAACATGATACTTAGGTGAGGTGCCAGTTCATTTTGTAGTTCATGTAGTACACAGCCCGGGATGTCATCTGGTCCCATGGATGCTGTATTCTTAGCTTTGGAGAGTGCGGTTTCTACCTGTGTGGCCATGATTATTGGAATTTGGCAATCTTTTGGTATTGAGATGGGCCCTTTAGGCGATGAGAGGGGGAGGTGATGTTGGCACTAAATCGATCTGCCAGGATTTTGGCAATATCCTTGGGATCAGTATATTTAATGCCATTCTGTTGTAGCTCAGAGCAGATCTGAGCATTGCCATTTTGATTCTTGACATAACTATAGAATGCCTTAGGTTGTCTTTGGAATCTTTGGCAATTTTATTTTCGTAACTAGCTTTGGAGGATTTTATGAAGGATCTCAGCTCTTACTGAGGCTGGTAAGGGAGTTTTTTGCATCCTGGGATGTTCCTCTTTTCTGCAACAGTTTCTTCCTTCTGTTGTATAGTTTGTTTATGGCAGGGGACCACCAGATTGGCTTCCTTTTTTTGGAGGAGAGCATTTTGGTTCTATTTGGGATGGCACGATTCATGCACGAGTGGATGTGCCTGTACAGTGCCTTAGTGTAGGAGTCAGCAGTCGAACATTCAGCTCCCATCTGCATGGGTGCCATGAAGTTTGTCACTTCTGGCTTAAGTAGCATGAAGTTGGCTTTGGAGAAGTTTTTTACGGAGGTTTCCTTACTGGGGGGTGGGGGTGGAATGTGGATGTCAAGGGTGATTTGCTTATGGTCAGACCTGACCAATGAGGGGGTGACCACTGGTGTGGAGCATCTATCTTCCATGTTGGTAATGACCAGGTCTAGGATACTGGAGCCCCTGATGGGACAGTGGATTAGTTGATTCAGGGCATTAGAATGTATGAATTCCAAGAACCATTGGGAAAAGGTGTTGGTATCCGAGTAGTTTTCACAATTAATGCCAGAGTAGTTGAAATCACCCAGTATTAGGGTGTTTGGTTGCGTCTTAATATTTTCCAGTATGTTTAGAAAGGTGTAGTGAGAATCTTGGGGCATGGTGGGGGATCTGTAGCAAGTTACAATTTGGATTGCAGTCTTACCTAGTGTTAGCTGCACCTAAAGAATTTCAGATGCATTGTTTTGGGCAACTAGCCTAGAGGTGTGAATATCCTTGGTGAATATGGACACTCCTCCACCTTTAGTGTTTCGGTCTTGGTTTGGTGGCCAAAATGTGTGGTAAGAGTTATAGCCTGGTATTGCAGGGTTGCTCTCTGGAGTGTTGAACCAGGTCAGTAAAGGGAGGATATGAAACTTGTGGTAGGTGATACTGTGATATTAACAAGGCATCTGTTACCAGTGGATATGTTGCTTTGTGGGATGCTATGGAGAATTATGGAATAGGTAATAGATTTAGGAGAGTGTGTATGCCAGCATATCAGAATAATACAGTGAGAGTATTAGTGAATGGGAAAAGGATGTCCCAGAAGTGGAATATTGTTTGCATTGGTGATGAATATGATAATGAGTGAATAACTTATAAAATGAAAGATGCTAGATATGTGATACAAAAGGAGATGATGATAATGGTAGTTTTGACACAGACAGATGATATAGTTGTTAAAGCAAAATATGGAAGAGGGACATGTTAGTTGTTTGGCTGGATGTTTAATGGAAATGGGGATGACTTTCAGTAAAGATAAATGCAACGGTTTAGGTAATGTAGTGAAAATGGGCAGGTATTTTTTAATGAGTGATTTGTCTTTTCTAGGAATAAAATTTGGGGAAAATGATGAAGTTATGATGTAATGGAAAGGCTGATAAAATAAATGTAAGAAATGATTGTTCTGTGGAGGATGTATAGATTAACATACAGGAAAACGTTTTATCTGCTGAATTCTGTATTAATGGAAAAATGGAGTATATGACAAATATTTATATGATTCCAGTGAAGTATGAAAGGAAATTCTACAAATGGTGTTTTTTTTGTTATGGAGTTTGGGATTCATCCCCATGAAAAGAGGTGTGCTTTATATGAATAAAGATGAAGGGGACTGAGGTGACTAAATCCAGATGTTTATTCTGCTTCTTTAAACGTGAATAGAATGCTAAAGTGGTAGAAGAAGACAATGAAAACTTAATAGTGAGGATGTTTTAATGTAAGTATAAACAATTCTGGGAGATGATGAGAATACTAAAAAAGTGAAAAGAATGTGCGAATGAAGAAATTAAAACATATCAAGAAAAAATGTTAAGATGGAAAATAAACATTTATGATTTAGCGAATGATAAAATGATATGGTATAATAATGTGATGAGACAATATTGTTATATAAATCCATGGGAAAAATTAGTAGAAGACACAATTAAAGCCATTAAAGTAAGAAGAAAGTGGTGTGGTGTTACCAAGATGGTGAAGTGTCAGGCTTTCTTATGCAGACTGGTAGTAAATAAGTTATCCGAAAAGGGGAATATGCCATATAAGAAGAAAGGTGAAAGAGTGTTTTATTTTGTGAGGAGGAAGAGACAACAGAGCTTGTGTTTTTGAAATGTAAAAGAGTGGCGAAACTCTGAAAATAGTTGTGTGAAGGAAACTTTTGAGACTATTAATGACATAATATAGATATGAATATGAATATGTATGGATATTATAAGAATACCAAGGAAGAATATGCACAAAGGGTACATTAAAATGTATTTTATGTAATATTGGTTATTTTAAAGAAAAACAATTAAATTTGCTTAATGGAATATGGATTTTGGCAGCTACATTGTGAAAAAAATCAGGTGATGGAAGAAGGAGTGTGGGTCAATTAAGGAAGAATAACATTTATGATGTAAGAAAAATGATAAGTAGCAAGAAATAGGAACATGTAAATCTGTGTCTGTAAATATGTAAATAATGTTAATGTTCTGTTATGTAAATAATGTTATTAATGTTCTGTTATGTAAATAATGCTGTTAATGTTCTGCTCCATAAAGGACCCCTATTATTTTTGAATAACTGCTGTGGGATCTTTTACATTCACATGAGCTACCACCAACTTGGGCAGATGGGGCCTTAGTTTAATATGTCATCTTAAGGATCCCCCCTTATGCTGCACTGCAGTATCAGCTGTCTACCAACCTTGTTCTCAGGTTTGAAGGGGAGCCCCTGGAGGTGAGTGGGGGTCTCTGGATAGTGGCTATACATTGTATTATTATGGGAGGTAAGAAGTAGAGACCCTAAGCAATGAATAATGTATTACACTGTCGTAAAGAAAAATCAGATGACCGATCTATGGGCTAGGCTTGTAAAGGCTCCAGGGCCATTGGCCTAGTACACACCTCTGAACCTATGACCCTAGAAATCCATATTAGGACAGAGTTGTGGTGTGTACCCACTGCTTGTGAATCACTGTGGAGTGACATCATCAGTGTGCATTCTAATTAGCAAGGCTAGCTAGAATACATAACTGATACCAACTGTATTCTGTCAATGAAAACAATTGTTTATTCCTCACAAAGGCACACAGCACTGCATGATGACATTCATGACGATTCTAAATCGCGTAGCCAGTCTGCAATGTGTATTGAATAAAAGTGTCTTTAGTCCTAGGCAAAGCTTTTGAAGAAAATGTGCAAACATTGCACTATTCAGAAAAACAAAATGGTCAGAGAAAATGTAAGAAAAATTAAAGGGTACTATAAGCATATCCATATGTACTTGATATACAAAAAGAATAAATGTACTGATAACTAGGATGATCGCTAAACTCGTGTATAGTAGTTACATGCAGCTGGTTTAAATAGATTCCAGCCAACTGGCAGTTTGAAAATAAAAGGATCAGTGGTTTTCATCAGGTCTGCTGGACATAATGTGTACTGACTTGGACTTATTTATTCTTCCTCCAATGCATTCAGGATTTTGGAGGAACCATTGCCTCTCCCTACAAGCATCGGGCACACGTAGGGAACACAAAATCCACTGACAAAGCAAAGCAGTTGGGAACCAAACCAGAGAAGTAACAGTGCTGAGGCAGCAAAGCTAAGTGTTATGTCACTGTGCTGCCTACAGTAAATTAGTTCAGGTGAAAGGAATTATTTTGCATAACAATAAATGAATTCCGTCTCTCCTTAATGCTCAAACTACTTCTTTTTAAGCATTCTAAAAGTATGCATTCATAAAATTTTAAAGAACTTTCTTTCTCTAGAACTGTCTGTCTTGTAAGGCAATGTTGTTGTGCTGTTTAAACTGTGAGTTTGGCCGGTTAAGGCCTGCATGCTATCAACTTGAACGCATAAGTGAAGCTTAGTAACGTTTATCTGCACTTTTTAAAGTAATTTATTTGTGTTGCATTGAGGAATATCTAGCTGGAAACTGTGACTGTTTTTCAGTAGTATATGTGGTATTTTCAGTTAAGGCTTGTTAAAAACCGGCATAGCCAGTGATAGGTGGGAGTAGTTTCCTTCATTGTTATTCAGTTTCTGTCTTACACAAGTGGTACAGTGAATTATCTTCTTTTTAAACTGTGAGCTTTGGCCGGTTAAGACCTGTATGCTATCAACTTGGACACATAAGTGAAGCTAAGTAACTTTTATCTGCACTTTGTAAAGTAATTTGTTTGTGTTGCATTGAGGAATATCTAGCTGGAAGCTGTGACTCTGTTTTTCAGCAGTACATGTGGTATTTTCAGTTAAGGCATGTTAAAAACCTGCATAGCCAGTGATAGGTGGGGGTAGTTTCCTTCATTGTTATTCAGTTTCTGTTTTATATAAGTGATACAGTGAATTATCTTCTGTTTGAACTGTGAGCTTTGGCCGGTTAAGACCTGCATGCTATCAACTTGAATGCATAAGTGAAGCTAAGTAACTTTTATCTGCACTTTTTAAAGTAATTTGTTTGTGTTGCATTGAGGAATATCTAGCTATAAGCTGTGACTCTGTTTTTCAGTAGTACATGTAGTATTTTCAGTTAAGGCTTGTTAAAAACATGCATAGCAAGTGATAGGTGGGGGTAGTTTCCTTCATTGTTATTCAGTTTCTGTCTTATACAAGTGGTACAGTGAATTATCTTCTGTTTAAACTGTGAGCTTTGGCCGGTTAAGACCTGCATGCTATCAACTTGAATGCAAGTGAAGGTAAGTAACTTTTATCTGCACTTTTTAAAGTAGTTTGTTTGTGTTGCATTGAGGAATATCTATCTGGAAGCTGTGACTCTGTTTTTCAGTAGTACATGTGGTATTTTCAGTTAAGGCTTGTTAAAAACCTGCATAGCCAGTGATAGGTGGGGGTAGTTTCCTTCATTGTTATTCACTTTCTGTCTTATACAAATGGTACAGTGAATTATTTTCTGTTTAAACTGTGAGCTTTGGCCAGTTAAGACCTGCATGCTATCAACTTGAACGCATAAGTGAAGCTAAGTAACTTTTATCTGCACTTTTTAAAGTAATTTGTTTGTGTTGCACTGAGGAATATCTAGCTGGAAGCTGTGACTCTGTTTTTCAATAGATTCCCGCCCACTCTCCCTGTTTTTGTGTTGGTGTTAATCTTGGTGGCTTTGAAACTGCCCGCCCCTCTTGTAAATTTGCACTTGGATACTCGTCCTGGGCCCATCTCATTTGCTCACTCAAAAAAAAAAAAAAAAAAAAAATTATCTGCTTTTACTGTATTTGTGTTTCTTCCTACTTTATTTTGCTTTTGGTCATCTTAAAAGTACTCAATTGTATTTATTACTGCTTGGTGTAACTCACTCTAAGCCTTTAAGTTTAAGCACTTGGGCTTCAGACCAGTTGTTTTACATTAAGAAGGTTTGTGCTCTGCACTGTAGTGGCAGGACAGGTAGCTTACATCCTTCTAAGTTGGGAACTGCTGATTGAGGGCTCAGTGTTTGTTATTCTAAAAGTGTATTAATTCTGGTTTAAGCACTTGGCTTCAGGCCAGTTATTTTACATTAAGAGGGTTCGTGGTCTGCACTCTTGTGGGAGGAGAAGCTGGACTCTGCCCTTCTGAGCTGGGAATTTCTGGTTAAGGGCTTGTAGTGCTTGCATATTTGAACTGCTTTTTACTAAACTGGTACACCTTGTTTGATGTAGCATAGACTAGATCCAGGCCTTCTGAATCTACCTTTGTTTGTATAACTTGAGCACTAATCCAGACATTCTTTAAAGTATTCAATAGTATTTATTACTGCTTGGTAGTAATTTGATTAAAGTGTAGCTATCATTCTAAGTCTTTTGGATTAAGCACTTGGGCTCAGACCAGTTGTTTTACATTAGGAAGGTTTGTGACCTGCACTGTGGTGGCAGGACAGGTAGCTTACATCCTTCTAAGTTGGGAACTGCTGATTGAGGGCTCAGTGTCTGTTATTCTAAAAGTGTATTAGTTCTGGTTTAAACACCTGGGCTTCAGACCAGTTATTTTACATTAAGAAGGTTTGTGGTCTGCACTCTTGTGGGAGGAGAGGCTGGACTCTGCCCTTCTGAGCTGGGAATTTCTGGTTAAAGGCTTATAGTGCCTGCATATTTGAACTGTTTCTTACTAAACTGGTACGCTTTGTTTGCTGTAGCATAGACTAGATCCAGGCCTGCTGAATCTAGCTTTGTTTGTATGCTTGTTTGCTTGTTATTTCCCTGAAACGCTAATTCCACCTAAAACGCGGCTTTTCAGCGCTTCTGTGGATCCCTAGTGACATCTGCATTGCTTACTGTACTTATTTCCTTGTTTCACTTGAAAGAAAGTTACTGCTTGTCATTTTTGCATTTAAGTTACCTGTAACACATTGCATTTAGGTTACCTGGCACTTGCTCACTAAAGCAATTATATAAGTCAGCACTAAAACATTAAAAGCACTACACCCTCACAAACTCCCCTTGAGTACCTTGTTCCCCATTGGCCCTTTTTTTTTCAATTATAAAGGAATTCCCAATACTATTCTAGCTTGTCCAAAGGTCAGTTGTCAATCTCCTCTCCGGTCCAGCTGGTGAATCTGGGAATCTTGAGGCAATGTTACAACTGTCTCATGTACACAGACAACCCTCTCCTCCTCCCAACAAATTCCAACACATGTGAGAGATGCAACCATAGAGCCAAACTGGAGGCTAAGCTCTCTCAACTCAGTAGTGGCGAAACCTGTCAGGGGGAGAAGGAAACCACACTCACTACAATTCCAGTCTCACATAGACCTACCATGACAGCAAACCAAACACATAAACACACAAAAACATACTTGGAGGCTCTAAATAAAAATCTGCCTAAGCAGCAGAGACCTCCAAAGCAGACACCCAAGCAACCGCTACCCCAAAACAAAACACGTGCAACACATAGCTCACAAAGCCAGTGTGCTGAACAGTCACAGCCCTTAAGGCTAAACAACACACCTGATACACTTGTAATAGGTGACTCTATCGTCAGGCACACTGACGTCCCGCTCACCAGGCTGAACAAGGAGAAGGTCACGGTGAGCTGCCTGTCAGGCGTTAGGATCCGCCACATAACACAAGCACTCAGGTCACTCCAAGGCAAGTACAAATATGACTCAGTCATTGTCCATACTGGTGTGAATGACCTGAGACGTAACTCCCTGGACTACATGAAAAGAGACATAGAGGAGCTCTCTGAGCATGTGGCCCAGGCCGGTATGACCCTGACCTTGAGTAGCACCTTACCCTCACCAAGAATGATGCCACAATATGAAGACAAGATGATCAATTTCAACAATTGACATAAGTATTGGTGTTATTCAAAGGGGATCCAATGCCTGTCAGCCTGGGATGACATGCTCGACAAGCCACGATGCTTCGCTAGGGATGGCTTGCACCTGTCACCCCTGGGCTTTCGGATATTGCCAAAGGCTCTTGCTACCCCCATTGTGCCTTTTTTAGGCAAGTCTCAAAAGACAAACCCACCTCCATAGGTATCACAAGGGATAAGAAACTAAGAGTAATGCTACTCAACACCAGACATCTAAACCTCAAGATGCATGCACTCAAAACTCTCCTTAGCATGGAGAACATCGATATCTGTGCAGTACAGAAACCTGGTTCAAGGCTCCAGAGAGCACCCCAGCACTACCAGGTTATACCTCATACCATGCTTTTCAGCCCCAAAACTTGGACCGAACCAGAAAAGGAGGGGGAGTATCAATATTCGCCAAAGATACCCACACCTCCAGGTTGGTGGCACAGCACGAAGCATCAGAGACTATCCATGTGCAACTAACAGTGGGTAAAACTGCCTTCCAGTTTATAGCCTGCTACAGACCACCCTCCCAAACCCAGGAACCCCACTCGGCCTTCCTGAGAACACTGGAAAATATGAAGGTCTCTCCAAACACCATTATATCGGGCGACTTCAACTACCCAAACATAGACTGGGAGCATTACTCTAGCTCCAACACCCTAGCTCAAAGGTTTCTAGAATTTATAAACTCAAATGCTATGGAACAACTTGTTACCACTCCCACAACAGGGGAAAACATACTGGACCTGATCATCACCAACATGAGGACTCAATGCTCCAGACCGGAAGTGTATCCCTCACTGGTAAGATCAGAACATAAACTAATCTCACTGTATATTCACATCCCGACCCCACCCCCTGCCCAGAAAACCACAGTGAAAAACTTCCCTAAAGCAAATTTCACACTCCTCAAAACCGAGGTGGAATCCGTCAAAACCCCCGGGCCTGTGGAAAATACGGCCCAGACCGCAGAATCCTTTATAAACGCATTCTATGAACACCTTCAGGAATGCATGGATCATGCAATCCCAAATAAAACCAAGACCCAATCCTCCAAAGGCAGACGTCCTGTCTGGTGGATCCCAGCCATAAACAAACTATACAATAGAAGGAGGAAGCTACTACATGATAGAGCAAAATCCCAAAAAGGGAAGGCATCTCTGATCAGTGTTAGCAAAAAACTATGGGCACTCATAAAATCATCTAAGGCCAGCTTTGAGAGAAAAATTGCACAGGACACTAAGAATAATCACAAGGCTTTCTTTAGTTATGTTAGGAACCTGGGTGGGAATTCCCAGATATGCTCAGAATTAGTCCAAAATGACAAAAAATACACCAAACCCACAGACATTGCCAACATCCTAGCTGACAGGTTAAGTGCAAACCCCCCCCCCTCCCCACCAAAAGGGCAAATATCTATCCCAGCAGAGTGCTGCCCCCCTGACATCTCAGATGCTCAGGTAAGAGCCGCCCTCTCCAAAGCAAAAAACACAGCATCAATGGGACCAGACAGTGTCCCAGGCTGCATCCTACATGAACTCCAAGAAGAGCTAAACCCAAACATAAAACTACTGTTCAATCTCAGCTTTATCACAGGATATGTACCCAAAGAGTGGCATACAGCAACAGTGGTCCCTCGACACAAAGGTGGTGCCTCAACGGATCCTGGAAACTATCGCCCCATAAGCCTGACTAGCTTGGTCTGCAAAGCTACGGAAAGGATCATCATAGACCTCATAAAAAAAGATATTGGGGACCTACAGACACTGGATCCTACCCAGTTCGGCTTTGTTAAGGGCTGATCCTGCCTCTTAAACCTGGTCAATTTCTTTGAAACAGTCACCAAGGTAATTGACGAGGGGAAGGTGGTCCACACAGCCTACATGAACCTCGCAAAAGCCTTCGATACAATACCCCACCCGGGCATTATAGATAAGCTCACCAGCTTGAATATAAACCCCTATTTCACTAGATGGGTTGCAAACTGGCTCAAGGACAGAACCCACATGGTTAGAATTGCTGGAGCCATGTCAGACATCAAACCAGTTACAAGTGGTGTCCCACAAGGCTCAGTGCTGGGAACTCTCCTGTTCGGTATATATTTCTCGGAGGTACAGGCCAACACGGAAGGACTGTGGCTGACCAAGTTCGCAGATGACTGCAAACTGGGCACTATAATAGACTCTCCAGCTGACACGAGCATCCTCCAAAAGGGCCTCATAGAAACAGACAACTGGTGCCAGAGCCATGGCCTCAAGCTAAATGCCAAAAAG
>NC_056728.1:154145236-154215236 GCF_019279795.1 Protopterus annectens | reverse complement strand
CTATAACCTCCTGATTTTAAGAGTACCATAGAGTCAGTGAAAACTCCAGTATCTGAACGTAACAGCTTTAACCTCTGCAGCACTGCCACACTGCTTTCTGTGCATGCCTGCACATATACGTCAGTTTCATGGAGCTGTACACAGGTAAGGGCATTCTGGCAACTTTAAAGCACTGTTGAAATGGTGGTTTCTGTTTGACAGTGTGGTGGTAGTGGTGTTAGGACTCGTTGGCTAGGTTTTACTGATCTGGCATTTAACTACCTTACCCAAGTCCATACATTTGTAATGAGTTTTTATTTTTCTGCAGTACTGCTTTTCTGTTATTTTAGTTAAAGTTGTAAACTTTTTGCACTAAGTCAGTCTCCTTTCCCGTGAGACATGTTAATGTGTAGGAGGTGTGTGTGAAGTGCTTGCCTGAGAGCGCATTTAGGTACAAATTAGAGGTGCTGCTTACATAGACTGTTTAACTTGATGACTCACTTCTTAGAAAAAGGAACAACTCAGAATATCCAATGTTACCTGGAGCTGAACTCTGTCTGAACTCCTATGAATTGCCAAGTCTTTGCTGATATCATAAACACCCATTAGGCTAGTGCCCCTTTTATGCTCCCGAATTGGTAGAAACCATTACTCAACTGTTTTGCAGCTACAGTACAACATAGCATAGGTGTGCAAGGAAGCATTCAATCCTGGTTAAAAAAACTCCAGCTCTACTCAGTTGCATACCGCCTACTTCGAGGCGATCTATGCCTGACATACAAAGCTATGTCAAATCCAGAATTAATGGACATGCTCCACCTCAGTAAATCTAAATCCCTTAGAGCCACACACTCGAGGGACTTGAACCTCAGCACAGAAATAAATAGAACTTGCTGGAGGGACAGGTTTATAACCCAGAGGCTCCCTTCGCTCTGGAATAGAATTCCAGTTCATGTGAGGCAGAGCACCTCACTGAATCTCTTCAAGAAGAATCTCGATAGGTGGATGGGGGATCGTAGGTTTGTCCCAGGGATTACTCCCGTGTTACTATTAGACAGAGGCACAGTAAACTAAACCTTAAAAAGGGCACAGTATACTCAAATCAAGGGGTGGCGTAAGCCATACAGAATCGGGCTAGGCTTATAATAGTCCCAGGGCAGATAGCCTAGTATGAACCTATGAACCTATAACCTATGTAGTGACTGTTTATGGACAACTAAGAATTGGCCTACATAATCTCTAACATGTTGGAGTAGGGGTGAAAGTGGAAGAGAATTTCTAGACAAGAAGATAGAAAAGCAACTTAAGCATAAACGTAACTGTAATTGGAGAACAGTGGGTCATCCTAACAAGCAGTTCAAGGTGCAGTACTTACAGATGTTGGAATTAGGATAGTTTAATTGCTGTGGTACAGCAGTTTTCAGGGACTCAGTCTAGAAATCACTTTCCTGCCATATGTACTAGAACCTCACTGAATGACAAAGAAAGCTGTTTAATCTTAAGAAAGTGTGAGCCAATGCTGTACAGCCTACAGTCCAAAAGTTACACAGAATAAAAACCTCTGTAAAAGGAGTATTTAGGAGTGAAGGAAAATAAGTGCATTCTTCCCTAATCATTATGATTTACTATCTGAAGACTGGTACCTCAGCTGAGGCATGAAAAATGTAGGCCTGGAAGGAGACTGATATACCGATGGTGGGTCCACAGGACAATGGTTTGAGGCCTCAGAAGAGAAGGAAACAACTTTTGTTTGGTGTCACCATTTTGGGGAACATACTTCCTGGGGAAGAAGGAGATGGAGAAGTAATTTCCCAACCTTATGCCATGGCTAAGAAACACAGAAAATGAGGGTACATGGAGCAGGAAGTTGTATGTCTCTGTCTATGTAAGGGTAAATGATAATAAATGTGCAAAAGGAGTTTCAGATACCAGTGACTGGTCTTTTGGATGTATAAGAGTCAAATGTCCACACTAATTTGTAAATGATGTAGAAAATTTTGAGGCAGTCTACCTTTCACAGTTCTTTCTTCTTACGCTCAGTGTTACACAGATTCCCTTATGTCTGTTTGCATGTAACTTGTGGATGCAATAGGACAGCAGTTTCATCAGTGCTAAAGGTGGATAACATATACTTGGATACTTGGTTGTTTTTCATCTGTCAGCAGTGGTTACTGGGTGAGGAAGCCACTTTTCTTCAAGATCCCACGATTTTGGATTTAATTAAAGTGAGGAGTGAAACTGGGAACCTAATTCTGTACTGTAGAATCTTTCAATAAGCTGTCCCTCAAGGATCTATCCTTACACCTATTCTTTTCTCTGTATGCATTCTTAAAAAATCCCTTATCCCCTAAAGCACATTCTAATCATATTATAAGCAGATGGCATGGTCATCTTCAGATCCAACCAATCACATCCTAGGATACATATTCAACTCCATAATGACCTATATTCACTCACCCAATGGCTTTTTTATACCAAACACTTATTAAACTCCTTTAAAACAAAATCAGAGCTATACAGCACACATCAAATGCTTGCCAAAACTCCTAAGACACTTCGCATTACAGATATAAGTAATTCTCCTGTAGAAGCAACCACTTCATTCAAATAACTGGGAATCTGGTTTGACTTATGTCTTAATTTACAGAACCACATTAAAAAAAGCACATCAGAAATGAACTTGCTACTTTTCTGGGCCTGAAGTCTCTCCAAGTATATAATAGCCTCAGCAAAGACAGCCATAGGCAAAGGAATTCTACTTGACCATCTGGAGTATTGACTGTCCATCAAAGAAAACTACAACCACCTTACAAATTATCTTCAATGAAATAAGCTGCTTCATCATAAACTCATCTTATCAAGAACACCACTCCATAACTCTCTAAAACCAGATGACTGCCCTGCCAATGTCTGCAGGTCGAGAGGTATGTGTATATAGTGTCAGTCTGACCTCCTCATTCGCTCCCTGTTTTACAGAGCCCTAACTCCTGAGTCATTCTCACCTATAACACACAAACTATATCCTAAAACCTTGTCATACAATCTGAGACATCTCTCATAATTCACCCCAATTTGGTCCCACCTGGAACTAATCAGCATTGTACAGTCAGGCTTTCTCCACACTAGGCCCTAAATTCTGGGACTCACTGTCAGCCCCCCTAAGATACCTTGTCTCATATACAGAGTTTAGAACTGAACTTTAGAAACCCTTACTTACCCAACCTTCATAACTGTGCCGTGAATCTCATCACATCACCTATGTCTCACTAATTTTCCTGTCTCTCTGTTTATTCCTTCTCCTTCACTTATTCATCCTAACAGTTCTACTGATATCTTTACTCACACCTTAATCTCCTTTAATCAATCTATTTTTTTACTTCCTTTTCTCCTTTTCCATCTCATCTATTAGCCCAATTAAGCTAGTTAGTTAATCAAGTTTGAAACAACAGACTCCAGAATCCAAAGTTATGACCCTATGCATTAATTACTTTTGCATATTTTTTTTTTAATTTGCCTTTCAGTCTCGCATGTGTAAAGGTTATCTAAATCTGAAAGTCTGTGATGATATGTATCTCTGTATTACACTATATATAACATAATTTTACATTGTAATAACTTTGCAATGACATTTGAATGGATAGCATTAACAAATCTTTCCTTCACCCATTTTTGAAGACTGGAGTGCAGCACCAAAATGAATGTCAAATGATTCCTGAGGTTGCATTTGTCAGGGTCACATACTGTAAGAATGAGTTATGGAACTATTAGTCATGGCTGAGACACTTCATTCCTAGAAATGCATGAAAATATTATGTAATCATTGCATGACAATGTTGTGTCAAACGTGTAACACGAAAACAAAATGGAAGCAATATGTACCCTAAAATAGCTGTTATACATAGAGCTTAGATTCATACCCCAAAAGAGCTGTCATACATAGAGCTTATATTCAACACAGTACTATACCAAGGTAAAGTGAGACTTTCCAAAATTTGTATGTGACGAATTTCCATGTCCCACATTTAGTGATGCTCTTTAGCTTGATAATAAGATGGGCAAGGCAGCAGTAAACTGAACAGTAATACTTCACAAAATAGTGCATTACAGAATCTGAAGTGCATTTGAGGCCAGCATCATTCTGAAAATTTCACTCTATCAATATTAAGTATTTTGTATACAAGACAAATGTGCTATTTAATCTTGGAAATATTTATCGTACATGTTTCAGGAGGCCACAATTTCAGGTCCACAGCATTTGAGATAGATTTAAGTATACAGCAAGCAATGAACTTCTCAAGTGCATGGACAGTACCTACCATGCAGCACATGTACACATATACACACAAGACACACAGACACTCACATACATAAGTAAAATACATATATCCATGGAAGTACACACACACACACACACACACACACACATACACACACACACACACACACACACACACACACACACACACACACACACACACACACACACAGAGTTTCACCTAGAGGTACAGTGCATCACAACCCCATGTATGGGTTGTGCTCTCACACCTCTGTATTAATGTACTTACTCCAAAGTTAAGTCACAGTTGCCATGCATGACAGGGCATGGTGATTCTCATCTGCCATGTTTTTTTTTGCTTGTACCTCAGACTTGGTTGTTTCCATGACTTGCAGTTAGTAAATAATGAAAAAGTAAAAATAGTGGCTATGTATCCTACCAGAATCAATCTTTAATACTTACTTGAAGGTTGATTGAAGATCTTTGAAGAAAAACATTAAGCCATGAGTGAACTCAAACCATTATGTGGCTGAAAAAGCTCTGAAGTTAAAGATGGGTGTGAATCGCTTGAAATAGTGAGAAGAATTTCCTTTACAAGACAAATTTGTACCCTTAACAAAGTTCCATGGGATGCAGGTAGAGATCCAAAGTAAGCCTGCATAATAAGTAAAGGACTACTGTTTAAAAATCTGACAGGAACAAAAACAAGGTAGGTGGGATGAAAATCCTAAATTGTGATTTACTGTGCTGCTTTTACCATTTTTCAAAGATTTCGGGTGTTATTCATAATCCAGTGTTTCACATATGTGTAAGGATAATCTGTGTGCATTTACACATCTGTTTAACCCCTGCAGTGAAACTCGTACAGCAGTTTCACACACCTGAATTGGTGTAAAATGAATAGAAGCTAAGTGTTATGTGTACATTAATTTGTATATACATAAAGTCACAAATTGTATTGGATATTTTTGGCAGGAACCTGTGGGCATGAACATCCACTGAGCTGAGCTGATCTTTGCTGGTCCACGGCTTACCCAAACTGTTTAAGGGTGACCTTATATGGACACCCTGCTTTTAGCTTTTATAAGAAAGGAAAGGGAGAAAATAGAAAAGCTGTAAAAAAGGGGGGGGGGGAGAGAAGAGAATGGAAACACAAAAAGAACACATTAAGAAGATTGTGCTAGAGCAGGTGGGAGGGATGGGACATTGTGTTTTTGTGGAGATAGAAACCCTGTTTTTCATTTATTTTTATAAGAAAAGTTGGGGAAAGAGCAAGGGTAGAGGGTATATAGGAAGGGTTTAGGGAACAGTTAAGAAAATTTTAAGAACATAAGCATAAAAAAGAAACCAGGCAAAAAAACTATATTGGGCTGATGCTTGAGTAGATAAGACATACAGACAGACAAAGAACAAGATATACAGATGGCAGGCAGACACAGAGGGAGAATTAAGATATCCATGAGGCAGCTACCACCCCTCTCTAGAGGGCTTTAATTATCCCTCCGTCATTGATGGACCTAGAGTGGGACCGTGTTGGTATGGGGTGGTGGCCTTTGATGGCTGGAAGGCTGGGGCTGATTGTGTCAGCACTTCTTGTGTCCACTAGAGGAACTATTGAAATAGGTACAATTTCCTCTCCACAGCTGTCCTAACTGTAGCCTGAAGGAGGTCTTACTGCTCATGATGCTAACTTACCAGGCTGCTTTCCACTAGAGGACCCACAGAGGTGGAGCCACTGCCTCCACTCTGTGAAGACATCCCTAGATGGGCAAAGGAAAGTAGAGATCTTTACTGACCTGGGAGGCATGTTGATGGTCCAGGCACGATTGGATGTGCAGGGAAAAATAACATAAAATGAGAGACAAAACAAAAAAAGAGACAGAGAGAGAGAAAGAGAGATAGAAATGGAGACAAGAAATGCACTCAAAATGTTATGAAGAAATGTCATTTATTTAGTTTTTTAAAACACCTTTATTGAATTATCACTTGTGTGATAAATAAACTTCAGTTTATATAAAATAAAACAAAACAAACCATACTAACTTGTTCGCAGTTACAAATATTACAAATCACTATATATTCTTTTGTACAATATACTCAACCCAATATTATATAAATTGGTCAGTTCCTGCCTTCCCTTAAGCCTCATTCCTCCTCCAAAACATTTTTCTGCATGTATTCTTACAGTTTTCATTTTTTCTATGTAGTTTGCTCCTACCCTTTCCTAAAGATCCGTTTCCAGTTCTTTTATCTCTGGTACAATATTCACTACTTCAAATACTGTTGTTTTAAACTTTGATTTCCATTTTCTAGTAACTGCTTTTTTGGCAGCCACCAGAATTATTATAACAAGGCCTTACTACATCTGGAAAATTCAGATCCTGTATGCCAGCTCAAAAAATAATTTCCTTAGTTATATCCATTTGCTCTGGCAATATTTCTAACACAATACATTGTAGGGAATTTTTAAAGTCTGCCAACTCGTTACACTTCCAAGACATATGTTCCCATTTACCTCTTTCTTCCTCATAAATCTTCCAACTTTTGGCATCTACCTGAGGAAAAATTCTCCGTGAAGTCTGCTTGGAGTATAAAAGTACCTATGCAAACACTTCCAAGCTAAAATTCTAAATCTTCCAGACTTGGTTGCATATTTGGGAGCTATGCCAGTCTCTCATGCCAGTCTTTTTTAACCTCCTCTGATTGATTCCTATAGTTAATGTTCATTATTTTATATGAAATACTAATTATCCTTTTTTGAACAGCAGCTTCTGTTCTAGATTCAGCTAAAAACTTTACAAGAGTAGTTCTTTCACTTTGGATTCCCCTATCCCTTTCTTTTTGCCTATACTATGATATCAGTCCCTGATAGGAAAGGCAATATCTAGCCTCCAGTCCAAATGCCTTCTTGGCCTCTCCCCATTCTGCTACATTTCTCTCTCTAATTATCCTAATACCTTGGTTCCTTTGCCAGCTTACTCTAGTAAATTTCAGCCCCCTCTTGCCTATTCTCTGTACCCCTAATTACAATCATCCCGGTTGGCAGAAACTCCTTTCTTCAACCCCATGTTGGCGTAGTTCTTTGAATGCTTTATACTTGATTATGAATATAATATTCTGTATAGCTGTTGTTATTCTCCAAAATCCCACTCTCTCCTTATTTCTTGAATTGATTTCCTGCCTCATCATTATCTCTTTCCACTTTGAATTCTAGTCTTCTGCTTGTGTTAAATATAAGAACCTTAACTGTGTAGCTCTAAAATATCCCTTCAAATCAGGTAATCCTAAACCACATTGTTTTAGTGGAAGGATCAACTTATCCTACTTGACTCTTGCCCTCTTCCCTTCCCAGAAAACAATTATTTCACTCTTTCTTAATTACTATCCACAACTTCAGTTCTGGTTGATAAAAATATGCCACACTTAAAAGTGAACAGATGAATCATTTTCACTACTTGAATCTTGCTATCCGTATTAACAGGCAAGAGATTCCATTTTCTGATTTTTATTATCTTTTGTTTAGTCCCTTTCCACGTATCCTTAGATGCCCTAACAGAATCCTTTTTAAAACATACCTGTAAATATTTAATTTTATGTCTTCATAAATATGGGTATTGCTGAATCACTTAATTTGTGGCTACACAGCTTACAGCTATAGTCTTTGTTTTATATTCGTTAATTGTATATCCTGAAAAAACCTGAAACTCTCTCAGAATGTTCCACAACACGTCCTTTTCGGGTTTTAGCAGGTACAAAATAATATTATATGCAAATAAAGCCAACTTTTTTGATTGCCAACCAACTATATCCTAGAATTTCTGAGTCCTTATTTTCTTTGACAATGGTTCTAAATATATCATAAATAACAAAGGAGAAAGAAGACACCCTTACCTGGTTCCTCTCTTCAGATACAACTTATCAGAGAGGAACCCTCCTACTTTGATTTATGCCTCTGATCCCATATCCTTCTAAGTAACATAAGTAACATTATTGTGTCAGGGAATGCAAATACTTCCATTGCCCTATACACTAAATCCAAACTTACTCTATCAAATGCTATTTCTGCATCCAGACCCAACAAAAAACAGATAGATGGGGAAGCACCAGTGTCTCGTTTTTACTTCATTACCCTGAGATTTTATTTTAGCTAGCCCAGTTATTGTACCTTGGGGAATAATATGCCAGTTCTCTCTGAGTTCCTAGTACTGAATTCACATCTTCCATACAAAGTATTTTCATAAATTTCTTCAGAAATCTACCCACTTTAGTTATATTTTCCCTTCTAGCTCCCTTGATACACAATTTCATTTATTTTAATAACAGAAAATTAAGCATTTCATTACTGAAACAGAAAGTGCCATTTAGCAATGTTACAAATCTTTCTGGTAACAATAAAATTAATTAATTTGGACTACTTTTTTTGGCAATTTTATTACTCCTTCTTATTACTCCTATTTGGAGTAACATAATTTTATTTCCTTCTTGACATAATGTGGATATTACAATTCCAGTGGACAACAGATGCTTCCTTTCATTTTGAATATGTATTTTTTAAAATGTTCCCACTTACAATAACTGTGAAGCATTTAGTGCAATAAACAATATTTTAAACTAGCTCCTATATAATTTTAATTGTTTCTTTCCTCCTACTTGAAAGTATAATTAGACATGGAGAAATCAACAATTCTTCATAACAGCCATTGCATTTGCGAGTGCTCTTTCTGCATTCAGCCAATTATGTAGAGTAATTCTTACGAATGGCCAATAGCAATTCATGTAATAATGCGTCTTTATTGAACAACCATGGGAATAGAGACTAATAGCCCTCTTGCTGTAATCTGTGAACATGTTTAAGTAGAAATATGTCTGTCCTTTGCATGGTTCTAGTTAAAATAATACTATGTTGGTATTGAAATAGCATACTCAATAACCAACAGATCTTTTCTTTTTTCTAACCTTGTTGCTTACAAAGGTAGGAGGAAAGTAGCAATTCAAATGATATAGGAGCCAGTTTAAAATATTGTTTATTGCACTAAATGCTTCACAGTTATTGTAAGTGGGAACATTTTAAAAAATACATATTCAAAATGAAAGGAAGCATCTGTTGTCCGCTGGAATTGTGATATCCACATTATGTCAAGAAGGAAATAAAATGATGTTACTCCAAACAGGACAGATAAAGGGCAACAGAAAGATTATTGGTTTTGAGAAATCCATTCTGCTCTCCTTGCAAACTGTTGCCTATGATATTTCATTTGTCATAGGAGGTCTGCACAGCCTAGCGCAATGCAACTGATATCAGTGACGACTGGTGAAAAGTGAGTTTTAGAATATGATGATTTGAGCATAACAGCAATTCACATTAAAATGAAAGTAAAGCCTGGCAAGTTTATATTCATAACAAGTAAAGGAAAGGAAATATCAATGACCTCAGAGACCTTATTGCAACATATACATCTCTATAATCAAGAACGGGTACCCGATCTTATAAAGAGTTTGACTTTACTTAGAATGTTGAACCATTCGAGTACCTTGATATTCCCTTATCTCTCAAGATTCATGATATTCTAAAGGTAACATGGAAATGAAGTTAGGTGATTGGAGTCAAGCTAGAAGATGGAACACAATGATTGGAGAATATTATGTGTTCACACCAATAGCAAAGAGTCATGCAATAAGTTAGTATTGGCCACATGGAAGAAGGAAGAATGCCTCAATTGGCCAAGAGATTTTACTTCATTTTAATAAATGTTGTAATTGGTGATTTACCACTTTTTAGCAGAAACAGTAATGCTATTGGTTAACGATCTGAAGAAGGCTTGCTTAGCCGAAAGCACTTATCGGAAATTGTGTGTTTATTTTATTTTCATGTTCTTAATTTTAATTATTAAAAGGTTCTAACAGTTTTGACTTGGAAACAGTGGTGGTAATCGAAGTTGTTTTTCTCTTTTCCACACTGTAGTGCGATCTCAAAGTTGGAATATATAAGTGGCAGCGGGGGTGGTGGTCATGACTGTCAGTGCTTTGTAGTACTGATCTGGTCCATATGTACTGCTACAAAGGGGACACCTGAGTGCAGAAGCTGAATTCAACTTTGCCTGCATTAGTGTCCGATATTTCACCCTACTTTGTATTCCAAACATCGAACATGTAAACCGCTTTTGATAGGTTTACATTCTGATGTTTGATTGTTTTAATAGTAAACCTACCTTGTAGGTACCATCTGCTTCTTGGACCTGCAATGGTTGTTGAACAACATATTGAACTGCCAGTATCGGTAATGAAAAATTAATGCCCAGAGGCATTCTGGGTGATGTGGAACAAAGTGCAAGACTGACAGGAGGGATTGAAAGATGTAATATGTTTAATGTACTTGTAGATTAATATGTATGTATATCTTTAAGAAGCTTTCTAGGGGTGTGCACAAGTGTATAAATACTGAGCATGTGTGAGCCTGACTGCCATTTTGTAGTCAGCTGGTGAGATGTAAGCATGTATGTCTGTGTAGTCTGTCAATTAATCAGTTTGTTTATATTTTGTACTGCTGCTATCCATCCTGATGTGTTTCTGTGTAATAAAGCATATAAACAAACTACTCCACCTGTTCGTCTTCAATGAGAAAAAGATGAGCAACACGGTGTCAGAAGTGGGATCCAGAAATCCAAATTCTGGACCAAGAAGGGACTCGGTTAAAGGTGGAGGAATATAGAGGAATGGATTATCCTTACTGCACGTATAATGTGAAAAAACAGGTCAGAAATCTATTTCAGCTATCAAAGCTTTACTTAAATGATTTCTTATTCACAAAATATGAAACTAAGCACTCAGAATGCTCTAAATGAATATTCTAAGCAAAAGAACATTTGAAAGTGTGTCATATTGAAAAAATATTCTAATAACTATGAAAAATATTTGAAAAAAAGTGCAAATCACATAAAATGAATAAAATAAGAACAACAACCTAATGTTTTTCGAAGTAGCTCATAACTCACACTTTTTCACATTTTTTAAAGCTATTCAAGATTTCTGAAGTATATAGAGAGTTTTCTTGTTTGTGCAGTATTACAGTATAGTTATTTTGCAAAACACAACCATTTCAAAGCATATTTCGTAAAGTACAGTATTTTGAAGAGTTTATTGTGCATTTGAATGTTATTACAAGTACTGGCTGTGTGTGCACGTTCGTACATAATTACAAGGGATATTTTTTTCAGTGTGTTTAAGCATACTTTGTTGGCAAAACTGAAGGATTTTTTAGACCAGCTCCTCTTGTATTTGATGATAATACTGCAGAGAACTGGAGAGTGTTTAAGCAATAGTATGATATTTTCATACAAGGTGCATTTTCTGATAAAGACAACCATGCAAAGGCATTTATTTTATTTATTTATTTTATTTTATTTTACATTTGTTGACCGGGATAGTCCAACTGGATGTATGTCCATTTTCAGCGGAGGCCCGGGGAGAAAAGCTCCATGGGTAAGCAGATACAGCATTACATAATACCAGCATTACATATTACAAATAGACTATTTACAGAGATTACATAAGTAAGCAAGTTAAACAAGTTCCACAGGTTACAGCTAATCCTGAGCACAAGTCAGGATTAAATTAAATTACACAGTAAACTGGTTAACAGATTTTTACACATTCTAGAGAGAGTTAGCCAGGCTTGATACACTGACATAGCCAGTTAAGTGACAAATGTTGTTTGAGTCTAGTTTTAAATTGACCTAAGGTGGAAAGTAAGGTAATAGCTGGAAGAGAGTTCCAGGATCTACTTACAGAGTTTGCAAAGAGAGAATCACTGGCTGTGTTATTAATTTTGCTAGTCTGAATTAGTAGTTTGTTAGAGGATCGAAGCGGTCTAGGATTGTTATAGGGGGTGATAATATTTTTAAGTGCAGGAGTATTGTCCGGATTATAGAGGATTTTATAGGCCATAATCAGTTGGTTATACTGGATTAGGCTGGGTAGTTCAAGCCACCCAAGCTGATTTAGATTGATGCAATGATGTGTCCTGAAAGGCAGCCCAGTGGCAAACCTGGCAATGTGGTTGTAGCAAATTGAGAGTTTGTTAAGGACAGTTTTTAGCTGGTTCATAAGCCATAGAAAGAAAGTATTCATTTGTGTATGCACCTGATGTGTTTGCAGGGGGTACCGCCATATAGTGGTACAGGCTGAGTCAAGGAAAGATGCTGAATGCTTAAAACATAAATTTAAAGAATTGTGTAACCCCCAAATGAATGTTACAATAGAAGGGACTTATTTTACACAAGAGATCAAAAGCCTGGAGAAACTTTTGCAGCATATATAACTGACTTGAGAAATAAAGCTAAAACGTGCAGATTTGGTGATTTAAGGGATGAGTTGATAAAAGACACACTTGTGTGTGGTATTAAAGATAATGCTGTGAGAAAGATTTTGCTTTGTGACAGTGATTTATCTTTGAATAAGGCCGCTGAGATTTGTCAGATAAATTAGCTCACAGAAAAGCACACAAATATGCTTACAAATGAGAAATGCATGCTTCCAGTATCTTCTAGTGCTCATTTTGATAGCATGCAACACAGGGTTAAAAGAAACAGGCTCAAGCACATGGCAGCAACTGTAGGCCCTGTAACAGTCACTGGGAAACCCCGCACTTTTCTAGCAAATTCCAGAGTGTGCAGAATCTCAGTGAAGCACAAGAGTGAGTCAACAAACTCAAAGAATGTGTCTCTACCCAGTTTCATAGTCAACTGTCGTATTTTGGTGCAAATCACGAATCCAAAAGAGAAAAATGCTTAGCTTTTGGTCAGCAATGTCACAAATGCAATAAGTGGAATCATTCAAAAGGTTTTGTAAATCAAATAAGGGGCATTTTTTTGATTAAAAGAGAACATTCAAAGAGACAAGTTGATCATTTAGAAAGATGTAACCCTACTTTTTATGTTGATGGTGTGTCAATGCTTAATGAAACAGTCAACAAAGTAGATGTATGGTCAAAAAACGAAGTATTTTGTACTGTTTGGATAAATGGAAAACCCAAAAGTTGATACAGGTTCAAAATGCAATGTTATGTCAGCAGAAACATTTTATAGAGTATGTGCTGTGAGAAGCTTGATTTGGCAAAGTGTGTGAAACGTGTTCCTTATGGAGGTGAAGAAATTCAGACTGAAGGTTCAGTGGTAGTTTCATGTTACTCTGCTAGGAACAGCTATGACTTGCAATTTTACATAGCCAAAAGGCACGTACAGTCATTATTAAGCCACAGAGACAGTTTGAAAATGAGACTACTTTCATTTAATAAGGAAGTGCACCATGTTGGCTTAAGCATTGTTCTAATTTCACCCAGTTTATTTTTTCTACCTATGCTGATCTTTTCAAAGACAAACTCCCAGTTGTATATTATATGAAATTAGACCCAGAGTTCAGTCCAGTTGTCAGGCCAGCCCAGAAAGATCCAGTAGCTATGCAGAATAGAGTCAAGACTAAGTTAGATAAAATGGTGCAACAAGGTGTAATTTGTCCAGTTGAAGAACCAACTGAATGGGTATCCTAAATGGTAGTAGCTCATAAGAAAAGCTCAGATGATGTCAGGATATGTATTGATCCCAGAGATTTGAACAAGGCATTGAAAAGACCTCATCATCCAATGCGTACAGTTGAAGAAGTCGCTGGTCTTATGCCAAATGCCACTGTTTTTTTCTGTCTTAGATGCAAAGAGTTCATTTTAGCAAATTGTGCTTGATCGAAAATCCTCATTGCTAACCACTTTCAGTATGCCTTTTGGCACATACAGATTTCTGAGAATGACATTTGGGATAAGTTCTGCCAGTGAAGTCTTCCAGCGTGCAATGGAGCAAATGTTTTCTGGGTGTTCATGTGCTATTATAGTAGAAGCTATTTAGTAGGAGGCAATGGTGAAGCTGAGCATGACAGAAACCTCAAGAAAGTTCTGGCAAGAGCAAGTGAAGTGAATCTTAAGCTGAATCCTAGAAGTGCAAATTCAGGTTATAAGAAGTTACTTATGTTGGTCATTTATTTACCAATTCAGGCTTACGACCAGATCCTTCCAAGCAAACAGCAATTCTCGAGATGCCACCTCCAGACAATGTTCAAGACTTACAACTTTTTCTTGGCATGGTTAACTACCTAGGCAAGTTCATTCCAGACTTCAGCTAACTTTCAGCACTGCTTAGAGAGCTGACATTCAGAGATGTATCTTGGTCATGGTTAGAACAACACCAGAGAGCATTTGATGTCCTGAAACAGAGAACTGTCAATCCACCAACTCTCAGATACTATGATGTTCACAAACCAGTTACTCTTTCTTGTGATGCTTCAAAATTTGGTCTTGGTGCAGTAATTCTTCAAGAGGGTAGACCAGTAGCTTACGCATCCAGGACTCTAACCCAAACAGAAATGCACTATGTTCAGATAGAGGAAGAACTCTTGTCAATTATGTTTGCATGTTCGAAGTTCCATGATTATATTTACGATAAACCTATTCTGATCAAAATAGATCACCAACCTCTAGTCACAATTTTGAGAAAGCCTATGCATGCAGCTCCAGCCAGATTGCAACACATGATGTTGAAACTGCAAAAGTATAATTTCAATCTTTTCTACACAAAAGGTAAACATCTTTATCTTTCTGATACTTTTATCCAGATTACCCAAAAATACCACTGAACAGCATGACAATGAGAAACTTGATTTTGAAGTCATGGAAGTGAGACATTTTTCTTACACACTTCTTGATGAGCTTAGAAGTTACGCAGCCTCAGATCCAGTCCTTCAGAAGCTCAACCACTTTATCAGTCTTGGCCTTCAAAGCAATTTTGCTTACCAGTAGACCTGCAACCTTATTTTCCTTACAGAGATGGGATTTTGTTTGACAATGGTATCATCCTGAAAGCTCCAAAAGTAATTGTTCCAAAGTCCTTGCAACAAGAGTGTATTATCATTTTGCATTGTGGCCATCCAGAAACTGATTCTATCAAAGGAAGGGTGAGAGAACTAGTATTTTGACCTTCTATGTCACAGGATATTGAGAGAGTACTTTCATCTTGTTCTGTATGTAATAGTACTAAGCCACATCAACAGAAAGAACCACTTCAGCTAAACCAGATTCCTGAACTGCCTTGGTTGACAGTAGCTACAGACATTTTTGAGTGGAATGGTCAACATTACTTGGTGTTAGCAGATTCTTATTCCAAACTGGTTCGAGATTGACCTACTTCCTAATTTAACATCCAATACTGTCATTACTAAGATGAAACATTATTTTGCAGTTCATGGTAGCTTGCACAAAGTTATTTATGACATATTTTACAAAGCGTCAGTTTAAAGATTTGCTGAAGAGTGTGACTCTACTCACGTCACAAGTAGCCCTGATCACCCTCAGTCAAATAGTTTGGCAGAATGTGCAGTTGAAAGTGTGAAACAATGACTAGAGAAGTTGAAACAAGGCAATAGTGATGTTTTCTTGAATCTCTTGAATCTCAGAAATGTTCTTCGGGATAAACATCTTGGTCCACCTGCACAGAGACTTCTGTCGAGACAAATCAGAACCACACTACCAATTAATATTTCATTATTGGCTCCATGTGTCAAGAACAACAGATCAGTGAAAGCCCATCTGTTAAAGAAGCGGTTATCCCAGAAGTCCTATTATAATAAGACCAGCAAATTGCTCAGTCCATTACGAGAAGGGGAGATAATGAGGGTGCAGACATCCAAAGGTTTTGATCAGATTGGAGTCGTGAAAGATGTATGTATAGAGTCGAGATCATACATTGTGGAATCACAAGGAGCAGAATTTAGGTGGAATCAGAAACATTTAATCCCAGCATCCAAGCCTGTATTGCAGTATCATATCTGCAAGAAAGACTTTGTATCTCAGAGTGAGTTATCCAGCGTTCCAGGATATTCTGGTATATATCCCTGTTCCTGAGAAGAATCCCAAAACTCCTGAAACAAATTGTTCACCAATGACTCTCTCTGTTGCTAAATGCAGTTCTGATTGCTATATTACTAGATCAGGTCGCATTTCCAGACCATGTTCCAGATACTTGGCAACTTGGACATGAATGTTGTGTTTATTTCTTATTGTCAGTACAATTGCATGTTTCTTTTTCAAATGTCATTGTATTGTGGGCAATTCATTAAAAAGGGAGGATGTAGAGCACTATGTATGTATACCTTTAAGAAGCTTTCTAGGGCCTTGCGCAAGTGTACAAATACTGAGCATGTCTGATCCTGACTGCCATTTTGTAGTTAGCTGTTGAGATGTAAGCATATGTGTCTGTGTAGTCTGTCAGTTAATCAGTTTGTTTATATTTTGTACTGTTGCTCTCCATCCTAATATGTTTCTGTGTAATAAACCATATAAACAAGCTACCCCACATTCTCATTTTCAATGAGAAACAAGGTGACAGTACTTAAAGGGCAAACTAGACAGGATAATTCTCTCATTCTGCCATCAAGCAAATATAAATGCATTGAGCTGTGAGCTTACTGTGAATGCCTATATTCCTGTTGATAGACTTGAGTACTGCTGTCCTTGTTTGTATATAGATTTTCAAACATCAAATTAACTGAGTGAATATTCAGTACATTCAATAGGCTTCACTTTTTCACATATGATGGAGCTGTAATACCTGATTTGTTACGTGATTTATTTAAATTTACTGGTACAGTGAAAGATATATAAGAATTATAGATTTAGCAGTTCATAAAATGTTTCTAGTAATATTTATAATTCAGGGACTCCATATCATGATTGTTTTGCCAAGAGTTCACAATTTGCTTGAACAGAAAAAGAAAAAGTGCAATCTGAATCTTGAATTCACATGGGTAAGGGGAACGATCTTCCATATTTCCATAGAGATGAATTTGCTGGCAGTGTCTCCATATTTAGTATAACACATTTGAGTTTGGTGTACCTGAAGAAGGAATTTTCTCTACGGTGATCTTGTTCAAAAGGGAAAAATTTCTGTAGTTAGTAACAAGTCTCTAAAAACATTTATCAGACTTGGCATATACTATCATTTCTGGAATTTAACTATGTTGATATACTATTTTCTAGATTGCACTTCATATATGGTCCTCCTGACATGCACATTTTATTTGATAACCCCCTGTGTTAACTCTTCGCTTCTTATGGACCTATAATAGTGCTATTGTCCGTTTATACAACTGCATGCTCTGTCATTGCTTGCTAACACTACCTGCTCTTGTGAGTGATAGTCGAACATTTTTTCCCAGAATGCCAAGAGTAGTAGAGCAGTAGGAAAAGACTATGCCAAATAATGTTTTGTTATTTTTGACATTTGATGCAAAATCATTGTACAAATTAATCCCATAAGAGCAAGCTCTTACACCCCAGTCATGTAGCTACTCTGAAAATGGTAGTATAACACTCTAGAAATAAGTTTTTTTACTGTATGTGGTTTTACTCTGTCGTTATTTTATGTACCAGGAGGAGATTTTCTTGTCATTGTAGAGTGATAATGGGTCACCAGTGACTTCAAGTGATGTAAATTCTTACAGGTATGTGAGAGAGGATAGCATACTTATCAGTCTACATTTCAAGAGAAGCTTCTTATGTATGTTCATTTTATATGTAGCTGACCCTTATGGAACAGAAGACCGAGAACATTTTGTTTCTCAAAGTAAAAATAGTCATCCAGGTGCAGAATTTAAAGTGATCATCGACTGATTTCACAGCAGTCAAAAACAAATGAGGGAATAGAGACATATGTCTTCAGGAAAAAGTTTGCACATATGTTTTAAGAGGCTGTTAGTTCTCAACTTGTATTTACCATACCTTTTTGAAACAGTAAACTGATAGGATACTTAAATAGTGAGCTGTGAGGTCAAAAGATGAGGACATTTGAATGACAATAAGGTCGGATTTAGATTTGTGACTTTACACAGTGCACATCCAAAAAGTACAGCAACTTACATATTCTGTAACCATGAAAAGCTCAGAGAAAATTGTGAGCTTGCATTTATGAATTGCCTGTAAAAGGTGTTAAATCCACATACAGGTGAGGAGTTAAAAAGAAATCATTTATTAAGATTGATGCTATCTAAGTGTGGGATCAAATTTAGCAAGTCCCTTCATTTGGAGAAACAAATTGTGACTCAAAAAGTATAAATTATGAAATTCATCATTATATCTTTAAAGTATTTCTTGTGGGACGGGGTGCTTTACATCGCGCAACCCCACATTATGTATAGTATAGTGCTATATAGGAGAAATAGAAGGATTGTTTAATACTTTAAATCTAAATTCAAGAGTAATCTGGTTGTAATATTTAACAATAAAAAGTGTTGTTACAAGGAAGAAGATTCTCAGATGATGATTTAGAGTTTAATAAGTCCACTGACACACAATAACCAAAGCTGTTAATTTGCTAGATATGGACATATTTTTAGTGAGTATGTTGTTTCTAGCAGTGTAAAATCTACTTCCCTTTTATCTTGCTTGCAAGCAGTTCAGATTAAAACTGAGTGCCCAACTATTACTAGTGATGTGGTCAAGTAAGCTTGGAATATAGCTAAGCACATATGAAACATGGGTCTTGATAACTTATCAAGTTACGTTATATGTTATAATAATGGTGTATTTACTGGCTCTCTAGCTAAACTGTTTAACAGACTTCTACTGAATGCAGAAGCAAAACATGATTATAACATGTTCTCATTCATAAATTATGATAAAGTCACGAACTATAAGCCCATAAATCTTTCCTTCATTTTAAGAAAATGTTTTGAACAATTTCTTCTCAAACTATTTAAAAAAGATAAAAAGTATAGTAAATTGTTGGACATTAACATGGATTTTAGAGGGGTACATCTACCCTCATCAATTAATTCATTTCCATGAAACAGTCAGTGTGACACTTTAATGGTCTATAATTTTTTGTTTATTTAGATGTGATTAAGGCATTTGATATTGTGCCTCATATGGGAATTATGTATAGACTAACATCGTGTATAGTCAACTATCACATTACTAGATGGATAATCACCTGGTTGCAAGGAAGGAAACAGGGAGCATTATTCCTAGGGGAATCATCTGACTTGATGGTGAATGCAGGTGTCCCCCAAAGTTCATCTTGTAGCTGGTTTTGTTTAACTTTGTTCTTTCCTCCTTTGCAACAAACAACTCACAGATGGTGTGTGTTTAAGTATGCCACTTGTTGTAAATTGGGTGTATTTTTTACATCTCTTGTTGATTTCAGTAGTTATATTTAATATTGTTAACTTAGGTGAATCATGGTTTGAAACTCACTGCAAGGGCAAGGTAGTGACATTGGTTGCACAAGGATTGGTCATATACTCAATGAAGACAATGAACTGATAGCAGCAGTTAGCTTTATGAAAGATCTAAGAATAATAGTGAATAATAAACTGTCATTTAAAAATGAAACTAAAGAAATGGAGGCCTTTAAATTTAAATTTATTTACGTACTTTAAAACAAAGCATTGAATACAAAAGATGCATAAAATTGGGAAAATAAAGCTTAAACAGACAAATGAAGCATAGGAACTCATAAGATTACCTAGGGCAGGTATTACAAAAGGCCATCCAGAACCTTAGGAGTAGTAGTTCTGCTGTTCAGACCAGTGACTGCTAGGGATTCAGTGACCAGTGATATTACAAAATTTGTTCAAAACCATTATTCAGCCAATACTGGAATAGGTTCATAGGTGTGTACTAGGCTAATGGCCCTAGAGCCTTTACACTCCTAGCCCATAGGATTACCCTGGCATTGTGCCACCCAACCTTAGTTCCTTAGTGCCTTAGTTCCCAGTGGCTCTGTCAAGTAGAGCCACTGGAGTGATCCCCGGGATGAATTTTCTATTTCCCATCCACTCATCAAGATTTCTCTTGAAGAGGGCCAGTAAGGTGCTCCGCTTGACATGTATGGGAAGTTTATTCCATGGCATGGGCAGTCTCTGGGTTATAAACCTGTCCCTCCAGCTTGTTCTGTTGATTGTGGTAATGAGCTTGAGGTCTCTGGAGTGTGTGGTGCGGAGGGATTGGGATTTCTTTAGATGTAGCAATTCTAACAGAGCTGGGTCAGACATGGCTTTGAAGTCAAGCAGAGATCGCCTCTAGTAATTCATTCTGTACATACACGGGTAGAGAGGAAGATTTCCAAACTGAATACCATCATCCAGAAATCTTCACTATGCAAGCTTTCCTGGATTAGACTTTTTAGTATTAAATTTAGGCTCATCAGAAGTAAATTATGTCTGGCATATAAAGACTTTAGGGACTAAATCTTTGTTTGCAATGGTTAGGCTGAATTTCCATTCATATAAGAGGTCAGTTCGATAGGGTGATGCAGAATTTGTCATCACACTAAGTAAAGACAAATAAGAAGGCATATCTTTGTTACATAAGCCCTTTCAGGACTGTGGACCAAATTGAATAATATCAGAAAGCAATGTTTCTACTCATTTTAGTCATTTTAAAGAGAGAGTTTATGGTAAAATTGTTAACAGGAAAATTTAGTTACAACTTGAAGGAGTATATGTTCTTTCAGGCCTGAAAACATGGATAAGTGAACTTATGAACTTGTAAACTTCTTTTTGATTGTAATATTTTAAGAGTACAAAGTGTTTGGGCTGGATTCATGAACACCTGCACTAAGTGTACCCGATCTGTATTCAAGAAGATCCCTACCATATTTTTTGTGCTGTCTATTTACTCATAAAGATTACACTAAGTATAGCTGTAGTCTACACATTGTGGTAACTTTTCCTCTTGATATTTAAGGTTGCAAGAAAATCAATACGAGAACTAAAATTAGGAGGAAGAAGGTGGGAGTTATGCTTGTGTTGTCTATTCACTCAGAATGGTGTATGCCTAGTGTAGGCATTAATGAATCTGGAGTTATGTTTATAAAGGTATTTTTATGTGTACTAGTAATGATTATCTTATGAGTGCAAATTAATTATTTGGTGGCTGATTATAGTACAGAAAATCTGTCATCCACCAAGCAAGATGAGGCTAACAACAATAAAGTCTTACATACTAAAGAACTTCTGTGACATTGACTATGTGAAAAAGCCTGATTACAATAGCATATATAGAGTATTGCAACATTTTTTTTAAAGTAAAGGCACTGATGCATGGGCATAGATGTAATCCTTAGGTTATTTTTTTTTATAATCTGAAGTATGAAAACTCAAAGTACTATATTATTCTCAGTATTCTCAATATTTGAAAGTGTGATTTGTTCCACCACCATAAAATGTAGCTGATGTTATTCAGGTAAACTGGGATTATGCTTAAACTGATCTTTCAAGTTACAGACTGATCAGTGTAACCTGTATTGGGATAGTGCTATGAATAGCTACTTCTAGATTTAATAATCTCTTCTTTAAAAGGACTGGATAATTTATATGTTTATTAGCATGGTTTTGTAGTTGCTAGGTAATGTTTTAGCAATGTAGTGGATTTCTGTGATTGTAGTAATGAGAACTCTGGCTCTGGTTCTGTTACCTTTGTGGTTTATATTGACTTATGAAATGTACTGTATATTGCCCTTTATCTAAAATTAAAGGAACTGCACATTAAATGTTAGCTATTACTGGTTATGTGGTACACTGACTCAATAATTAGCTTGCTATCCATCTCTAGAGGCACAGAGGTATGAAAACCTCAAAAATGGCTCTGGCACTGGTAACCTGAGACTGATTGGTGGCTTTGGTATGTGGTAGAGTTGGCAGGGGAAGATGGAACGGGGGCAGTCATACAAGGACCAGAGACAAAAATTAAACCAGTTTGGTGCTTAAAACACCTTTGTCATGCTTTAAGGCCTGGAAATTGCCTCTTTCCCTGACAGGGAAGCAAGAAAACTCTGTTGTGTACCACCATCCATCTTTTCCATGACTGGTATCTTTAGCGGTCATAGTACAAGCAATCCATGAGGCACTACAGACATGTAAATGAGGTTAGTGACAGAATGCACTACAATACCAGGCTGGTATGTATGAAAAGACCTGGTCAGTGCTTGCAGACATGGTAGTGCTATGTTCTCTCCAGCGGTGGACATTTGACACCCCAATCTAAAGCTCTGACATGCTCTGGCACCTCTCTCCCCAAATACATTACTTATATCTCCAGTGCATTGGTGATGGCATTTCATTGGGTGGGAATACTGCAGCTGTATTTATACTGTTTATGTATAGTGTTTCTATTTAGTTCCCAAGGGTAATGAATCCATCCAAATGTCATCTATATATCTGCAGATGCAGCTTTATACTACTATGCTAGGGACATTTCTATTCAACCCATGCAGCACCCCAAAACACCAGACCACCGCCTGCATCCCCATCAGGGCTACAGTTGGAGTTGATAGTCATGTAGCACTGTTTTACATATAGTCGTCCTGTGCAAAGCCGGCAGACATGCAAAGCCCATTGTTAGACTGTCCACTCAGCTCAGACCTGCAGGAGTATGGAGTTCTGTTGTACATACAGTGGTCCTGTGCAGAACAGCAGACAGTGGCAGCCCATTGTTATACTGTCCATTCAGCTCAGACCTGCAGGAATAGGGAGTTCTGTTGTACATACAGTGGTCCTATGCAAAACAACAGACAATGGCAGCCCATTGTTATACTGTCCATTCAGATCAGACCTGCAGGAGTAGGGAGCACTGCTTGATGTCATCATGCAGCAAGCTACAAGTCCTCTTATTGTAAAACCTCTTTCTTAGTATGTTTGTGTCTTTCGGCTTTTCCCAGTTAGGGGTCGCCACAGCGGAACTCCGGTCCGCTAATGATTGGCAGTTGATTTTTACGTACTGGCTTACCAGGCCTGACGCACAACCTTCAGCAAAGGTACGCCCATTCACGCATGTCTCCATGCAGAAGACACTCTAGCTGAGAATCGAACTGACAGCGTCTTACTGTGAGGCGACAACGGTACCGCAGCACCACCACCGCGGGTCTTCCAAAACCTCTTTCTTAGTATGAGAACTAAAATGACTTTAATTACCCAAACATTTAAGTTGTTGAGATATCACTGCAACAATGGTTAATCCACAAGATTTTGTTCTGCAGCAGCAGCAAAAAAAAAAAAAAAACAAAAAACAAAAAAACTTACGCTGTTGCATCCATGGTGCTGAACAATAAAACTGTGAAGTAAAACTTCGAAAAATAGCATTGCTTGAAAGCAAAAATACATTAACCAATATAGTAAAAATCTTTAGTATTTTTTTGTTTTTTTTTTGGGGGAGCATCCCCTCACCTCTACTTAATATAATCATCTCCGAGGTTGCTGCATCTTAGAGTCAAAGGATTACATAGTCCTTGGTGAGATATACAACATGTTGACTGGCATGAACATATAGAAATACAGCAAGTGGTATATGCTATCATGGTCCATAGCAATTTTACTACTCATGAAAGCTGTAATGGTTTCCTGCATTACACAGCATTGATATGTCTCTATTATACATCATCATATTCTGGCAAAATGATAGCTATATTTATTTACTGACACAATCTGTTATGCATCAAGCCTCAGGCCGTTCACCTCTTCACTAGAGCAGTTTGCATCTGAACCCCCCCCCCCTTCTGAGAGCCGCACAGCCTATTGATTTCCCAGGCATGACTCAGTACTAATATGTGTAGCCTTTTCACTCAAACAGCTGCAACATGGCCTGCAGTAGTCCTTTGCAAAAACTGAATACTGGTTAGAGCAATCTAAGCTATTCCATAATACAAATAGAAATAAAAACCTAGTGGTACTTCCACCCAGAAATCAAACTATTACAATTTAAAAATATTACCACTCAATAATACTATACAATTTAAAAATATTACCACTCAATAATAGTAATACAGCCGCAGCAAGAGATTCTCCTATTCGATTCTCGGCTGGAGTGCGGGGAGTGCCTTCTGTGTGAAGTCTGCATGTCCTCCCCACGGTTGGGTGGGCATTCGAAAGACATGCATAAATGGGCGTGCCTTCGTTGTAGGTTAAACGTCGAGCTGGCAGCTCGGCGTTCATGAAAATCTACTGTCAGTCATTAGCGGACCGGAGTTCTGCTGTGGTGACCCCTAACCGGGAAAAGCCGAAAGACAACAACAACAACCACTCAATAATACTAGAACTGAGCTAGTACAAAACACAAAATTATTAGGACCAAAGATTGATTCAATCAGTATATCCAATGTGCAGATAATAAAAGCAACCTTGAACTAGGGACTTCTTCATAAAGTCAAAATGTTTCTATCAAAACAAGCACATAAGACTTAGCTGAAATATAGCTACTCCTTAGTTTCAAATAATCCTCATCAATTTTGACTAACCTACAGTCCTTTCAGCTGACCAGACTGGAGCAGTCATATAATAAGGTTGAGAAGTCTGCAAGTAACCGCATTAACCAAACACATCACTGGTATTGCCCTTCAGACCCTTAACTGGCTGGAACTACTTAATCTGTTGTCCTTCACTTACATTAAGACTGCCCACAGGATTCTGTACAGCCGTGACAGATGTACCACCAGACAGTTATTAAACTGCTACTTGCCTCTCAGAGGACTATGTTCACTGAACCAATGCTTAGTGTTTCCTTAAAAGTCTGAAAATAATCACAGTGGCTGTTTATACTCTGCATACTCGCCTCTACTGTTGAAAATCTCATTGAAAAAATACCTGTCAACAAAATGGCCCTTCACTTGTAGTGCCCACAGTACTAAGCCTCCTGCTTATTCTAATCATTCCCTCTCAATATTTTACAATCCCAGTGAGGTTATACTTATCAACAAAAACAGTCCTGCCCTCGTACCATTACCGTTACTAAGTCCCATCCTTATGTAGGCAACCAAGTACATATCATAAAATCCTTACACTTTGTCTCCTGTTTACATGTCACAAGTCAATATCCGTTGGGATAAAATATGCTTATGCCTCAACAACAGCAGATGTCTGTGTACTAAAATTTCAGTGTGATTTTATATATAAACTGTAAAGTAACACTGAGTGTTCCTTAGATATTTGTGACTTTAGCATGCTGTAAAGACTGTACTGTGTACTTGACATGGTGATCTTCTGTTATCCTATAGATAGCTCAGATGACTGCAAACTGGGAGCCATTATTGAATCCCCAAATGATGTAGATATTCTACAAAAGGGCCTTACAGAAACAGATGCTTGGTGCCAGAGCCATGGGCTCAAGCTCAATGCCAAGAAATGTATAGTTATCCCCTTTGGGGAAAAAACATGTACCCATGAATTACCGCATAGGTGGTAGTACACTAAACACTGAAAGTGTGATAAGAGACTTAGGGACGCAGGTGGACAGTGGTCTCTCCTTCGATAACCACATTGCCACAACAGTCAGGAAATCCTTCTATGTGGCACACCTCATCACTAAGGGCTTTTCATCCAGAAAAAAGGAGGTCATTGTCCCACTGTACTCATCCCTCATTAGACCCATTACAGAATACAATGCCCCATTTGGTATATACCTGTCAAGACATCTACAACAACTGGAAAGGCCATAGAAATACCTTGCTAAAAGAATCCCAGGCCTAAAGCAGATGCCCTATGCTGACCACCTAAAAAAAACTCCACCTATACTCTGTCGCATATCGTCTACTCAGAGGCGATCGCTGCTTAACATACAAGGCCATGTCAAACCCAGAGCTGTTGGACATGCTACACTTAAAGAAAGAAATCCCAATCCCTCAGAGACACATGCTCCAGGGATCTAAACCTTGTAATCACAATGAACAAAGCATGCTGGAGGGATAGGTTTCTGACCCAGAGACTCCCCAGACTCTGGAATAGACTGCCCATACATGTCAAGCAGAGCACCTCTTTGGCCCTCTTCAGAAGGAACCTTGATGATTGGAAGGGAGATAGGAAATTCACCCCGGGGATCATGCCAGTCGCCCTGCTAGACAGGGGTCCAGGGAATTAAATACTGTGGGAAGAAATAGCCAGGGAATTGTTATGGCTAGGCTTGTATAGGCCCTAGGGCCAAAAGCCTAATACCAGCCTATGAACCTATGAACCTATCTAGTGCATTTGTTGTAAATCCATGCAAATTGCTTTTGTCAATGTATGTAATGTGGAGCTTTTATCCCCTGGCCACAGCCAGAAAGGGGATTGGGCTTTTCCCGGTAATCAAAGGCAAATAAATAAATAAAGTAAACAAATAAACAAATAAATAAATAAGTGAGGATTGAGATGGCTAGGAATGGGAACCATCATCCATATGCTTTGGGAGAATGTGTTTTTGGGGTCTGTTTTAATTTATTGAAGGTCCAAATTGTCTAAACCATATGGTCAACAATTCAATTTATAGATAAACTAACATAAACTCAAACAACAACACAAACAATACCATAAACTCAAACAACAACACAAACAAGACAAGCAATTCCCCCTGTAGCCCCACCTCCTGCTAATTATTTATACCCACTCCAAGATCAGACTACATTGAGGAAAAGGGCAAATTCATTGTACTGTACGACAATCAGCTAATGAAATTGTTAACCATATGTTCTCGACGATATGGATTTTGATAGTTTGGAGATCTGATAAATTAAAATGGACTTGTTTTTTGCAATAAGCTCCAACCTTCTTCTACATGTGTTAACGGGCTTGGCATGTGATGATCTCTGTGATTGACATCTGCACCACCATGTGACCCATAATCAAAGTTCTGTCTCCCTTGTCAGTTGTACTTCTATTCCCCAGTGGGACTTTGCTCACTGAAAGTGTGCCTGGGCTAATATTTCCTATTCATCCCCTTAGGAAGAAGCAAACAAGCTAAACCTTCTCACCTCCTTTACCCCTTGCTAACTTAAGCAAGTGCCTGAACTGTTAATTGAACTTGGATTGCCTGGGTCATAGTCAGGGCTTGAACTCTCTGTGACAAGACATTTATTTGAGGATAGCATTATTGAATTAGTACTCAGAGAGGATATGTGTTTTTTAATCTGCCTAGAGCAACTGCTTTACAATGAGCTATGCCTGGAATGTAAAGTAAGTCAGCGGGCTATACTTGCAGGATTGAAGATAATGATCCTACAATTCTTCCAGACATTTAAGATACAGATTTAACTTCGGTATATAAAGAAATCAGCAGTTTGTAGTCTGTTTTAATGCTAAATTTGTAAAAGCAAAAATATGTATACATTTCTCAACACCAAAAATCACTACAAGACTTTCTTTGACTAACAATGAATATTTATTTTGTCTGCAGATATCACGGTTCTAGAAACAAACCTAGAAGGTTTACTTGACCTGTTGGACATACTAAGTCAAAGTACTGCACTGACTCCATACAGAGCTGCATCACATGATCATGTCAATGATTTGTTACCATGACAATCTACTTGTGCAACAGAAGTCTGAAGCACTCTGCATTGATTGATCTTGCACTCCACAAGCCATCTATATCCCATTTCATATTTTTATACAGCAGCATTTCATCAACCCCCACCTTTCCCCATTTTTACATGGGGTGGTGGGGGGTGTCACATCAGCATTAGCCAATATGACCAAATCCCCTAGATCCGATGTTTACACTGCTGGGTGGATAGCCCTGACAGATTTATAAATCATAAAAAAATACACCATATAGTAGTTAAAGAATCTCAAAAAGCTTTCGGTTCTGTTTTCAGTTTTTGGGTTATTTTTACCCCTGTGTTTGCAAACCATAAAACATCCCCCTTCAACAGATGTGTACTGTGTAAGGGGCTGGCATCATCCAGGCAGCCCTGAGGTGCTTTTGGCGCTTGTTGAATTGCTTGTAATTTGCTAACTAGCTTTATCCTGTGATATCTACCATATGACTTAGGAATGTCATTTTATTTACCAAAAAGATTCATTCAGCTGTTTTTAAGCATAAGACACTATTTTTCTAAATTAATGCAACATTCTTGGTATGCAGATTTTATTTTTATGTTCTGCCAGTCACCAACATACCATCCAGGTAAAGTACAACATCTTATGATGTGGTTTCTGTTGCTCTTTGAAATATAACTGGTATAGAAGTGACTTTAAAATGTGATTTGTAATAACTGAACAACACTTTAATATAGTAAGTCACATACTTTTAAAGGAAACACCAGGAGCTGATATGTATGGCTTATGGCCAGGTTTGAAAATTGTTCACTAAAACTTATAATTAATCTCCTATAACAGGGATGGGGGATGTGAAAGTTTTCTAAGTATTATACTTTGTATGATTTTAGCGTCTAATCATTATAGATTCTAATTGAATTATCTGTGTTGATAACCGAGCAGTGAGCAAAGCCAAGTATGAAAAAATCATAGGTGTGACTATTTATTTATTTACTTTTTGCAAGAGACATTTTAAGCCTACTTCCACAGGTATTTTCAAAGCAAATAGGACTGACCTTTGAAAACACTTGGAGGTTAGTATTCAAGTGCATCTTTGTAACACTTCTTTTCAATCTGCCCAGTCCATATTTAAATATTTTAATATGTGCTTGTGAAATATCCTTTCATATTTTTTGCTTGGTCTCAGACAACTGATTCACAGAATTCCATCATGTATTAATTTCTTTTAACCAATATTATTGAAAAGTTTTGGATGAAACTCCATAGTAACAATTAGGAGGAGGTTCCTTAGTTGTTGTGGAAAGGCAGCCGAAATATGGGCAGCCATCAAGATACTCTAAAATGTGTGCTGTGCGTTTTCAAAGTGGTTGTACTCTATTTGGGTTCTGGTTCTGGTAGAGATCTCAATAACTATGAATATTCTGCTTCATTCATCACAGTGACACCGCAGTCTGTGTCTACTTCAAAAAAGACATCATTCCTTCTCAGTGTGCCCATTATAGTAACCACTTTTATGATGATTGTAGGCTTTGCAGTAAATGCAGGCCCTCCTTTTCAAATTCTTACACTTGGCAAGCAGCATGACTATTATGGGAGAACTATTTACTTTCAGCAGTTTGAATGTAAATTCTGTTTAAGCAAGATTTTATCAGTCTGCTGTTTCAAGCTGTGTTTTTCTTTCTGTAAATATCCCCATTGTTGCCAAATATTCCACAGTTACATTTCTAAATTTCTAAATTTAAAGATAGGCTGATGATGATTTCCAGTACATTGTTGACATACTTTAGACACGATTTGCTGACATACTTTAGACACGATTTGCTTCTCTTATGGGTCATTTCTAAGTTATACACTATTACACCGGTCGGTTCCCTCTCTTTTTTTCTGGTATATATTTGTCACTTTTATGTAAACCACATATATTTGTGGAATCCTTGACTTATAACCCTGTCAGAATACTATCATTAATTATTTTATAGTAATTTATCTTGAATCATTTGCAAATGCTCTCCATAATTACAGCCTACACCTCAGTAATATAAATTTGCTTTTGTTTTGCAGGAATTAAACATAAAGTATTGTACTATAGTGTCTGGCTTTGGATTAGAATCTATGATTATCAGTTAACCATCTATTCAAATGTTTTATTGCCTGGTTCCACTCCTCTTGCTCCATCCACACAGAAATATTTAAGCAATAATCTATGACTGTACATGGGTATATCATGATTTACCCGTGTCTGGTATGGCCCGAGTGATTAAACAAAGGTAGTGTTTGGAGTCTGCATGATCTCCTGTGTCTACGTGGGGTTCCTCCAACTCCCAGAGTACATGCTGAGTGTTTCCATCTCAAACAACTCACCAAAGAATGGAGCTGGAGCAGCAGCACAGACTCTACATGGTGCCCTATAGGGGGAAGAGTTGTATTACCCAATCACTGTGGACATCTACTGTATTGCAGTGTCTTCATGATAGCAGAACATGGATCACACACTGCATGCCATGGCAAAGCTAGACACTCGATGGTATAACATATAGCTCTAGGTGATTCAGTCGTGTTTTGGCTAATTTTGCCAAATGGGCATGGGTATCTGTCAGTGATGAGTGCATTGAGGACCCAGCCTACTACAACCTATGCCAGGGACCCATGCTAATGGTGGTAGGGGTTTATGTGCCCCTATTGACCAGTGTGTGCCTGCCATAAAGCCCAGAAGACCTGGCTCAATAAGATACTTGCCCAGTGTCCAGCCAGCTAGTATAACTTTTTTGAGCAGCTAGGTGTAAAACCAATCATGCTGCTAAACATGAACAAAGAATTGCTACACTTAATGTAGGTTCACTGGCAGGATGCAGCTTGGAAGTGGATGACATGATAGTAAGGAGGAGGCTGGACATCCTATGTCTCCAGGAGATAAGATGGAAGGGCAGTGCAGTAAAGCTACTTGGATTGGGATCCAGAGTCTGCTACTCAGGAGGAGGATGGGCTAGAAAGGGTGTGGGAATTGTGGTGTGGGAGAGGCTTCAAAAGGCAGTGAGAGATGTCATCAGAATTAGTGACAGACTCATGGCAGTCAGACTCCAGCCTAGTGATAGGACAGTATTAATAATCTCAGCATGTGCCCTACAGCAGGGTTGTGATAGTGAGGAAAAGAATGCATTCAGGCAGCAGTTGCAGGACCTACTAGATAAAGCAGGCCAACATGAATTGTTGTTGATATTGGGTGACCTGAACAGACAGAACAGGATATGAAGATTGCCTGATTCCACATGGGTACGGCAATAGGAATAAAGAAGGAGAGGCCATTCTAGACTTCTGTCTGGCAAATGGCTTGATAGTAGCCGATACATGGTTCAGAAAGAGAGACAGCCACAAGATCACATGCAATAGTGACCAACATGCAACTCAGGTAGACTTCCTCCTAGTAAAGAAAGGGCACTGGGATAGAATCAGTGATTGCAAAGTCATCCCCAGTGAAACAGTCAGTGATCAGAGAAGGCTCTTAGGTCAGCAGAGACCAGGCTGAAGACCTAGACGTTGACTGAAGAGAAAGTACAGCAGTTGAAGGAATTACTCAGGGCTCTAGCACCTCAAGAGATGTAAATAGGTGGAGCTGATGAAGACTGGCAGCGCCTCAAAATAACAAGTGTGAGGACTACAGAACAGATATATGGCTGAGCCAGGAATTTATTTATTTTATTTATTTATTGACATTTGTTGACTGGGAAATTCAGACTGGGTCAGAAACCCATTTTCATTGGAGGCCTGAGGAGAAAAGCTCCACAGAAATCACAGACATTTTGCAAGTAACAGTTGTGTTTAACGGATTACATGATATTACAGAAATTTACATTTTAAGTTTAATACAAGATTATATACAGAGATAACACAGCTTAATAAGTAGAGTAACAGTTTACAGTCAAGACTATTTAAAATGATGAGGTGGGATTATATTTGTAAGAAGGTGAAGTAAGTCATAGGTATAGTTTTGTAGAGATTTGCAGGATTTATAGGGAGATGTACAGGATTTAGAGAGAGAAAGGTTCAAGTGTAGGATTACTGAGATAGAGAGAGTGTGATTGTAAGAATAGCAGTGACAGAAAACATTTTAGCACCAGTTGCTGAGTAAATACCTCTTATTTTTCTTATCTTCTATGTTCTACATCTCAAACTATGTAGTTTGAGCTATATAGTTAAGATATAAGAGTAAAGTATGTTAGTTTTTTGGGAGACGAACAAGGACAGGTGTTGGTATTTAGAAAGTATTTTTTAGACTGAGTTTGAAGATCTTAAAGGCGTTTAAGATAGTAATATTTGTGCACAGGGTATTCCATAGTTTTGCAATGGCAAAGGAGTAGAGGCTTTGACCAGCTCTTTTGTTAGGTTTATGTACATCTAAAAGCTGTTTATTAGTGGAGCGGAGATTTCTGGATGCGGTGTATATCTGTAGGATAAGTTTTAATGGTGGGCAGCTGTCTGGGTTATATATTATTTTATGTGTTTAAGTTGGTTTTATAAAACTGAGGTAATGTGGGAAGTTTAGCCAGGTATGGAAATAAGGCACATAAGGAAAGCTGGTGGTGAACTGCAGAATCCCAGGAAATCATCAAAATAATGCAGAAAAAATTAGGATATAGAAAAGATGGACCAGGCTAGAATGGAATAATGGTTGGCTAACAAAGAAGCTAAGAAAGGATTTGTAATAGCAAAGAACAAGACATCAAAGGCACTCTACCATCTTCTGGAAAGTAAGACAGTAGACAGCACAAAGAAACTATATTAGGTTGTTAGAAAAAGACAGAAAGATAAAGAAGATAGTCAGACACCCTTCATAAGGGATGCTAGCAGTAACCTTCCCATCAGTCCACAGGACATCAAAGGCAGATGGAAGGAGTACATCCTGCAGCTTCTGAATGAGGAAAATCCCTCATAAGCTGTACTTCTCCAGACAGAGCCCACAATGAGAGAAGAGGAGGAGCCCACCCTAGAAGTAAGAAGAGCACTAAAGAAAATGAAGTCAGAGAAAGCAGCAGGCTTAGATGAGGTCACAGCAGATATGATAAACATGATGTGTGAGATAGGGGAAAATGGCTCCTGAGGGTACTCATAGCAGTGTGGAGAAAAAGGCATATCCCAGATGACTAGAGAATAATCATACTAGTGCTATTGTTCAAGAACAAAGGTGACATCCACAACTGTGGGCAGTACAGAGGTATCAAACTCCTGTCACATTGCATGAAGGTTCTGGAGAGGGTGATTGATAAACAAGTACACCAAGTAGTAGAAAGTAAGATGGAAGATGAGCAGTTTAGATTTAGGTCAGGATGTAGCACAACTGACCTGATGTTTGCAGTGAGACAGATAGTTGAGAAGAAACTAGAGATGAAGAAAGAGTGCAACCTGGCATTCCTAGACTTGGAGAAAGTATATGACAAACTCCCAAGAAAGTTGATTTGGGCAGTCCTGCAGTGGTTTAAAGTCCCAGAAACACTGGTAGAATTAGTGCAAGTTATGTTCAAGTACGTAATGACTGAAGTACAAACAGTGTTCAGTCTCAAAGAGGCATTCCCTGTCGGAGTGTGTGTGCATCAGGTTTTGGCTCTTGCTGTTTTAGCTGCTTTTCTGTAAAAAAAAAAAAAGCTTGTTTCCTGCCTTTCCTGTAACTTGTCTGGTCCACGTGCAGACTTGCTGTGTCCAGGACTGTTTGTAAGCTCCTGAGCCCCCCAAGCCTTTCTGTGTTGGAGGGAAGCCTTCTAGCTTATCAGTGGGAGTGGTAAGCACTAGGTAGCCTATCTACCACAGGAGGAGAGGTTTCTGGCCCAGAAATTATAGTTTATTGGCCGTTTGGGAAGCTCTTCCATCTCTTTCAACCTTCTGATTCAAAAGCCTGTGTTTGTGCTTGTTTCCTGCCTTTCCTGTTACTAGTCTAGTCCAGGTACAGATTTGCTTTATCCAGGACTCTTTGTAAGCTTCTGAGCACTCCCCCCAAGCCTTTCTGTGTTGGAGGGAAGCCTTCTAGCTTATCAGTGAGAGTGGTAAGCATCAGGTAGCTTATCTACCATGGGAAGAGTGGGATTTGGCCTATAAATTGTAGTTTATTGGCCATTTAGGCAGTTTTCCATCTCTTTCAACTTGCTGGCTTAAAAGCCTGCATTTGCGCTTGTTCCCCACCTTTTCTGTAACTAGTCTAGTCCAGGTACAGATTTGCTGTATCCAGGACTCTTTGTAAGCTTCTGAGCCCCCAAGCCTTTCTGTGTTGGAGGGAAGCCTTCTAGCTTATTGGTGTGAGTGGTAAGCATTAGGTAGCCTATCTACCGCAAGAGGAGTGGTTCTTGGCCCAGAAATTGTAGCTACTGGCCATTTGGGCCATTTTTTCCCATCTCTTTCAACTTTCTGGTTTAAAAGCCACACTTGCGCTTGTTTTCCACCTTTCCTGTTACTAGCCTAGTCCAGATACAGAGTTGCTGTATCCAGGACTGTTGGTAAGTTTCTGAGCCCTGCAAGCCTTTCTGTGTTGGAGGGAAGCCTTCTAGCTTATCAGTGGGAGTGGTAAGCACTAGGTAGCCTATCTACCACAAAGAGGAGTGGTTCTGGCCCAGAAATTGTAGTTTATTGGTCGTTTGGGCAGTTTTTTTCCATCTCTCTCAACTTTCTGGTTTTAAAGCCCATGTTTGTGCTTGATCCCCAACTTTCTCATAACTAGTCTAGTCCAGGTACAGATTTGCTGTATCCAGGACTGTTTGTAAGCTTCTGAGCCCCCCCAAGCCTTTGTGTTGGAGGGCAGCCTTCTAGCTTATCAGTGGGAGTGGTAAGTACTAGGTAGCCTGTCTACCACAAGAGGAGTGGTTCTTGGCCCAGGAATTGTAGTTTATTGACCATTCTGGATGTTGTCCATCTCGTTCAACTTTCTGGTTTAAAAGCCACATCTGCACTTGTTTCCCATCTTTCCTCTAACTAACCTACTGGAAAGCACTAGAATGCCTTAAACTGATATAAGCCTTCTAGCTTAAAAGAGAGACTTTGGAGTGATTGAGTATCAGTTTTCTGTATTTTCTTGCTGTACTTAACTGTTTTCCACCTAAACGCTGATTTTCCAGCACTTACTGTGATTTAAAAGCTTGCTTTTTTCACATATTGTACTTATTTGACTGCCTGCACTTTTAAAAAGTTGTCTTTTGTTTAAATAAATTGTTTAACTGTTGTAGGCTACACACTAAAGTGCGATAGCCTTTTCTGATTGCTTGTAGTCGTTTAAAGCTGTTTTAAGTGTACTTTTTACTGCTTTTGCCTTATCTTTTCAAAAAAATAAATAAATACATTTCTTGTTTCCCGCCTTTCTAAGCTTGTATAGTCCAGTTTTTAGGCTAGTGCTGAATTCAGGGCTGTGTTACAAGTTTCTGAGTTGCCCATACCTTACTTGGATAGAGGGAAGTTCCTCTGTTCATCTGAGAGAGAGGGGAACTTTGAGCAGCCATGTGTCCCAGGAGGAGTGGTTCCAGCCCAGAAGTTAGTAGTTTAAAAAATGCGTTCCACGGTTTTGTGCGCAGGGCAGCACCGGCTAGCTAGGGTTAAATTATTCCCAGCTCTACTAAGTCTCCTCTTCAGTTTTTCACTTAAACCTAGTCTAACTCTCAACCTAAGCACTCAGAAAACATCCTACAGTCCAGCACTTGCTCAGACCTAATAGCAAGCACTAATATACCCCGACACTTGACTGCCCAGCAGGGCAAGGCTCTTTATCCACCCCTCACCAACCAAGCGACTAAGCAGCTCACCCTACTATTCAGGCATGACCAAAGGGCAACTTCAGGTGTACTCTCCAGTCCAGCTGTTGAATTTGGGTATCCTGAGGCAATGTTACAACTGCCTCATGTAAACAGACAGCCCTCTCCTCCTACCACAAAACACTAACATATGTGAGAGATGCAATTATACAGCCAAACTGGAGGCTAAGTTATCTCCACCCAAGACTGGAACAGACAGTCATGAGGAGAAGGTTAACACTTGCACCACACCTCCAGCCTCACATAGACCTACTAAACCAGCACTGGCAAAAAATACATATAAATACATGAAATCATACTCGGAGGCTCTAAATAAAAACCTGCAAAAGCATCAGAGAGCTCCAAAGCAGACACCCACAAAACCTGACCTCCCGTCTCAAACCAGACAACACATAAAACACAAAACCAATGTGCCGCACAATCACAGCCCTTAAGGCAAAATAACATACCTAACACACTAGTAATAGGTGACTCAATAGTCAGGCACACTGACGCCCCACTCACTAGGCTGGACAAGGAGAAGGCTACTGTTAGCTGCCTGTCGGTTGCCAGAATCCGCCACATAACACAAGCACTCAGGTCACTCCAGAACAAGTACAAATATGATTCTGTCATTGTTCATGTTGGTGTGAATGACCTGAGCTGTACCTCCCTGGACTACATGAAAAGAGACATAGAAGAGCTCTCTAATCATGTAACCCAGGTGGGTATGACCCTGACCCTGAGTAGCATCCTCCCCTCACCAAGAATGATACCTCGGTATAAAGGAAAAATGATCAATTTCAACAACTGGCTAAGCTTCTGGTGTCATTCAAAGGGGATCCAGTGTCTGTCAGCCTGGAATGACATGCTCGACAAGCCGCGTTGCTTCAAAGAGACGGCTTGCACCTGTCACCCCTTGGCTTTTGAATACTGGCCAAGGCTCTTGCAGCCCCCATAGTGCCTTTTTTAGGCAAGGCTCAAAATTCAAACCCACCTCCGTAAACAGCACAAGTAAAAAAATGAGGGTTATGCTACTCAATGCCAGGAGTTTAAATCTCAAAATGCATGCACTCGAAGCACTCCTAAATATGGAGAACGTCGGCATCTGTGCAGTAACTGAAACCTGGTTCAAGGCTCCAGAGAGCACTCCAGCACTACTGGGCTACAACTCATACCATACATTTCGGCCACAGAACATGGACCGAAACACAAAAGAAGGGGGTGCATCCGTATTCATCAAGGATACCCACACCTTCAGGTTAGTGGTGCAGCATGATACCTGTGAGATCATCCATGCGCAACTAACATCGGGCAAATCTGCAATGCAGTGGCTTGCTACAGATCACCCTCCATGACCCAGGACCACCACTCTGCCTTTCTGGAGACACTGGAAAACATGAAGGTCCTACCAAACACCCTGATCTTGGGAGATTTCAATTACCCTACCATTAACTGGGAAAACTATTTCAGTACAAACTCCCAGGCTCAGCGCTTCCTGGAATTTATCAGCTCAAATGCCTGGATCAGCTGGTAAACTCCCCTACCAGAGGCCACAACATATTGGACCTGGTCATCACAAACATGGGCGACAGGTGCTCCGTACCGGAGGTCAGCCCATCACTGGTTAGATCAGACCATAAACTAATCACCCTGGATGTCCACACCCCACCACCACTGCCAACCAAGGAAACCACAGTGAAAAATGTTTCTAAAGCAAACTTCACCTTACTTAAGGCAGAAGTGGTAGGTTTCACAGCCCCCATGCTAAAGGATAACACTGCCCAAGATGCAGAATCCTTTACAGTTGCACTCTATGAGCACCTACAAGGATGCATGGATCGTGCCATCCCTAGCAAGACCAAGACTCACTCCCCTAAGAGAAGGAAACCAGCCGGGTGGGCCCCTGCCATAAATAGGTTATACAACAAAAGGAGGAAACTAGTTCAGAAAAAAGGAAATCCCAAGAAGGAAAGACATTCCTGATCAGTATCTGTAAGAAACTAAGGTCCCTCATAAAATCATCCAAGGCTAACTTCGAAAGACAAATAGAAAAGGATTCAAAAGATAACCACAAAGCCTTCTTTAGCTATGTCAAGAATCTAAGTGGCAACTCACAGATATGCTCTGAGATAGTGCAAAATAGCACAAAATATACTGAACCTACTGATATTGCCAGCATACTGGCAGATAGAGTCAGTGCAAACTTCACCTCCCTCTCACCTTCAAAAGGGCCCACAACAATACCGGAAAAGTGTAGTGTCCCAGAAATCACAGAAGCACAGGTGAAAACAGCCCTTTCAAAAGCCAAAAACACAGCATCAATGGGGCCAGATGGTGACCCAGGCTGCGTCTTGCACGAACTACAGAATGAACTAACCCCCCCACCTAAACACGCTGTTCAACCTCAGCCTCTCCACAGGCTATGTGCCCAAAGAATAGCGCACAGCAATGGTTATTCCGCTCCAAAAAGAAGGGGCCACAACTGATCCTGGTAACTATCACCCCATAAGTCTGACTAGCCTGGTCTGCAAGGCTATGGAGTGCATCATCATGGAACTCATTAACAAAGACATTGGGAACCTCCAAACACTTGACCCAACCCAGTTCGGCTTTGTTAAGGGCAGTCATGCCTACTAAACCTGGTTGACTTCTTCCATAGACGAAGGAAAGGTGGTTCACACAGCCTACCTTGATCTTGCCAAGGCGTTCAATGCCATTCCTCACTCGGGTATTATAGAAAAACTCACCAGCCTGAACATAAACCCCTACGTCACAAGATGGGTTGCCAACTGGCTTGCAGACAGAACTCACATGGTAAGAATAGCGGGCTCCAGGTCTGACTCTAAACCAGTCACAAGTGGTGTCCTGCAAGGCTCGGTTCTGAGACCCCTACTGTTTGGCATATATTTCTCAGAAGTACAGGCAAACACAGGAGGACTATGCCTAACCAAGTTCGCCGATGACTGCAAACTGGGAGCCATAATTGACTCTCCGGCTGACACGGACATACTCCAAAAAGGCCTTACTGAGACAGACACCTGGTATCAAAGTCATGACCTCAAGCTAAATGCCAAAAAATGCATAGTCATCCCATTTGGGAAAAACAAAACACCCACGAATTATGAGATAGGCGGCAACCCCCTTAATACAGAAGAGGTAATAAGAGATCTGGGAACCCAGGTAGATAGTAATCTGTCCTTTGACAATCAAATTGCCAAAGTAGTTAGGAAATCCTTCTATGTGGCCCATCTAATTACTAAGGGGTTCACATCTAGAAATAAAGAGGTTATAGTGCCCCTCTACTCGTCACTCATCAGACCCATCATAGAGTACAATGCGCCATTTGGGATGTACCTCACAAGGCACTTCCAACAGCTTGAAAGACCACAAAAGCACCTCACCAAGAGGATTAGTGGCCTCAAACATATGTCCTATGCAGCCCGACTGAAAAAACTCTGGCTGTACTCAGTGGCATATCATTTACTCAGAGGTAATCTCTGCCCGACTTACAAAGCCATGTCCAACTCAGAATTGATGGACATGCTCCACCTAAAGGAATCCAAGTCACTGCGAGCCACACGCTCTAGTGAGCTAAACCTCACCACAACAATAAATAGAACATGCTGGAGGGATAGATTCCTGTCACAGAGACTCCCCATGCTTTGGAAAAAAATTCCTAACTATGTTAGGCAGAGCTCCTCACTAACACTCTTCAAGAGAAGCCTTGACAAGTGGATGGGTAACAGAAAATACACCCCTGGGATCACTTCAGTGGCTCAGTTAATTAACCAATGGGGCGGTGAAAGCCGACACACTCTGCCTAGGCTTATAAATGCCCTCGGGCAGATAGCCTAGTACCTACCTATGAACCTATGTATGGAGGTGATGTGTCATTACAGGTAGACTGGGAACAAGAACTTCAGCAAAGGATAGGGGAATGGAATACAAAACTGAAGGCACATGGGATGAAACTGCATACAGACAAGACAGTTGTAATGGCAACAAGTGTCAGAATTCAAAAGAATCTGAGAATTTAGATAGAAGGGAAAATAGTGGAACAGTTTAAGCACGTTAAGTATCTGGGAGGGGTGGTGGAGGAGAAGGAAAGTCTGAATGAGGAGAAGCTGAAAAGTAGGGTGTACAAAGGAGTGGTGTGACCAGTACTACTGTATGGTACAGAAACCTGGGCAGTAAATGCAGAACAGTTTGGGAAGCTAAAGGTGATGGAGACTGGGAATGATGGTAGGATGCACACAGTGAGACAGACAAAGAAATGACAGAAAAGGTCAAAAGAGAACAGATTAGAGTGGTTTAGGCACGTGCTGAAAAACAGAAGACAATCTGGTGAAGAAGATTTGGAACAAACAGGAAAGAAACAGATGGATTGTGTGAGAGAAGACCTGTGACAGTCAGGCATGAGTGTCAAAGAAGGCAGGAAAGTGGTATTGGATAGAGAGAGATGGCGACAGTTGAAACAACACCCCAAACCCATGTAGAAAATGCCGAAAAAGGGGATTGATGGTGATGATGATTTAAATTTCATACAGGCATGGTGGTTGATAAAATTCTAGGGCAACTTGATATTACTTACAATCTTAGTAGATATATCTCTTTAGAAAGGACCAAAAACAAATTAAAAAATAGCAGATATTGTAGACAGGTTGTGTTCTTTGGACACCACTGTCAACAGGCTTTACAACAAAAGGAAGAAACTGTTGTCCAAGAGTAAAAAGGAACCAATTCCAAATTGGAAAAACTCCCTTCTTAGCCTCAACAAGCAATATAAATGAACAATACAAATAATAGGCCTTCAAAAGGCATTAGAGATGAACAATGCTTGTCATGGACATACTCAGGACAGTATAAAAAGACAATGAGGTTTGCAGCCCTACAAGGGTACCATAAATTAACAATGCTGGCAAAAGTTTCAGAGAGGCTGGTACCATACAGTGATACAAACAGAATGATTAGGCCATGCTGTCAATATAGATACCCAGACCGTCATTGTGTGTGTGTGTGTGTGTGTGTGTGTGTGTGTGTGTGTGTGTGTGTGTGTGTGTGTGTGTCTTTGTGGATATTAGCATTGTTAGGAAGTATAAAAAATATGTACATTTTTCTGTGACGCATTTGAAAATATACTTAACATTTTTGTGAAAGATAGCTGGAATTTATGTTATAAATATGATAACAAACCATTGCATTATTGATCTGTGAACAGGTTTTATGTGCAGAATCTATTTTCTAGTCATCTTTTGAAATTGTCTTTTTGGTTTTGGCTACAGATGATACAGGAGAGCAAGTTCCTTATAGAAGCAGCTGACAGCATCCATGAGAAAATTGCCCGGTGTCATAAAGAAGGTAATATAATAGAACTTTGAAGTCACTTATCTCTTCTCTTTTTCCCTTTTATCTTAAACGATTTTGTATAACATGTCGTGACTTAAACTGGCACATAGCATTTGGCTTGATCACATCATGATGTTCTGAGCAGTGTGAGCTGTGTTCTTCAAGTGGAAGCAGGGTTAACATATGATAAACTTGTACTGATGCATGTGATACTGTTTGTAAGTAGGGAAGCTTTGTGAGTTGTTGTGTACTTAGATGCATTAGAGATCCCCCAATGGCACATGCATACTATGGTGTTTTATGCCCTAATGCCTGTACAACATGAGTACAACTCTTAATAGTAAGATTCAGTGAAGTGGCAGTAACTGAATCCTGTTCAATAATCTTGCCACAGTAGAAGCATGACCCCATTAAAACACACCCTGTGGTTTGATGGGTTGGGGTTCTCCATCACTCAGAATTTCATTCCTCAAAATGATCTGGGGAATAGGATTCTGTGAATCTGTTTTGCAGAATCATTTATTTTTAACTCACTTTGCTCCCACTCCTTCTCAGTCTTCAGCCCCCTCCCAGCCAAATGGCCAATTTGTTCCTCATCACCAGGGTGAGGGTCAACAGGAAGGGGTTGTTATTCAGACTCGCATAGTGGTGATTTGTGATTTTTATTTCTTTATACAGCCACATCTCACTGTACACTAGGCAAAGTACCAGGGCTGTTACAATGGGATTATCGCAAAAGTCATTTCCTCTCTTCTGCAAGGAGTGTTGCCTTCAAGCAGCCCTCTCCTCTCTTCAAAGCATGAGAGTTTGTTTCCCCAGTCTTCACCAGGGAAGTTGCACTTTCTCAGTGTGATCTCAAGTGCGTACACCTCACTCTACCACCAGGGAGCACCGTATGGGTCACTCCCTTTCATTCCCCTGTACCATCAAATTTTAAGAGGAGCAGACCAAAAGTATGAGCCAAACATTCCAGACATTCTGTGAAAATGTGTACAGTTGAGAGCTATAACTCCTTCAATCAGAAGTGGCGGTATGGGTAGAGAACTCAGGCTCTTGTTTCTTGTACCTAAGGTACAGGGTTTGAATCTGAGTAACCCTAACCACCAGTTATATCTAACTGGGGCATTTTACACACACACGTGCATCACAACACTACAATGCAGAACATGGATTTATTCCTGTTACACTTATATAAGTGTGGACATGCATGCATGCTCAGTGCTTAAAGATAAACTGCTCATCCCAGCAAAGCATACACTAAGGGATAACATGCTGTTTGAACCAGGCTGATTACGAATGGGTAAGGTTTGGGCGGAAGGGGGTTTATGTGCTGCTTATGTGACCATATCTGAGAAGTAAAAAGAAATTATAACACTGGCCCAGACAGACAAACAAATGAATGAAACAACATATAGACCAACACAGGTGTTATCTCTATGACCACCACTGCATTGCCTGCACCAAAATTAAAAAGAAAGAAAAGAACATGCTGCCATGTACTTAAATAATCTTTACTTCACTTCCCTCCTAATTTCTTCAATTCCCAGTGACAATAGTTTTGATGCACATCATTATATACACTCTACTGCTAAAAATATGTATTTGAATACTTCTCACTTACACAGCACATTAAGGCATTAGCCTAGAATTCCAATTAAGAATATGAAACTGATTTAAATTCCATTTACCATACTGTAGGTCAAGTAACTCATTTAAAAAAGAAGCCCTATAAAAACCATATTAAACAGTAGAGTAGCATGTCATTCCAAACACTGAATTAAGAAGTACTTTCAGCCCATCACAGTGCAGATATCTCAAATGTGCTAAACATTTCAGAACATCCCTCAGTTTTTGCCATGCATTTGTTAAATTTTGGTACATATGCTACAACAAAACAGGATTACATATACTCGGTAAGGCCAGACATTGGAGTTTTACACTTACTGTTCAAGAACCGCATGCTGCTGCTGATTCAAACCTGTTTACTAAACTGCCTTTTCTAAGTGTAGAATACTGACATTTAGGAATAGTACATATGAGGAAGTACCTCTGACTCCCCTCTCAAATTTCTTCTTTCCTTTTACATGTGCTGTTGGAATGAATGTTCACAGAAAATCCTTTTCACAGTAACCACACACACACACACACACACACACACACACACACACACACACACACACACACACACACACACACACACACACCACACGGGGCAGTGGGAAACTCTCCCCAAAAACCAGAACACTTGGGGCAGTGGTCTCCTCTACTCAATACAGAAAACCAGAGCAATAAAAGAACACTTGGGGGGCAGCAGAAAACATCCCGAATCAGCAAAACTTACCGTAAGAAGTGTTATGCCCACGCCCTGGCCCAGCAATTAAGGAGTCTCAATTCTCACCACTAACACCAGAGAGGGTGTCTCATATATGAGGAAAGGATAACAAATACACACAGTAAAGTGCAATTTCCCTTAAGAGCACACAGAGGTCACAGTCAGTCCAGGGCTGGTTGCTCCCTTGCTCTCCAAGTCCCCAGTAAGACTCCCCACTGGCACAGCTATAGGGTCCAGATCTCAGCCAGCTGGGGAAGCTAAAATCTCCAGCACGCTCTCTGTCCAACCAGTGCTTCATGTCCCTGCCCAAGTAGCTGACACACACAAACACTTTTAGATAAGTTTATACAACCACACAGACACTCCTGGGGAAGGCTGGCACAGGTTCTCCAGCTGTGCCCCTTTTACCCAGACTATACGGTAGTACCACTTGCCACCACCCAGCTAATATTTATCAGCTACTCAAAGGCCCTTAAAAGGGTGTCCAATTACTACTGTGCAATGTTACTATCCAATTGATAAATGTGAGTAAACAGCCAAGGCTTATTTGGAGTGACTTGGACAGTAAACTCTATAAATATGCAATGTGCTCTAGAGCTTAAATTATCTTTACACAAAACAGCCACAGTTGAAAGTTTTAAAAATATTTTATAAATAATAAAAACACAAGATAATACTTACTACACAGTGCTAGTCAAGAGTTCAGAGATCATAGAGAAATACTTTAATTCAGTAGTACAGTTCTGACATCACAGAAAAAACACTTAGTCTAATATTTCTAGTTTCTAGCTATTTCTAGAAGAAAACACAAGTCTAAGATAACTTAAATAAGAAAGCAGGCAGAGTGCTGATGAGTTGGGTGGTCAAGACAAAAATGCTTAATGCCTTCTGATTCTCTCTGTTTAAATTGCTATCTTCAGTCCTGATTCCCATTACATCACTTTTACACTTCCTGGGGTTCCCAGGTTGACAGATACTACATTTTTTTGTTATCTTGCACCTGCAGGAAACTACAGCCATAAAAGACATTCCACATGTAAACTCTAGTAATTATTCCTTACGATAAAACAATAGGCAGGATGCTTCACTCCAGACTCATCGACTCCAAATTTTAACTTCAAAGGGACAGACATGAAATAATTTTAACTTCAAAGAACAGACAAGAAATGCTTGACTTAGCTTTCTTTACAGCAGAGGGCAATGTTGCTACATTGTTTTAAGTTCAACATTTCACAACATATCCTTTCATTTAAGAAAACAAGGTTGTAGTTCAACATTTCACAGTATTTTCTTTCAGTTAAGAAAACAAGTCTGTAGTTCAACATTCATATTTACAAATGACAGAAGTATGTTACCAAATTCTATCTGGCTAGGCTAGCAGCCTTCACAAGAAGCATGGCAGCCAATGTGATCAGGCACACACATACTTACGAACGGAACAGCTAGTTTAACTTCTGCATCCACGTTAGCATGTGACGCACACATTGGGGCCTCCTTAAAGAAAAACCCAACCATTGTATTTTCTCTGTTAATTGCATATGTATTTCTCCCCAAGAGACAAGTCTTCAGTTGTAAAAGTGGGCTCCTCCCCCCTCGGTCTATGGTTCTGGCACCCTTGGCTGCAGTATGTCATCTCAATTACTTCATTTATTTGTTTTACCTTCTAAAATGTATCCTAGCTCCAGCAACAAACACAAGACCTATCATTTTAACTCTTACAAACCTTATAAAATATTCTAATACTTAATCATATTCTTTCCCTGTTATCTGTTGACCACTACATAAATTCTTCACAGTTTCAGTCTAAATGCTTTAATTGTATAACACACATAATCCAGGTTTTAAGACTTCTCTTCTCCATTACCTTATTGCTACTAAAATTACTCACCATCTTATTCAAAGACAATACTTATATTATTCACATAAGGCTATATATTTTTTAGTTTACTCTCATGCCCATTACCCCACTTGCCACTACTTAAATTATTCACAGTCCTAATCCAAATGGGGTTGGGGATTGTCAGAATGGCCAAGGTGTTTACCTCATACACATACACAGGATACAGGGTTTAATTCTCACCTTTGGGAGAAATTGATTAATCTTAAAATGGCCTGCAAGGGCAACTAGCCTAGGACTTAACTGTAAACCTATGAACTATAAACAAATTCTCTCTTTATAATATTTGTATAACTAGTTTAACGCTTCCTTCCCATTCCATACTTTCCAGTTATATCCTTTAGTTCTGTCTTCCCAGCCACCCCATCTACCTCCTCTCCTGTCTGAGCTCGACTTCCTTATACCTTGAACCTTGTTTCTTTCTTCAGCAGGAACTATCCAATCAGCTGTGGGGGTGTGTCCCCAGATCACCAATGAACACCATTTGGTGCACCACATTTGGATGTCAACCCTTTAAGTGCTTGTCTGTACAGCAGCAGGTGCACTCTCTGTGTATTAGGTCTTCTCATAGTTACCATACTGTGGAGCATCTGTTTGGCATACTTCTCATACAAGCACTCTATGTATTGTTTGCCAACACTTTTACAGAGACACATTATTCATTCCAGTCACATCCTCCCTATGTGATACACACTGCACTTCTCTCTCTCCTTTCTCTCTCTCTCTGTCTCTCTGTTTGCAGCGATATAAAAAACTTCTGATTACTAAAAAGTTGACAAATCTTAGATGTAAAATGCTTATATCTTTTTTTACAATGTCTCTTACCCTCATGTCTGCCAAACATATGTACCCTTCTATGCAGCTAATTGCCACATTCATTTGTCCTTCATTGCACTTGCCACTGCATGTCCTTTACCTTCCTCTGAGGGGTTTCCCACTTTCAACCTTGGGATTAAAACTTTCAGTGAACTTCCATCATTCTTCAGTTTATACAGGAGATGAGATGCAGTTATTTAGCAGCTGTCATTCAGGCAGCTGTAAAAGACTGATTTGTATACAGCCTAACTCCCCATTAAATCTTTTCCCCCTGGCATGCATGCTGCCAAACCAGGGTACACAACTTTATCCAAAGACTCAACTTACCCTTGTCACGGTTACAATGGACATGTCCTGACCCTCAGTGGTGGTGTACTTTCCACCTGTCTCCTCCTGGGGGCAATACAGCAACTCCATTGTCTCCAAAATGGGTGAACCAACAACAGCCACTTACTCCCTCATTGGGTCTTCTAAGACCAAGAAGTTAGTCAGAACTGAGACAGCTGTAGTCAAGATTTTACCCCTATATGGCAGACATAAAAAAGTATGATAGTGTTCAACCAAAGTGGGGCCCTGTTTGTCACCACTCTGTTCATGCTGACTCTGATGACTTCATGTTGACGTTCTCTCATGGTCTAATAGGTCAAATAAGTACTTGCTGTATCTGCAGTAAAACAAATCTACTTTATAGATGGATATGTTATTTTAAATCAGACATATCAGCCATTACTGAGACACAGATTCTCTCTCACAGATATAATCTCTACATTTATGAGTGACCACAATGACACTGCTTTGTGATTATACTACTGCTATTAACAATAGTAATGCCTATTTGTATGCCAGGTGGACCCACTAGTTGCCTAATCCTTTTTCAGGGATGACCTGGGAGGAATATCTGGTTAAAGGAACTATTCAAGGTCATAAAGGAAACAACTGAGGACCAAGGGAATCAAACCCTGTAACACAGCAGCTATAGCTCACAGCCCTAATCATCTATGATAACTGCAAGATCAATGTTCTGATTCACTCACCAGCTCACTATATTCCTTTACAACTTCTTACTACCACCATTGGGACATTATTTTTATATCTTTTAAAGTTAACACTTAAAAAAAAATGCTGTTTATATGTTTCTAGTACTGCTGAGGAAACCATATCATTACTGCCTAATCATGGAGACTCAGTGTTAAAGATCTATGCCTCACATCTCAAGGGTCATAGGTTCAATCCTGACTTCTGATCACTGTCTCTATGGACTTGGCATGTTCTCACCATGGATTTTCTCTGAGTAGTCCAGTTTCATGTCACCTCCCCTTTGCCATTCCTTCACTGACTGCAGTTGGACCAGTATGTTTCGAGAACTAATATATAAATGAAATAAAAAATAAAAAGGTAATAGTGAGGCTGAAATAGTTATTACAGAAAACATCAACATAAATTGGACATTTGCAACAGCTCCCTGTCCAATGTTATGACTGAACAGCTTATTAATCTTAATATCAGAACACAGGCACACATATGGGCTGTTGTAGTACTGTCGTGAGTAAGTACACTATTAGTTACATTCACAAAAGATTTAGTGCTTTAACACACATTGTGTCTCTTGATTATATGAAATATTTCAATTGCAGGGTTCTTCACTTCATAACATGTTACCCCACATACTTTGAACCCTCAGCCTTGTTGCCTGCCATGTCACATAGTTTGACTTGTGAAGTCATACAGTGGACAGCACTGGGTATATACACATTCTGTTCCATGGCTTTCCTTTTCTGTCCTACACTTTCCTGTAGTGTGGAGCAAATTAGTACAATTACTTGAAAACTATTAAATGCAGAAAAGTGATCTAAACTAATTATTTCCACTGTTTCACCTTCCAAAATATAAGCACACTACTAACAGCTTCCACATCTTTCTGTCACACCCCTTTCTTTAAATTTGTATGTTATTGTAATTGATAATTATCTTCAAATACAGTCTTCCTTTTTATACCCAAATAGTGGTTTTCTCCCACCAGTTGAAGAGTGCATTTTGGTGGAAACCTTTGAGGCTCTACTATTGTACTGGAGCTCAGGCATTGCCGTTTCTTATTTGGGCACTGCAGCATTTGGAGCCTCTGTCTCCCCTTTGCCCTCTGCCAAATAGATATGGACATGAGTCTCTGACTTAAATGATTAAATTAGCCTTACTCAGAGGCATCTATATCACATCATTGAATACGTGAATATCGAACGCTCTAATGAGCGAATATTCATGCACTCAAAAACGGTATTGTGGGGGGTTGCACCCCCTATCCCCTGCTAAATATATATTCCTACTCTGAGATCGCACTACAGTGAGGAAAGGACAAAACTCCCAATCTTCACTGTACCGCAAAAAAAAAAAAAAATTCATAAACTTCGAGTAAGTGAATATTTGCTTATGTGAGCGTTCGATATTCACGTATTCGATGATGTGATGTAGACCCATTCAGAGCAGGGCATCATTTTCCCTGCATAATATTTTAGACCTTTTAATCATTATTTTTTAATATCATAGGCTGCTAGTTGACAATAAATATGCATATCTCACTATCATCCACTGTCACCCGACTTGAAATATTTAGTTATCAAGTAAATGACTGCTGAAGAAACTATCCTTTACAGGCCTGACTTTGTTTTCTACACTCCCTGAACTTATGCAAATCAGCAAATCATGGCAAAGATCCTGTTTCACTGTTTAAAAATAGGTTGTTGTACCTAATTAAAAATAGGTTGTTGTACCTAATGGGCCTCACCATGTTTACAAAGATGTAATAAATATATAAATCACCCACCAGCATTCATGCAAACACCAGTATTTATGTAAACAGTAAGACAGAGTAAGTATTGTAAAAATGTTTTTTCATATGTGGATGGATGCAATTTGTTTCCACAACTTTCTGCAAATTTTCTTTGAATTATGACTGAGTAAAGCATCTTGTATACTTAACTTCAGCCTAAACACCCCCACCCATGTAAACAGTAGCTCAGGTAGTAACTATTCTGTAAAGACAGTACAATAACTGCACTACAAAGTGATGCATGTCAGTTTTTTTCAAACCTGCTGATGATCTTAATGCTTTATATTTGTGGGTATAACAACAAATGTGTTTTTCTTTGTTTGCATAGGGATGGAATTCCATGAAGAACTCCATAAACTTGGAACAAAGGAAGGTTTAAAAGGAAGAAAGCTAAGCAAGGCTGCTGAAGGTTTTGCATGGAATATCACTGTTCTAAAGGCAAGTATAAATGTGCATCTGTTTGTTTCTACAATCCCCCTTTTTCTTTTGGGTCAGGTTGATAGCATTTCTGGGATAACTATTCTTCTTGTATCTCTAGTTCATCAAAGCACAGCACATCTAAAAATGCAATTTCTCATATTAGTCAAAACATGCTTTGAGCAAAATTTTCTGTTTTCAAGGATTTAACTTTCCCGGACATACAACTGAATTTGTCACCAGATAAGGGATATTTGGTTCACCTAATCTGTCTGTTATATTTCCTAATTAAACAATTCTGGATGTTATTCTTTAGTTTCCTAACATAACTAAAGAAAGATTTGTTTTGCTGTATAGTTAAGAAGCCTTTTTCTTTAACTGTATTTTTTTATTTATACATGTAATCCACCAGGCTGATATATTTTTAAACTTCCCATTTCTTGGATCTGGTTCAAACTGCCAAGCCAGTGCATTTATTTAAGTGCACACAGAGCTTGTTTGTTTGTGTAAGCATTTGCTGTGTAATTATCTTCAATAATGCAGTTAAACTTGAATTTTGAGACGTCGTCATAGAATTATAGGTTTGTACATTTGAAGTTTCCGAAGTGTATGATGTTTGCATCTAATTGTTTTGGAGATTCTGAAAGGAAATGTTACCAGTTTTTGACTGGACTTAATTGGACAGGGGAGAACTGGCAGGATAGTTGATCTTAATGTCATGTTGGTAAGGAATAGGTCATAAATATTTTGTTCTCTAGTTGGTTCATTGGCACTTTTTTCAGGGAGTCTTTGTTTATGAAATCAAGGAATGTTTGGGCATTACCTACAGTTGAATTAAAAGTCTCCCAAGTTATTGTTGGGTAGTCTGCAGGGATAATGGAATTCCTGTTAATTTAGAGTTCATTCAGTGTGTTTAGGAACTGGATATGGTTGTCTGGGAGCATAAAGGGGCTCCTGTAACATGCCGTGATCTGATTGTTGGCATAAAGGGGTTACTGTAACACTCTATGATCTGATTGTCTGAGTAAAGGGGCTCCTGTAACATGCCATGATCTGATTGTTGGCATAAAGGGGTTACTGTAACACTCTATGATCTGATTGTCTGAGTAAAGGGGATCCTGTAACATGCTATGATCTGATTGTTGGCATAAAGGTGCTACTGTAACACTCTATGATCTGATTGTCTGAATAAAGGGGATCCTGTAACATGCTGTGATCTGATTGTTGGCATAAAGGGGTTACTGTAACACTCTATGACCTGATTGTTTGAATAACAGGATTCCTGAAACATGCTGAGATCCAATTGTTGGCATAAAGGGGTTCCTGCAACATGCTGTGATCTGATTGTTGGCCCTTTTTATTGTTATTGGCATCTTACTCAGTTCAGTTTCTGGGCCTCTAGGGATCTGTCTAGAAGTGAATGCTCTTTGAGAAATATGGATACTAAACCATAGTAGCCAAAGTGGGCTGGAAGGCTTAGAAGGTACAAAGTCCTAGAGTGGATGGAGAACTTTCTCTACTTTTATATCAAATTTCTGTAACAAAACACATGTATGTATGTAAATAAAACAACGGACTAGCAGTGTACTATAAAACAAATAAAAAGAAAAAGCACTACTCAGGAATCACGAACCAGAATTTATCACATCCAAAAACACATCAGTTTAAGCACTTTCTTTCACTTTGGTAAGGAACTTCTTCAGAAACTGAGTAAAACCAAAAGGAAACGATGCTTAAATACAACTATTTTACAAAATGGCACCAAAAACACTCCCCCTTTTTTCCTTAAAGTGAAATACACCATTGTTAAAACTACTACAATTACAATCATAAGGCTGCCAACATTCCAAGATATACATGTAAACACGACTTGAGGTAAAAGAAAAAAAAAATCAATGCATATTATCACTTGGAGAATGCATAAGGTTAAAAAACAAAATTGACTAAAATATGAAAATTTGCCTTTTAAAACAGGTTTTAAAGAAATTACATCATTGATACCAGGTGGTGGATAAGTGCAGTTCAATAAGACTTGCCAATGGAATTCCCTTTTTTCAAGCAGGTTTTCCCAATCACCCCTCACCGGTTTTTGTTCTCCCTGTTCAAGGATAGAAAAAGGAAAGTTTTTAAAATCCTTGCCAACTAAGCTATGCTTGAACAAAGCATTAGTGTGACTGGATTTACGAATAGCATATGTGTGTTGATAAATTTGTGGCTTTAATGGCCCAACAGTCTTGCCAACATAAAATGATGGGCAAGATGCATATACAGCCACATACACCACTCCCCTAGAGTTACAGTTGTATTTACCCTTCACAGGAATAATGTATGGATAACCATGAATGTGTATACTGGAGCCTTCCAAAATGAACCTGCATTGTTTACAGGAACCACACTTCTTCATACCCCACTGATTTATAAACTTCTCATCAAAGGCTCCTTGCCATTTAAAGATATTTTTCATATTTCTACTATTCTTGAATATACATTTTTGTAAAGTCCCCAGTTTACCAGTAAGACCTATGCAGGAAAAGATGGCATACCAATGTTGTACAAGGTCTGCTTTCAAAGTATCAATACCTTTACTATAAGGTAAAACCAAGGCTCTCAAAAGGGCATTAGATAAAACAGAGGGAGCTTGTATCACATCATCATTGGTAGTACTACCACAAGGGCACAAAATAGGTCTAATATCTAGTGTGCCTGGAACTGATTACATATTGTGCCAATGTATCAAATAAATCCTCAGGGTAACCCCTTTCAGGGAACATATGTTTCATCTTATTAACCTCATCATAAAAATGAGCATCATTAGAAACCAAACGGCTGAGTCTAATGAGTTGCCTTTTATCCGAGTTCCGCTTCTGCCATAATGGGTGTTGACTGTCAAAGTATAAAAAAGAATTAGAATAGGTGGGCTTCCTAAAATACTGGACAAAAAGCAATTGTTAATGGACTCCTTGCTTAACAGAATATCAAGAAAACTAATCTCTGAAAAATGATGTTGGCAAGTGAATTCCAAAAAATCCGTAGTACCATGCAGGAATTGAATGAACGTGTCCAATAATTCAATACCACCATGCCACAAAATAAAAATATAATTCAAATACCTGAAATACAATTTTAAATAGGCATTATAGGATGAGTTAAACACTTTGGTTGTTTCCCAAGACCATAACACCATGTTTGCAAAGATGGAGGCAGAAGCTGCACCCATGGCAACCCCCCCTATGCTGTTTAAAGTATTCACCATCAAAGTCTTACTGAACTGCATTTGTCCACCTGGTATCAATAATGTAATTTCTTTAAACTGTTTTAAAAGGCAAATTTTCATGTATTAGTTAGTTTTGTTTTTTAACCCTATGCACTTCCCTAGGGATATTATGTATTGTTTTTTGTTTTTTTCTTTTACCTGAAGTCGTGTTTACATGTATATCTTGGAATGTTGGCAGCCTTATGATTTTAATTGTAGTAATGTTAATAATGGTGTATTTCACTTTAAGGAAAAAAGGGGGCATGTTTTTGGCACCATTGTTTTAAAATAGTTGTATTTAAGCATTGTTTCCTTTTGGATTTACACAGTTTCTGAAGAAGTTCCTTACCAAAGTGAACGAAGGTGCTTAAACTGATCTGTTTTTGGATGTAATAAATTATGGTTTGTGATTCCTGAGTAGCGTTTTCTCTTTTTACATGTATGCATGTACTCCAAATGCAGCAGGGTCCCACGATCAGGCAATTTGTTGTTTAGACTCTTGGTCGCTACCTTGATGTGGTCTGGTGCTTAATGTGTTTTTGTCAGGTTGGAAGATCCATTAGCTAAAAAAGGCACTATGGGAGCAGCAAAGGCTTTAGCCAGTATGTGGAAGAACTGCAATGAGAAGTGGATGCCATCCTTAGCAAAGCAAGAGTTTTGAAGTTTTTTTATTTTAATAAAAATTAGTAGCATATTAAATGTATTGATTTAAGAAGGCCCTATTAATTTGGGGGTTGTTTGTGTTAAATTTATGGGTGCAGTTTATGCTTTTTTTCTACATTCTAGCAAATAAAAAATATGGCCATTTTCGGTTTATATTTTATAATTAATTTTAAATCCAATGTGAGGCTGAGTGTGGGAGACTGTTTTAATTGAGCTAAGATGTTTTATGGGACATCAGTGACTATTTTTTGTATATACAGTTTGTAAAATAACTTTTCACATTGCAGCGTGAATGGGAAATGTAGTCCATGTTTCATTTTATTTAAATGTTAGTGGTTTCGGTTATTTTTTTCAGTTAAGATCAGGATAGCTTTGTTTTTAGGTGGGATATGGTGTTTTGGGGTGTCTGTGTTTCTTTTTGTATGGTGCATACATTTTTGTTTTAGTTTTTGTGAATGGTGTAAATTTTAGGTTTAAGGGAGTTTTAATAGCATTAATGAGGCAAGGATTTAGAGTAACCATTGATGATGCACAAAAAATGAAGATCTAGTCTGATGATAAATAAAGAGAGCAGATAATCAAAGAATTACCCACTCCCTTTATCTGAGGTCCAGGATAAATATGCTTATTAGCAAAGATTGTAGATATTTTTGTCCCACCCTGTCAATGTCATCAGCCATTACAATAGCATTACCAGTCACTATTACTTGAATCTCATTCACAGTAAAAGTGAACAAAAAATTAAGCTTTGCACAGTACACATGTAAACATACAAATTTAAGTTACACAAACACAATATCCCTCCCATAAATCAAAGCCCTAGAAGTGAAATTTAACAAAGTAACAACAAAAGGAAAATCAGAATAGCAACTCTCAGCCAATCAGGACACAACATTACTTGCAAAATGGGCCCAAGTCTGAATAACTATACTGAATATTGTTTCTTTGTAGTTAGTTTTACCCATGATGCCCATTCATTGCCCCAGTGCCCAATCTAACTTGTACCCCATTTCACCCTCCAGATGTGGGTTTCCTCATGTCACCTCATTGTTATAGTCAGATGAATATCCAGTGTGAGACTTCTTAATGGCTGTCATCAAAGCAGCTACAGAGAAGGCTTTTTTCCAACCAGTGTTCATTCAAACCTCTGATTTTCATGTTCTGTTCATAGTCCTGCATTACCCAATGCAAGACCATCTCTCATTGATCACAGAGTCATGCTTCAGACTCACTCCAGTGTCAGAGAACTACTCAGATGTACTGAGGCTGTCAGGAGAAGTGAGAAAAAGACAGATAAATGGAATAGATGGCTGCCCTGTGATATATGAAACATGCTGTACTGTACCATTAGGGAATTGTATTCTGTGACTCATAACATTGTCACTCATCACTAAAGTCTTTCCTTAAGTCCGCTACTACAAATTATTTTATGCCTCATTTACCAGTCCCCACATGTATGTGTATCTGTGTATATTTGTGTGCACATGCGCATGTATGTATGTATGTATGTGTATGCACACACATATATGTATATATTTACATATATAGATTCACTTCTAAAGGTCAAAATGACAAAACATTGAACCTCTGAATAACAAAGACCAGAAGAATGATGTTTTGAAATCTCAAACGTTTTCAATAGAAATCGCTGTACAGTGTGAAACAGGAACGTTACCATTCTCTTCACTGTGGTGTGATCTCAGAGTTGGTATATTTAAGTAGCAGGGGGTATGGGGGGTAAATGGGGGCTTGCTCCCCCTGCAAAAATGTTTAATTAGTAGTTTTTATGTTTTGGGTGTTTCTTTTTTTCTTTTTTTTTTTGAGATTTCAAAACTTCTATCCTCTGGTCTTTGTTATTCAGAGGTTCAGTATTTTGACATTTCAACCTTTAGAAGTGTATATATATACATATATATATATATATATATATATATATATATATATATATATATATATATCTATCTATCTATCTATATATATATATATATATATATATATATATATGTGTGTGTGTGTGTGTGTGTGTGCGTGTGTGTGTGCACGCGCGTGTGTGTTGATAGTTGCAGTCTGTAAGAATAAATACTTAGAAGGGTGAATACTCTTTTATCCATGTTTTTCAGCCTGACAGCTGATTTCTGTGTGAGATTATGTTACAGCAGTATCTTGGAATTTGCCCTTACCCCACTGTTGTGCAGTCTTAGAGTAGGTATATATAATTAGCTGGGGGGGGTAGTATCCACTTAGATTCACTCTAAAAAATTATCATTCTTTTTTGTTTGGTCTTTGAAACTTTTGATGTTTGATAAGATAAACATACATCTACACACACACATTTTCACAGCAGTATGCCAAATGCACAGCTTATTACATGTATGTGAGAGAGAGATTGAGAGATATAGAGAGTTTTTATATATCTATATCTATCTATCCATATATATATATATATATATATATATATATATATATATATATATATATATGGATTCACTTTATAACCTCGAAATGCTGAAATATTGAATTTCAGTATCTTGAGACTATAAAAACGAATCCACAAAACACCGACAAACGAAAACCGCGAAACCACATAACCGAAAACACCGCACACACTACACTAAACATACAACACAACACCCACATCACAACATAGACAAAAAAAAACACACATACACAACTCACACACACATAAGCAGGGCAAGCCCCTGCACACCATAGGGGCTGCACCCCACACCCCTACTTATATATACTAACTCCGAGATCGCACAAACACAACACAAAAGCTCACTCTCACACGCACATTCTCCAATCCCTCACACACACTCTAACTCCCACTCAAAACCCTTACAAAACACTCACTTACTTGACATAACACCTACATCCACACACGGCACCGCACACCACCAAAACACAAACCCGGACATTACGTAGCGCAACTTCATAATCGCGAATTCGACATATATTCGAGATATATGAAATTCGCGATTATGAACGTTCGCTATTTCTAACATTCGACTTTATAGTTTCGATATACTGAAATTCGACATTTCAGTATTTCGATGTTATAAAGTGAACCCATATATATATATATATATATATATATATATATATATATATATAGAGAGAGAGAGAGAGAGAGAGACAAGTATGTATGGATATAAATATATTTTTTCTTTTAACTTATGACTGCTTTATTTCCATTTTGTGGTCATACTTACTGTTATCACTGTTGGTTTACAGTGATACATGGTTGTTTTTGTTAATGCTTTGAGTGGCAGCAATTAGTGTATTGGTAAATTTTGGGGGGTTGGTATGAAAGGGAGGAAGTTAGTGAATGGTATGGATTTGTTTGGAAATTAGTTGTGAATATGAAATTAGAAATGACCACTGTAATAATCATCACAGAAGCTGTGCCTGAAACACACACACACACACACACACACACACACACACTTGGGCAAAAGAGTGGAATTTGGTGCATTATTTAAATTCCTTTATATATAATGTGGACTTTTTTTATTTCTGAAGAAAATGTAGTATGGAATTGTAGGAGAGGTATGTAGTGCAGTCTACAAGGGAACAAAGGCTTATGAAACTATTTGGAGGATGATATAGAGAGGATGGAATGACGACAGTGCTGAACAGTTCATGGAGATCGATTATGATGTGTACATGGGAGTCATGGATGAAGTATGCGATGGTATTGTCTTAAGGTCTGTGTGTGTGTGTGTGTGTGTGTGTGTGTGTATGCATGAAAAAAACATCAGATATATTCAGCAAAATCTGGACAGATGAGAGGTATACACAGCACATCATCTCTTTCTTAGATTCCTGAAAAAAACAAACAAGTAACAATTTTTACAGAAATAAATCTCAGAGTTAATACCATTTTTAAAAATGAAGTGCAGCACACATGAAGCTGCCTGTAGTCCAACACACAGCTGCAACCTATTTCACCATTGTGCAAATGTAATGGCAGCTCCTTGAATAGCAGTATTGTGACAAACAGAACACCCAGCACAATACTGATTAGATTACAAACTCTGAATCCATTTACACACTGTGAATGCATTTACATTGTTTATATCATGTTATAGCTGAAGCCCAGGAAAAAAAAAATAAGGGCAAGTCTCTGAAAAAAGGCTGCCATGCTCCAGTATTTCCAGCTTTACTCTAGCACTGTTTATCTAATATGATTTCATGCTGGAAGGAGGTTTCACAGAAGAATACATTTCAGCTTCTCAACAGAAGGTCTGTCTTGATAATTTCAGCTAGGAAATAAATAATTCCAAAAAAGAAACACATCTAGCAGTTACCACTATGGTAAGTAATAACATTATCGCAATCCATGTAAAACAAAACCTGAACACTTAAAAAAGTGTGGCAAATCACTTTAAGTGCAAGTCTGCACTGGGTGTACTATAATTCCAAATCTTGGTTATGACGTTTGCTATTCTCTGCGGACTATATTTCCTGAGGCATCTGTTTGTCACATTATTATGTTTGTCTTTTTTCTCTATAATTTATGTAAAGTATCTATGAGTATGTTGCAGAAAAGAAAACAAAGCTAGATAAGAATATTATATATTAGAATCAGATTACTAAATTCATCCAGAAATCTCAAAAGGTAATCAGCTGTCTTATCTCAAGGGTAAAATGGAGCATATAGCTTTCTTGGAGATTTTAAGCCTGAAAATGTACCTTTTGATTTCTGACCTCAGCTGTGCTCCTCAGACCACTTGCAGTGATAACAGCTTGGCTGTGTATAACAGTTTAGAACCATGGAGATATTCTCCGTCTTCATAGAAATTAAATATAGCATATCTTTAGCTGCAATCACCCTGCAAGGGAAGAAAAGCTACAGTGGCGTGCTGTGCTAAACAATGCTGCAAACTGTACTATTGTGACAGACAATGAAAGTATCATGGAGAAAAGTTTTCTGAGCTTACGTACAAATAGCATTCGGCCAAATCATAGTACAAAGACTGCAGAACTGTCAGATTTGCTTTCCTTGGGAAACAAAGATTTTATGACATAAGCTTGACTTAACACAGCACTGAAACTAACATTTCTAGTGTATTTACTGTTTTCTGTCATCAGTATCCAGAATATAACTAGATATTAAATTGAACATTTTCAAATATCTCTACAAAAAAAAAAAAAAATATATATATATATATATATATATATATATATATATATATATAGAGAGAGAGCTGGCTCTTGCATACATAAGCATTAAGTTTTATTTTTAGTAAATAATTCTGTTTATGTGGTCACATTTTTTAAACATTTTTTATTGATTTTCACGAAATAAAATAATGCAAGAAATATGATATATAAATATGCACAATATATGTCTTAAAAACATAACATGGAACAATAACTATTTACAATGTCCATAACAGATATAATGTCATTGTTGTGATTACATTTTATCTAGTAGTTTCTCAAGCTTCAACCAAGTTAATTTCTTATGTGTTATCTTAGTAATTCTTTCTGAAAGTTTGCAACTCCCTATTACATACCAGTTTGGCTAATAGTAAAAAATCTGTAAATGATAGGATTTTTTTAGACTTTCAATTTGACATAATGATTTTTCTTGCAATTGCAAGGACCAAAGAAGGTGCACCTGTATTTTGGGGATATGTGTTGGTATTGGTGCATTGAACAGTAATAATGAGTCAAATACTTCACACTTGTCCGACCACAATACTTTTATAAAATTTCTGAATTCTATCCAGAATGGAGTTACTATTTTACATATAAGAAACATGTGTACCCAATCTGCACAAAGTATTTCCTCACATCTCCAATATTTATTAAGATTATTTTTTTATATCAAGTCCATCTTATGTGAGGTAATAAAGCTCCAATGAATGTATTTCCAAGTGAAGATTTTCCAAGAAGGGGATGACGTTATGTTACTAATTGATTTAAGTACTAATTCTTTATCACTATCTGAAAAAATGGATTTGTTTATTCTCTCTGGGAAATTCCATAAGGAGTTCTCTGGAATTTGCATATTGGTTCTTAAAAATTTATATATACTTGACAATGATAGAATATTATTAACGTGCAAAGTGTTTATTTCACAAAGAAGAGAAAGTATTTTAGGTAAAGGTGTTGTGCTGGTGATATGACATATTTTGAATTCATTAACTGTGTATTCTCTAAATATTTGTATGTTCAACCAGTTGTTATGCTTTATGTTATAAATGGCCATAAGAGAACATGGTTTGTGGATATTATTATTGCAGAGAAACTGGTGCCAGAAAACTAAGCCATTTTCTTCCATTACTTTTATTTTAGATACATTGAAAGAGTCCAGACGTGTCTTTGTATATGCTATGGGAAATATTAAAAATATTAAGCTTTTTGTCATATGATTTTGTTTATCTTTTTAAAATTATCTAATATATAATTAGTTAAAAGAGAATTTTTTTATTCTTATTGGTATTGTAAAAATGGTCTTTGACAACAAGGAAGATTTTTTTATTTTCTGAGAACATATTATTGTTAATATTTGTGTCTATGTCAGATAATAAGATACTTGCATGGATATTTTTCGAATTAGAACTATATTTGGAGTTTAACCATTGGTACATCACATTAAGTATGGTCGATTCTGCATAAAGTTCTAAATTTGGGAATGCTATTCCTCCATCTTTCCAGCTTCTGTAGTGCCAAGCATGGCTGGTTCTTGGTTTTTGAGGAAACCATAGGAAATTTATTAGCATAGAATTTAGTTGCTTCATTAACATTTTGGATGGGAAGGCAATTAAAGTTTGGAAGTAAAACAAAATTTTGGGTAATATGATCATTTTTATTAATGACAGTCTTTCTTCTATTGTGAAATATATTTTATTCCATCTATTTAAAAATTCCTTAACTGTGGATAATAGGTATTTGTAATTTGTTTTTAAAGTATTATTCCAGTTTGACTTTATGTATATTCCTAAGTAGTTAATGGTGTCATTTGCCCAGTTAAAATTGTGTTTTCTTAATAAAGTGTTTAGTTTTTTTATTTATTAATAATGTTTCTGTTTTGGTCTGATTAAAGCTTAGGCCTGAAACCCCTTCAAAAATGTGCAGGGATTTTGTTATATGATCTATAGAGGAATCTGTATTTCTAATTGTTAGCATATCATCGTCCGCAAAAAGTTATATTTTAGGAATGCAGCTTGGACTAACAGAAAATCCCCTTATATTAGAATTTGCTCTTATGAAGTTAGCTAGAGGTTCTACTGATAGGGCAAATAATAAGGGGGAGAGTAGGCAGCCTTGTTTAGTGCCTATTAGGATGTTGAGCGGACCTGATAAAAAAGCGCCAATTTTGATGTATGATATTGAGTTAACATATAATCTGTTAATTATATCGATAAAGTCAGGGGAGAAGTTATATACTTCTAATACTTTAAATAAATAGGACCAATTTATAGAGTCAAAAGCCTTTTTAAGTCTAGGCTAATAATTGATAGTTCTTTTGTTTCCTGTTAGCATGATCTACTAAGGAAAGGAGCCCGATAACATTGTCTTGCACTCTTCTATTTAGGATGAAGCCTGTTTGATCATCACCTATTATGTTAGGCATCAGTTAATTTAATCTGTTAGCTAATATTGATGTAAAAATGTTATAGTCCACATTTAATAGTGAAATGGGATGATACAAAGTTGCTATTTTTGGGTCTTTGTCCTGTTTTAGGATAAGGAAATCATGGCATATTTCCAGGAAGGGAATGAGTTTGTCTTTTTTCTGAATTCCTTAAAAGCTTGTAAAAGTATCTTTAATGTATCGTCTGCGAGTACTTTATAAATTTCTCCTATTTATACATGTAATCCTGGGGCTTTATTGTTCTTAAGGCTTTGATCCTCTCTTTTACTTCACTTAATGTTATTGGTTTGAGAAGTTTGGTATTCCGTTCTATTGATAGTTTGCTGCCTATGTTCTCATTTAAGAAGTTATCTTTTGGGACGTTATTAATGTTTGGATTTGTGTTATTTATTATTTTGTGATGCTTTCTGAAAGTCTCAAGAATTTCTTCTAAATCTATTCATAGGTTCATAGGTTCATACTAGGCTATCTGCCCTAGGGCATTTATAAGCCTAGCCCGAGTGTGTTTGGCTTTCGCCACCCATTTTAAATTAATTTTGCTATGCCCTTTTTCGAGGTTAGTATACCGTGCCTCTGTCTAACAGTGACACAGAAGTGATACCCGGGGTAAACCTATGATCTCCCATCCACTCATCAAGATTCCTCTTGAAGAGAGTCAATGAGGGACTCTGCCTAACCTGGACTGGGATTTTATTCCAGAGTGAAGGGAGCCTCTGGGTTATGAATCTGTCCCTCCAGCATGTCCTATTTTTTTCAGTGCTGAGGTTCAAGTCTCTCAAGCGTGTAGCTCGATGGGATTTGGCTTTTCTGAGGTGCAGCATGTCCATTAATTCCGGGTTGGACATGGCTTTATACGTCAGGCACAGATCGCCTCTAAGCAGGCAGTATGCCACTGAGTAGAGCTGGAGTTTCTTTAACCGGGCAGCATATGGCATCTGTTTGAGCCCTTTGATCCTTTTGGTGAGGTACTTTTGGGGTCTTTCCAGTTGCTGCAGGTGTCTGGTAAGATACATCCCAAAAGGGGCATTGTACTCAATTATAGGCCTGATGAGGGATGAGTAAAGAGGCACGATGACCTCCCCTGATCTAGATGTGAATCCCTTCATGATTAGGTGGGCTATATAAAATGTTCTTCTAACCACTTTGGCCACGTGATTGTCAAATGAGAGATTGCTATCAACTTGGGTCCCCAGGTCCCTAATTACTTCTTCTGTACTTAATGGATTACCACCTATGTGGTAATTTGTGGGCACTTTGTTTTTGCCAAAGGGGATGACTATACACTTTTTGGCGTTTAGCTTGAGGCCATGGCTCTGGCACCAGTTGTCTGTTTCTATGAGGCCCTTTTGGAGGATGCTTTTGTCGGCTGGAGAGTCAATTACAGCGTCCAGTTTGCAGTCATCTGCGAACTTGGTCAGCCACAGTCCTTCTGTTTTGGCCTGTACCTCCAAGAAATATATACCGAACAAGAGAGGTCCCAGGACTGAGCCTTGTGGGATGCCACTTGTAACTGATTTGGAGTCTGACATGGCTCCAGCAATTCTAACCATGTGGGTTCTGTCCTTGAGCCAGTTTGCAACCCATCTAGTGACATAGGGGTTTATATTTAAGCTGGTGAGCTTATCTATAATGCCCGAGTGGGGTATTGTATCGAAGGCTTTTGCGAGGTCCAGGTAGGCTGTGTGGACCACCTTCCCCTCGTCAATGGCCTTGGTGACTGTTTCAAAGAAATCAACCAGGTTTAAGAGGCAGGATCTGCCCTTAACAAAGCTGAACTGGGTAGGATCCAGTGTCTGTAGGTCCCCAATATCTTTATTTATGAGGTCCATGATGATCCTTTCCATAGCTTTGCAGACCAAGCTAGTCAGGCTTATGGGGTGATAGTTTCCAGGATCCGTTGAGGCACCACCTTTGTGGAGAGGGACCACTGTTGCTGTACACCACTCTTTGGGTACATATCCTGTAATAAGGCTGAGATTGAACAGTAGTTTTATGTTTGGGTTTAGCTCTTCTTGGAGTTCATGTAGGACACAGCCCGGTACACCGTCTGGTCCCATTGATGCTGTGTTTTTTGCTTTGGAGAGGGCGGCTCTTACCTGAGCATTTGAGATGTCAGGGGGGCAGCACTCTGCTGGGATAGATATTTGCCCTTTTGGTGGGTGGGGGTGGGGGGGTTTGCGCTGCACCTGTCAGCTAGGATGTTGGCAGTGTCTGTGGGTTCGGTGTATTTTTTGTCATTTTGGACTAATTCTGAGCATATCTGGGAATTCCCACCCAGGTTCCTAACATAACTAAAGAAAGCCTTGTGATTATCCTTAGTGTCCTGTACAAATTTTCTCTCAAAGCTGGCCTTAGACGAATTTATGAGTGCCCGTAGTTTTTTGCTAATACTGATCAGAGATGCCTTCCCTTTTTGGGATTTTGCTCTATCATGTAGTAGCTTCCTCCTTCTTTTGTATAGTTTGTTTATGGCTGGGGTCCACCAGACAGAACGTCTGCCTTTGGAGGATTGGGTCTTGGTTTTATTTGGAATTGCATGATCCATGCATTCCTGAAGGTGTTCATAGAATGCGTTTATAAAGGATTCTGCGGTCTGGGCCGTATTTTCCACAGGCCCGGGGGCTTTGAAGGATTCCACCTCGGTTTTGAGGAGTGTGAAATTTGCTTTAGAGAAGTTTTTCACTGTGGTTTTCTGGGCAGTGGGTGGGGTCGGATGTGAATATCCAGTGAGATTAGTGTATGGTCTGATCTTACCAGTGAGGGATACACTTCTGGTCTGGAGCATAGAGTCCCCATGTTGGTGATGATTAGGTCCAGTATGTTTTCCCCTCTTGTGGGAGTGGTAACAAGTTGTTCCATAGCATTTGAGTTTATAAATTCTAGGAACCTTTGAGCTAGGGTGTTGGAGCTAGAGTAATGCTCCCAGTCTATGTTTGGGTAGTTGAAGTCACCCAATATAATGGTGTTTGGAGAGACCTTCATATTTTCCAGTGTTCTCAGGAAGGCCGAGTGGAGTTCCTGGGTTTGGGAGGGTGGTCTGTAGCAGGCTATAAACTGGAAGGCAGTTTTCCCCACTGTTAGTTGCACATGGATAGTCTCTGATGCTTCGTGCTGTGCCACCAACCTGGAGGTGTGGGTATCTTTGACAAATATTGATACTCCCCCTCCTTTTGTGGTTCGGCCCAAGTTTTGGGGCCGAAAAGCATGGTATGAGGTATATCCTGGTAGTGCTGGGGTGCTCTCGGGAGCCTTGAACCAGGTTTCTGTTACTGCACAGACATCGATGTTCTCCGTGCTAAGGAGAGTTTCGAGTGCATGCATTTTGAGGTTTAGACTTCTGGCATTGAGTAGCATTACTCTTAGTTTCTTATCCCTTGTGATACCTATGGAGGTGGGTTTGTCTTTTGAGGCTTGCCTAAAAAAGGCACTATGGGGGTAGCAAGAGCCTTTGCCAATATCCGAAAGCCCAGGGGTGACAGGTGCAAGCCATCCCTAGCGAAGCATCGTGGCTTGTCGAGCATGTCATCCCAGGCTGACAGGCATTGGATCCCCTTTGAATGACACCAATACTTAAGCCAATTGTTGAAATTGATCATCTTATCTTCATATTGTAGCATCATTCTTGGTGAGGGTAAGATGCTACTCAAGGTCAGGGTCCTCTATGTCTCTTTTCATGTAGTCCAGGGAGGTATGTCTCAGATCATTCACACCAGCATGGATAATGACTGAGTCATATTTGTGCTTGCCTTGAAGTGACCTGCGTGCTTGTGTTATGTGGCGAATCCTAGCGCCCGACAGGCAGCTCACCATGACCCTCTCCTTGTTCAGCCTGTTACAATTTTAGTTTTATTTTTTAGTTTCATCAACAATTTCCCTTATATGTTTAACATTGGTTAAGTTTTTTGACTTCACATCTAATCTATGCATGTTTTTTGGGTTAACAGAGTAAGACTGTAATTTGATTCTTTCTAAATTTATTGCCACTTTGTGATTAAGAATTTCCATTTAATCAAGGTTTAATTGTTTCAGCTCTGTATTTGTGTTTGTCTTTATTATTTAGATTTCTTTTTGATTGTATTCTTGATTGACAGATATGCTTAGTGTGGAAAAATGTGTACTTTTTTTTTTTTTGTAGACAGTTTTTTCTCCGTAAACAGGCAAAACAAGAAAAGCTAAACTAGACAACCTTGTTATAAACGGTGTAGGTCACTCTTTGAAAACAAGAAAAGCTAAACTAGACAACCTTGTTATAAACGGTGTAGGTCACTCTTTGAAAACAAGAAAAGCTAAACTAGACAACCTTGTTATAAACGGTGTAGGTCACTCTTTGAAAACAAGAAAAGCTAAACTAGACAACCTTGTTATAAACGGTGTAGGTCACTCTTTGAAAACAGTTGACTGAAATAATAGAGTATAAATGGTTAAAAAGATAAAGAATTAAAAAAATCTCTGTGAAAATGCATTTAGTTCAGCAATACAGAATTAGCCACAGTCTCTGTTATGACAGACACTATTATTTTGTTCGTGATAAAATCAGAAAATGACATCTCAGTGTTGTGGAACATTCTGAGACAGTTTCAAGTCTTTTCAGGATTTAAAATTAATGAAGACACAATAAAGGCTATTGCTGTAAACTATGTACTTGCACATGAATTGGTTCAGCAATACCCACATTTATTTGGTCATGATAAAATGAAGTATTTTGGAGTATTTAGAAGTAGAAGTTAAAATGATTCTCTTATGGCAGATAAGGATAATACAAAAACAGAAAAACTGGTAGCTCTTGTGCATATGAATAGAAAGATACAAGCAGTGAAAATGGCTCTAGTCCCTTTAGCTTTATATAAAAGTCAGGCATATTTTTGCAACCAGAAGAGAACATTGTGGATAGCAATTAATAAAGAGTTGAAAGATTTTGTCTGTCAGGAGAAGAGGGCAGGAGTTAAATGGGATAAACTGATCCCCCTGTTTCTTTCTCTTTGCCTATAGTCTGACCTCCTTCCCCAGTAGAGAAGGCAATCTCTATCCTGCAGTCCAATTGTCTTCTTGGCTTCTTCCCACTCTATTACTTTTCCCTTTCAGTGATGTTAGGAAACAGTTTTACAGAGAAAGTTGTAGATGTTGAAATACCATTCTTTTAAGAGATTGCAGATTAAAAAAAAAACTGTAGCAGAATTTAAGAAATAGAGTAGATACAAAACAAGACTTTGGCAGCAAAATTACTTAGTTCTTAAGGTTTTAGCCTTGCAGTTTCAGTGTTAATGATTCATTCCTGATGTCTGGTTATTGCTTATGTCAGATTTGCATGTTCTGTTTATGTTGGATTAGACCTTCTCTTTGTAGTACACGCTCTTTCCACTGCTGAAAGTTAGGCATTTGTTCCCACTTCTCCATCCATCTTACTAATGCATGCTACTTTATAAGTAAGTCTGCCCTTAGCACTACCTCTACACCTTACAGTAGAAGAACATTTCTGCAACACTACCACTATTCAGGCAAACTGACTCTTGTGGTATTGCCATGGTTTAGATTTTTGGCTTGTTTTAATTGTATTTTTAGTGTAAAGTGGTCACAGAAAGAGGGTTTATCTTTTTTTTTTTCAATTTACTATATATAAAATTTTACTTTATTTTATTTATTTATTTTATGTTTGTTGACCAGGAAAGTCTGACTGGGCATAAAGACCCCTTTTCAGTGGAGGCCTGAGGAGAAAAGCCCCAGTACAGAAGTAAATCCAGATATTTAATGTTATTTACAAATGACACAAAGAGTGATGTTTGAGAAACGTAGCTGAGGCTTCTAAAAGCAGTTTAAAAATCATCCAGATATTTTAGAATGCTATTAATCAAACAATAAAGACTTCTGCAATAGATTTTATAACTACTCAGTGATGGATTTAGTTGATGAAGTAAAATACAGTACATATAGTAATACTTCATCATGATAGACAGACAGATGGCAGATAGAAAGATAGACAGAGATAAAATCCATGTGATTACATCATGGGCAAAACCATCTTGCTCATTAACAATGATGCTGCTGTAACACTAGTGTATTGTAAGAGACATGGATCTTCCTCATGAGGGACTATTCCACCCTTATTCTAAATGTAGTAACTCTGAGATCACATATCAGTGGAAGTAAGAGACGATTTCCTTATCACTGAAGTTCATCTAGATTTCAGTTAATATTTCAGCAGGATTCAGTGTTAGAGCACATTCAAGTTCTTGCCATGATGTGAAGACATGTAAACTAGTCACTAATGTGCCACTGAATGCACTGCATACTAGTACGTAGTAAATAGTCTGTAACATATAATGTGTGTGTGTGTGTGTGTGTGTGTGTGTGTGTGTGTGTGTGTGTGTGTGTGTGTGTGTGTGTGTGTGTGTATCTACAGTTATGGAGTGCGTATGTGTATATATCTGTGGGTGTACTAATTTTGGATGCAACACCCAAATGTTGACATTCACATCGACCAGAGAAGTCAACTGACATTCTACTACTCATGTCCTGAGCAGCAACCTTTATGCATGCAAAAATAAAATTAGAAAAACAGGTAAAAAAAATTATTTATTTGTTTATTTTTTTACAGGAGGGCAAGTCTCCCTTCACCAGCCCACACTTACGCAAATTATTAAATATACTATCTCCAAGATAGTACAGTGTTAGTTTAGTGTAAGGGCATATTTCTGAAACATGAGAATTGCCTGATCTCACACACTTGTTGACTGTCTGTGTAGCTGACCAAAGTTTGTTGACAAAACATATGATGACCAAACATAGAGTTAAAATTCCATACTGACATATCTATACATTCATAGGTTCATAGGTAGGTACTAGGCTATTGACCTGAGGGCCTACATAAGCCTAGCCAACAAGGTTCCCTGGCTTACGCCATCCAAGAAAGTTATTTTCCTATGCCACTGTCGAGCAGAGACACAGAAGTTATCCCTGGGGTGTATTTCCTATTTCCCATCCACTCATCAAGATTTTTCTTGGAGTGCTAATGAAGAACTTTGCTTGACATAGATGGGTAGCCTGTTCCAGAGTATGGGAAGTATCTGGGACAGGAATCTATCCCTCCAACATGTTCTGTTTATTGTGGTGACAAGGTTTAGGTCCTTATCTATCTATCTATCTATCTATCTATCTATCTATCTATCTATCTAAAGAGGGGGGGTATGTATATGAACTTAAGATTTGCTGTAATCGAGGTCAAGGTTAAAAATGGATCATTTTAGTTGCATGATTCACAAATAATTAAAAAAAAAAAAAAAAAAAGGATCTGCAAACACTGACTGCACCAGGAGTGATCTACTGGATTCAGTGTAGCAAGAATGTGGTCGAGGAGAAAAGGGTGTCTGTGTCCATAGTTAGAGGTACATGTGTCAGATCATCAGAAATTGTTTCTCTGTAATGAGCATCATTAATGTACCCTGAGAACACTGTATATTTTAATACAGGTCTTATCTGAAGGCAGATATTTGGATGCTGGATGGTCTTCAAAAAAAAAAAAAAAAAGCAGAAGTAAGTTGTGGAAAAGAAATTAAATATTAGAGGTATATGTAGCTAAGATTTGTATAGCTTGGAATGCATAAGGAATGCAGAGGTCTATTACTGGCCCACAGAGTCCTCTGAAAGGAAGGGTAATTGTCCAACTAAAAAGCAGGATAACAGCAAGATGGGAGGATATGGTTGGAAGATTGGTTGGACCAGATTTCAGCCAAAGATGGATTTTTTTTTTCTTTCCTGCAGTTGGTCCCGTTGTTGAGATTGGAACAGTGCCTGCACGAGGCTCATCCCACTTTCTAGGAATGCATGCATATTACTGCACATGTGCACATTTCCCCCAAGTGGGCATTAACAGTAGTCACAGCCATGGTACAGGAGGGGTTGTTAGGAAGGGTATATCATCCCATCAGAATGAGAGCCTCCTCCAAAGATGACTTGCTCCAGTGAATAATTTATGGGTGTATGGGCACTCATCCACACCATGGAATGGAGTAGCCACAGGACTGTCACCTCGTAGTGATTTAATGGGCTGAATGGTTTTGAAGGCAGGACTAAGGAATGGTTAAGATGTTGTGGCAGAAGTAAATAAATAAATTGTCTTGGTAATCTGTGGCCAAAGTGAGACTAAGAAGGAGATAAAGGACAGGGGAGGTGTCATTACAGGTGGGAGGAAGGAAAGAGAGGTCTATCCATACACAAACAGAGACTTGTCAGGATGGCATTTTAATAAAATGGGGGAGACAAGAGGAAACTGTTAGGAAAGGAAAAAGAGACAGTAGGAGGATACCTAATAACATGAACATTAAGGTACATATTATGTTATAATTGAACAGTAACAAGGTGCTAAGAATGCCATTATGAGAAAATGCTAATGAATAAGTGAACACATCAGCAGGTGGAGAGGCTAGAGTGTCACTTGATCATGCACTGCATCATCGTAATGAGGACAGTTAACTTGGATCTGTCAATCATCAGCTTACTGTGCTGTAGCACTGATGGGACAGATGTAGAGGTCAAAGCAGAGGACAACAGCAAGTAAAAAGAACTGTGCTGGCTGTTTTTAGTAGTTACTTATTTACATATAAAAATAGTGGATTAAGAGGAAGAATTGTGATATTTATATCTGGCCTTAACTATATGTGTTATAAAACCCTAATGACAGGTATGCAGGTATGCCTATGTGTGATATAATTATCACAGTTAGTGAAGCATTCCTGGATTTTTGAATGAAACTCTTTATATAACCTGTTTTTCTTGCTTTTTGTTTTAGCATTTTAAAAGGCAAGAACAGCATTTTTTTCCTAATCAATGACAGGCGACTGCAGATAGCTTTCAGGAAAATGAGATGTTTTCTGGTTTTCTTCTATGTATTTTTAAATCAGTTATAAATGTGTCAGGAAATTTGTTTAATAGCTCCTTTTAACAAAACAAGTATCCATGCATAGCTGTGTCCTTAATTTCTAATAACTTCATTATAGTGTCTGTATCTTAAGGCTATAAATGGAAGGCACTATGACACCACCAAATAAACCTATTTTTTGTACAATTTGTTTTTTCAAATGGCTAGTTGAGCAGTGCTAAAATTAACAAAAAGGCATCTAGAAGTGAACTGTTGTATAAAATAACCTTTTAAGGATGTCTACCAAAGTACAAGTGTGCTCTTTAATTTATAGGTGTAGCCATATGAGGATACTCTTTAACTTTTAGGTGTGTTCCTGTACAATACCCTCCACTAATGCTTTCTTTCCTAAAATAGACTTTCCTTCCCTGTCCTGCAGTATGTATTGCTGGGCTGAAAGCACCGGCTGCTTTTATATGTTTCAGAAGTACTGATTTATTATTTTCTTGATGTTGTCCAGGATAGATTGCCTGTTTCCCTCTTATAACTCTGAAGTCAGTAATTGAAAAATGTAGGATGATTTACAGCTATTTTCCCCACTTCTTTCTTTCTTCCTATTTATTTTTGGAAGTTACCC
>NC_056728.1:154090236-154142736 GCF_019279795.1 Protopterus annectens | reverse complement strand
CATGCTTAAGTGGTAATGCAAACTGTACTTGCTTTTGTGTCAGAAATATGACATAAATGTCCAGATGTTCATTGTTCATCCGCCTGAGATTTACTCCTTTGGGGAGACCTTACATACCATGAGGGAGCATTTTCATTGGGAAGGTCAGGATTTCTCAGAATCCAAGAAAAGGCTCAGAGACTTCCTCTTATTGCCTCAACACAGACCTCTTGCTATCCCACCAGTTTTAGACATTGTGGATGATGTGTACACTGAATCCAGTTTGAACCCTGACTCCTTACCCCCAGCCCCAGTTAAACCTGATAGATATTACAGAGTCCCTGACTCTCACAAATTTCTGTACAAAAGCCCTGTTGCTGACCCTAAAACTATTTCTCAGGGACACAAAGGGATTAAGGCCTCATCAGCAAAAAACCCTGTTCCCTCTGACCGAGAATCCAGAGCTTTAGACAGATGCAACTTTAGGAATGAGAGCCTTGAATTGCCAGTTTCACATGCTAAAATATCAGCAATTTTTGATGTCTCAGCTGAAACAAAAGATGCTTCCAGATTCAGATCCTCCTAACTTAAAAGAAATGCAGGATTTATTGCATGCTGCTGAACAACTAGGAAAACATACTTTGCAATGTGGATTTGACTCCTTAGAGGCCTCCTGTAGAGCAGCAGTTATAGGCTCTGTCATTAGAAGGCATGCTTGGTTAAAAGAACATACGTTACCAGATCATGTTAAGGTCAAATTATTGGATGCACCATTGCAGCGGGATGTGCTGTTTGGAGTTAAGGCAGAGGAGGTATTAAAGAAGATGGAGGATAAGGCAAAATGTATGCAAATGGTGAAAGATTTCTTACAGGTTCAGCCTCCTCGTTTTAGCAGAAATTGGCAAACAAAGAATTGGTCCTTTCCAGTCACAGACAAACCTCAAAGGGGCAGATACAGACGTCCAAGAGGTAGAGGTCAGACACAAGGCCCTTACAGGCCTCAACAATGGGGCACACCAGGCCAGAAAGAAGAAGACAGGCCTCAACCTTATAAAAAACAGACTCAATGACTTTCCACTACAGCTGCCAAACAGTTCTCTCTTGGCAACCCCCTTAGGAGGAAAACTGGCACTTTTCTATCACAACTGGCATTGCATCACCAAAGACAAATGGGTTCTCAACATTGTATCTCAAGGTTACAGGTTCCATTTTCACACCCTACCAAGGCTAAAAGGAATGCCAAATTTGCCACCAAATCAATGGGCAGAGGCTCAAAAACAAATTACAGCACTCATGGACATGAGAGCTATTCAAAAGGTACCACCACAGGAACAAGGACAAGGATTTTACTTGAGACTCTTTTTGGTTCCCAGAAAGGACAATGCCTGGAGACCCATTCTGGACCTTTCTACATTAAACACTTACCTGGATTTACCAAAATTCAAGATGTTGACACTACAGCAGCTTCTTCCCATGCTGGGCAAGAAAGCTTGGCTCGTGACATTGGACCTCAAAGAGGCATACCTGCACGTCCCTATCAGACAAAACTGCAGAAGATACCTCAGATTTCTAGCTGGTTCAATGCACTATCAATTCTCTGCACTGCCCTTTGGCTTATCTACTGCACCCAGGGTCTTCACAAAGTGCCTGGCACCAGTAATTGCATTTTGCAGGCAAAAAGGAATTCAAATTTATCCATACCTGGACGACTGCCTGATTCAAGCAGAGAGCAAGGACATTCTACTAAAGCATCTGGCATACATAAAAAAGTTATTAAGTTGCCTGGGGTACACAGTAAATGAAAAGAAATCAAAACTAGTGCCCTCACAACAGATAATATTCCTGGGTGCCAGCTTGAACACAACGGCCCAGATGGCTTATCTCACGCCAGACAAGCAAGGACAACTGACTCAATATTTTCAATTAATGGCAACAAAGACCCAACTCCCTGCAAGAAAAATTCTGCAGGCCTTGGGCTACATGGCATCTTGCATACTACTAATTCCATATGCCAGACTGCATATGAGGAAACTACAATGGTACCTAAAGAGCATATGGCCTCAACACTGTCAAAGTTTGGAAACAGTTGTACCACTAATTCCTTGCCTACAGCAGGAGTTTTGATGGTGGGCACAAGCTTGTCACCTCAACAAAGGACAGCCTTTCACTCAACCCACAGCCAGGCAAACACTGACAACAGATGCATCGGATTACGCCTGGGGAGCACACATGGCAGGAAAATGTATCCAGGGCGAGTGGGCCACAGAGCAAAGACATCTCCACATCAATCAAAAAGAGATGCTAGCTGTACAAAATGCTATTATAGCTTTCAAGGACCTATTGCATCCAGGACATTTACTACTAAAGACAGACAACACCACAGTTATGTGGTACATAAACAAGCAAGGGGGCACACACTCCTTCCCCCTCTGCAGGCAAGCCATGACCTTGTGAAACACAACTTTAAACTACCAAGCACAATTCCTGCCAGGAGAGAAAAACACACTGGCAGACGACCTAAGCAGAAACATTATGGACCCACACGAATGGGAATTGAATCCACAAATATTCAGAATGATAACACAAAAATGGTGGAGCCTGGACATAGATCTGTTTGCTTCCCCAAAAGAACTTCCAATTATAGAAATTCTGCACAAGGAGCTACCATCCACAAGCATGGAAAGCAGATGCCCTCTCATTCAGCTGGAAAAAACTACAAGTATACGCTTTCCCTCCTTTACCTCTCCTCCCAAAGGTACTCATAAAAGCCAGGCAGGAAGAGCCAAAAATGATACTGATTGCACCAGACTGGCCACGCCTGCACTGGTACCCAATCCTAAAGAACTTAGCACAAGAACCACCTTGGATTTTACCTCAAATCCCAGAGTTGCTGACACAGCACAACAATCAGATACTTCACAGCCAGCTAAAGGCCTTAAACCTATCTGCATGGAAAATTCCCTAGTCAAGCAAGCAATGCCTCTCTCCAAAGCTGTTATGGATGTCATTCTGGAGGCCAGAAGGCCTAGCACCAGGAAAGCATCTTCGGATAAATGGAAGAGATTCTGTGCCTGGAACCAAGCACACAGCCTTGACCCTCTTGTCTCAAACATTCCTCAGATACTGCAATACTTAACTGAGATGCTGGACAAGGGTCTCTCTTTTTCATTCATCAAGATCCACGCCTCAACTATCTCTGCTCATTACAACACGGATCCACCAATTTTTTCTAATCCTTTGCTCAAACAATACCTCAGAGGGGCTAAAAACATAAGACCGCCCCATAGAGCACCTACACCAACTTGGGACCTCAACTTTGTTTTGGAAAAATTAACTCTACCTCCTTTTGTGCCAGCTAACACAGCAGAAATAAAATACATCTCTTGGAAAACTGCCCTGCTACTGGCAATTACATCAGCATGAAGAGTTTCAGAATTACAGGCACTAATGGCAGTGGAACCTTTCCTCATCTTCCACCAGGACAGGGTGTCTTTAAGAACTAACCCTACGTTTATGCCAAAGGTGGTATCAAGTGTGGCTCTAAACCAAACTATTCACTTGCCAGCTTTTTATCCAAAACCACAGAACAAAGGGGAGAAACTTCTACATTCTTTGGACATTCACAGGCAGTTACGCTTCTACTTGGACAAAACCAAAGCTTTCAGAAAATCTGAGCAATTATTGGTAGCATACGGTGCAGGAGCACAGGGAAAAGCCATTTCAAAGCAGACTATTTCAAAATGGATAGGACACTGTATACATTTCTGCTTTACCCACCATGGGAAACCTGTACCTAGCAGCATTAAATCTCACTCCACCAGCGCAACAGCCACTTAAACTGCCTACCTTAGAGGAGTACCTACCAAGGATATTTTGGAAGCAGCAGCATGGAGTTCTGTGCATACCTTCACCAAACATTACCATTTGCCTTTATACTCCAAATCCAGAGCTGGCTTCACCACTGCTGTACTGCAGGGCCTTATAGCCACCCCTAATGCCTTGTAGATCCAGCCTCCCTACCTCAGCTTTGGGATTCCACCCAAGTGTAATGACTGCAGCAGTGTAACACGATGAACATAGTACAGTTTTGTACCTACCATAAATGTAGATGTTAGAGTGTATACACTGCTGCAGTCCAGGTTACCCTCCCTCCTTCCCCTCTTACATTCTGGTACTTACCTATGGCATCTAATCCTTTTACCTATGGGGAGTATTTACTGGTAACTAAAAATGGTTGTTTGCTTTTCTTTTCTATTGTTTACTAGCAATTTGAATTGCCTACCTATTTGGGGGCACCTGACATCTGGGGCAAGAGAAACTGAAGAAAATGGCATCAGCTGCATCTTATATACCCCTGTCGCACTGACGTCAGGGAGGAGGCAACAGCAACCGATGCCGGACCAATACTTTGGAACTCTGGCCGACTGGGGAACCACCTGACGGCAGGATAACCCAAGTGTAATGACTGCAGCAGTGTTAACACTCGAACATCTACATTTATGGTAGGTACAAAACTGTACTTTGTTTGTAATGCTTACTGACGATGCTGATTGGTATCCCAAAAAGCAAGTCATTATAGCAGTAAACATGTAACAGGGATCCATGAATCCCTGGAACACTGTACAAAATAGAAGCCTCTCTAAATATAGGAAAACATACATATAGTAAAGCAGGGCTACATATATTGGTCTCTGCATTAATAAACTCTGTGCTAAGAAGCTTTGCAGTATAGTTGAGCTGTGGGTGGAACACAGTAGTAACACACATGTTGAAGAAGCAAAAATGCTAAGAAATGTCAAAATAAATTGATGCTGAGGAGGGTGTTTTTCAACAGTGATGCCTTCACCATCTGAATAAACTGTGTGATTGGCATTTGATATCCCCATCCCTGTGTACGAATGTATTAGTATGTACCTCAGGTCATCTCCACTAAACTAACCAAAAAAATACAAGCTCACTTGCTCAGAATAGATAAAGTAGCTTGAACAGCTAAGGACAATTGCATTCCTGATTGCTTCTTTGGGAAGACAGCTATGGGTCCTAACAGTAAAGGTAAATAAAAAGTTATCAAGAGCATGGCAGGATAGTATGAAAACGGGAAAAGCGAATGTGTCTAGTTTTCTTAAAACAGTTGCTTAAATACAGAATACAACGCAATTAGTTGCCAGAAGAAGGATAAAATGGTGTCACGTGGTTTGGAGGAATGTAAATGAACTGGGTGTTTTCAGCATGAGTAGCAACATTAAACACATGGCTTTATGCATTTGGGGTGGAACAACAGAGACTGCGCACAAACTAAGATAAGCCTAAGAAGGATGTTGAGACTAGAGAGGTAGACACTAGTGCAGAAACATACCAAGAATAGAGTAAGTCAATCCTCAAAATAAAAGCATTACATTACAGAATGATAGAATTACAGAGAAAATAGTTAGTGTACTCAGAATGCACAAGGTAATTGTTCAGGATCTGTTACAGGCACAGAACCATCACATAAATTGCACACACAAGAGCATATGTGTATATTGCAGTTAGTTTTGCCACCGTTTCTGATGCCCAAAGTAGGACATTTTTTGCAGGTGTCTGCTGTTTTGCAAGACAAACTGTACCCACAAATTCATTATCATCAAAATAAAATCCTGCTATTGTAAATGTTTAGTTGCCTTTATTGCTCCCTGTCCTATTAAAGTGAATCAGACACAGTTGAAGAAATTTTGTAAAAATATTTCCTGTCCTAAAACTGCATGACATTTACCTTTTTTATGCTTTTGTGGATGAAACAACTGCCTAAATAAGACATGTCCAGCAAAAATTGGAAAAGGTGGTAACCCTAGCTACAACACAACAGTGTTACAAGCAGTAAACTTAAGCTGTACCTTATAAAGTATTCTTCTTTGTTGAACAATGGATATTCATCATTTAGAACTTTCTCAGTGGCAAATGGGTACTGTGCCTGCACAAACCCACACTGGCAGCTTTCCAGAGCTCAGAATCCCCTCCTCTGACTCTTTGTGATAGGGGATTGGCTAAGCCACTCTCATTAGGGAAGCCTAACCCCTGTCACAGAAAGACAGGTACTCAGTGTTTTACTGAACGCTACAGAGAAGATTGTCTTGAGAACTTTCCTTTTTCTTTATTATTATTATATACATTTGATTTCTTTCTGTTTTTTTTTTATATATATGTACACACACACACACACACACACACACACACACACACACATATAGATATAGATTAGATATAGAAATAGATATATATACAGATATAGATATATATCTTTGTGTAGTAACTTTTTATTTTAATATACATGTTATTTACTACTGCTGTTAATTAATCTTTCATTTCTAACATCTGTGTTGTTTGTATGCTTAATACTGCTTTTAAGCAGTTATGGGGCTTTTCTGAAGTGTTTTATGGCTTGTACTGGGAAAATGAAGTTCTGCTATATCAGCTGAACACTTAGCCTCTTGTTTCTGTTGTTTATCTGGCTCATTTGTAAGTTCTCACAACATTGCATTTTTTCATTTTTTTCTTCATTTATATGATATTTACTACAGAGTTAACACTATATGTTATTGTTAAATTGTAATTTTACTTCAAATTACTTTCTTTGCATTTCCTGTGGAGATCTTTTTATTTCCAATGAGAATCTCTAAGTAAATGCTTATTTATGTTGTTTTTTTCTCTTTGACTTAAGGGCATATGTTTGATTTTTTTGGCACTATTTAGGCAAGTAAATTTTACTTGGTACTATGACTGTATCTACTGTTGTTTACTACACTGGGCAGATTGTAGAACAAGGCTTAGCACAATTTAAACTGTTTCTGCCATACTTTGTGTGCAACATTATTTTCTGTTACTGCTGCTCTTAATCTGCCCGTAATAGTGTTAGTGTATTATTCTGGCTGTTTTTTCCACCCTAACTTGATGGATCCTGGTATGGCTGCCCCCCCCCAATCAAATCCAGTGGCTCCCTATTACGCTGTCGCAGATGCAGGTTGTTGAATACGTCTTTGTCGAACCAAAAAGCACGACAAGGCAAAATAGCGAAGAGACTTTTCAGCGAATTCTTTCCCTGGGAAAGAATTCGCTTGGCCGCTTTCGCTACTTTGCCATTTTTGGCACTGTAGTGCGATCTCGGAGTTGGTATATTTAAGTTCGCCCCCCACATTATGTAATGTTTTACAATTTTTTTTTTTTTTTGGAAAAACGATCTTTTTTTTCCCCTTGGAAAAAAAAGTTGATGTTCTGAGGTTTTGACGTTGTAAGCTTTTGCTTACAAGGGGTCAGTTATGTGTTGTTCGCTCTTCTGAGCATGCAATATCATAATATAGACCCAAATCCAGTTGTACCTAAAAAGAAAAAAAAAATCAATAAAAACATGCACAAGCTATAGTTTGTGAATCAGTTGGAGCCTTAAGCTGGTCTGTAGACCACATAACTTTTTCCCTATCACCCTCTGTTGTGAGCCTGCAACCTCTATGATATAGGGGTCAAACACATTCTCTTGGACTGTTCCAGTACCTGGTTCTGGTATGGGAGAACCAAACCCTTTGGAAGGTCCAGGTTAAGAGACCCCTTGCCAGACATAATGCTCTGTCCCCAGATATTCTGTCTTCTAGTGTAGTTCATACTAAGAAGAAGCAGAGCCTTCACCTCATGACAATCAGGCTATTATCATATATAGGGTTGATGTGGATTCCTTACTTAAGTGTGTTTTGCAGTCAGCTAATCTCAGTGAACATGCTCTTGTTTTGAATAACTATTGGGGCTACCTTCTCTAGAGATCAGTCTATGGCCAAAGATTTTGATGGGGACTTTGATGCATGCAGTATTGAACACTCTAAGTCCATCCAGTCTGATTCTTCAGAAGGTGAACAGATTCAGAAACCTAAACAAGTGGTCACCTTTCCACAGATGCTATTTGGGTTTACAGATGTATTTGACTGGAAGCAATTTGGAGGTATACTAGAGAATAGCAGAGTTTATGATTTAATTAAGGATAAGATTCCAAATGTTTTTGGCTGTTCCTCCTCTGTTACCAGCCGTAGAAAATGTTTGTAAAACTGTATATAAACCTCCTTGGCAAGTGAATCAGTTCCTGAAAAGGCTGTGAGGAAATACAAGGTGTACTCTAATCTTTAAACTCTCATTACTCTGTTGTTAGCTGACCCATCTGCGGTTTCACTAGTTGCCAACTCTAACAGGACAGCCTTGGCTTCTTCTTATCCTACACTGCCTGATAAAATTGGAATTGGTTAGAGTCTCAGGGAAAATAGTTGGCACAATCTAGTAGTTTAGTATTAAAAGTTGAAATAATCAGGGCTTCATGTGGACATTTATTTTGTAATGTACTTACATTTTGATTACTTTGTTGTATCTGTGCTTGCTGAACAGAAGTTTTATATGATTGCGATTGTTTGTAATGTGACTCAGGTTTTGAAACTTGATTTCAGAATTGTCTTAGAAGGTGAGGATAATATTTTGAAAAATGCAGCCATTTCCTTTGTATTGAGAAAGTATTCTTGGTTACATAACCAGAATTTTTCTGAGTATTTAAAACAATGATATTTTTATGTTCCTTTAAGTTATAAATTTGTGTTGGGTCCGGCTGCTACTCAGAGATAAATTGATTTGACGGTATATAGAATTTTTCCCAGGTTCTCCCCTAGCAAGGTGTCCGATTTCAAAGGGCAAAAAAACCCCAAAATACCTAGGCTAACATGAGTCAGGGTATCAAGAGGAAATGGCAGGAGGATAATGCTTCTAAATCAAATAAAAGGGCTTCCTTTACCAGAAAAGATCATTCCCTGCTGTGCTTCCTTTCAAAGACTGATATCAGAGTATAGGCAAAGAGAAAGGAATAGGGGGATCCCAAATGAAAGATAAGCACTGGTAACATTTTTAGTAGAGTCTAGAAGAGATAATTAGCAGGATATATAAAATTTTGCATGGCTACTGTAGGAACCAATCAAAGGAGGTTAGAAAGGATTGGGAAGAGAGACTGGATAAGCAATTCACAAAAACACAAAGGGAGTATATATGTAAGGCTCCCAAATATACAACAATGTCTAGATGTTTGGGATTTGTGTTTGAAAGTGCTAGGATAGGTATTTTTATACCCCAAGTAGACTCTAAAGAATTTTTCCTCAGGTAGATTGCAAATGCTGGAGGTGTGATGAGGAAGAAAGAGGTAATTGGGAACATATTTTTTTTGGGAATGTAATGAGTTGGCAGACTTTAAAAAATTCCCTGCAGACTACTCTGTCAGAAATACTGGGCAAACAAATTGGTGTAACTAAGAAAATTATTTTTTTGAGCTGTTATACAGAATCAGAATTACCTAGATATAGTAAGACCTTACTGAGTTTAATTATGGTGGTTGCCAAAAAAGCAACTACTAGAAAATGGAAATCAAAGTCTAAACCAACCATAATAAAACTGGTGCTGGTCTTTCATTTAGGACCCCTATTTATTTCTCTTTGATATCAATCCTTGATAGGGATGACACTCTCTAACCTGCAGTCCAAGTACATTCTTGGCATCTTCCCATTCTGTTACCTTTCCCTCTCTAGTTTCTTGAGTTTTCCCGTTTCATCATCACCCATTTCCACTTTGAATTATAGATTTCTGCTTGTGCTATGTATAGGAGCCTTAATTGCATAGCTCTGAAATAACCCTTGAAATTAAGTAATCCCAGTCCACCTTGTTTTATAGGAAGCATCAGCTTATCCTACGTCTTCCCCTCCCAGATAAAATCCTTCCGCTTTTTATTAATTGCTATCCGCAACTTCTCCTCTCATTGATAAAGCTATGTCTGACTTGTGTATGTGACTAAAGGGACCAAAAACATTTTATCTGCTTGTATCGTACTATCTATATCCATGTAGCAGACCTTTCAGTTTTTCATTATTTGCATTATCTTTTGTTTAGCATCTTCCCACATATCCTTAGCTGCCACACAGGAATCATTTTAATCCATACTCCTAAGTACTTCATTTTATCATGTCCCCATAAATATGGATATTGCACAACCAATTCGTTTGTGGGTATATGGGTTTATATCAGAACATCAAAAGACGAAAATGTCAAAGCACACAGCATTGAACACGGAACATCGAATGCAAAAAAAAATGCTGAAAGCGCATAATTCCGAAAATGGAAGGTACAAACAAAACCACTTGGCCATCCACTCACTTAACCGTAGCACACCAAACACCACACCTCTTAAACTTTCAAAACACAACCCAGCCACCTAATGTCACTACCCTACAAACATAAACATTGAGTACTCTACTCTGCTCAACAAAAAGAAAATATTAAAAACAAAACCAGCATACTAGCACACAACAATAACCACACTATAAACACACTATCTACAAACAACAACATATTTACATTATTTACTACTAAAACACACAATCTACAAACTATTTCTTCGCCCCCCACACCCCCCACTTAAATATACCAACTCCGAGATTGCACCACAGTGGAGGTAATACATTCACATGTAACATTCCGATGTTATGTGTCTTACTTACCCTGCTATTGAACAGTGGTTTGTAGCAGGCGTTCTTCACATTTCACATTTCCCAGTGACATCAGGGTGTGTAACTTTGCATGGGCCAACTATGCGAGTCTGGAGTTTCCATATTTGGAATTTTGAGCTTTTGACATTGTTCGCATTTGAGGTTTGGTGTTCAATGCTGTGTGATTAGAGATTCTGAGTCTTTGATGTTCTAATATACACACGGGTATATAATTTACACCTCCTGCCTTTATTTTAGCTTCATTAATTTTGTATCCTGAAAAGATCTGAAACTGTCTCAAAATATTGTACAACACTGAAATGTCCTTTTATTGTTTTATCAGGTTTAAAATAATATTATCTGTAAATAGAAACAACTTTTCTTAACTAACATGCCAATTATATTCTTGAATTTATGAGTCCCTTATTTTCTTGCTGGTGGTTCTAAATATAATATAAATAACAAAGGGGAAAGAGGAAACCCCTGACAACTTCCTCTCTTGAAGCAGAAATTATCAGAGAGGAAACCACTTACTTTAATTTTCATCTCTGATCCTCATATATCCTCCTAATCAGCCTTATAATTTTATCAGAGAATGCAAATGCTTCCATTGCCCTGCTCATAAAGTCCCAGTTTACTGTGTCAAATGCTTTATCTGCATCAAGATCCACCAAAAACAGTGATATTTTCTTACATTCTGCTTCCCTATGGATCGTCGTTGTTCCATTAATGTCAAATATTTGCCTCAACTCCATAAAACAACATTGATCTATATCTATCAGTTTTAGCATCACTTTTGCCATTCATTTAGCCGTTGTAGACATAAACACTTTATAATCGTGGTTTAATATTGAAATGGGTCTGTATGAAGCTGGATCTGATGGTCTTTACCTTCTTTAGTTATTAGCTGCCATGGTTTCTTCCAGGATATTGGTACTTATTTTTCTCTTCAATTACCTGCCTGTCTGATTTAATTCTGATACCTTTTACACAACTCTTTTCAGAAGACATGCAGCTGGTACTAAAGGAGGCAAGTACTTCTGTGATGGCTTGGTGGTTAACTACTGTGACTATAGTATATAGGGTTCTGGGTTCAAGACCTGCAAGGCTGTTTATTTATGACCCTATTCAAGCAAAGTTCCTCATTAGCACTCTTCAAGAAAAATCTTGATAAGTGGATGGGAAATAGGAAATACACCCGGGGATCACTTCTGTGGCTCTGCTCGACAGGGCTACAGGAAAATAACTTTCTTGGGTGGCATAAGTCAGGGAAACTTGTTGGCTAGGCTTACTTAGGAATTTGGGACGATAGCCTAGTACCTGCCTATGAACCTATGAATCTATAATACTGTTAGACAAAACCTTCCAGAGCTTTATCAGTTTCCCCTTAGCTTCCAAACTTCCACAGGAATACCATCTACTCCTGGGAACTTTCCTGTGGATTGATTATACTTCACTATTTTTATCTCATCTCCTCATATCCTGTTATTAATTGAGCCTCATCTACCTCTAACCTTAGCATATGAAATTCTTCCGTAAACATTTCCTTTTTTACCTTTTCTTGATTTCTTATTTCTCTGCTTTATACAGACCTTCATAGAATTTCTGAAATATTTCTAATACCACTACAGGATCTCGTTACCTTCCTTGTAGGCTCCCTAAGGTTGGTGACAACCCTTTCTACTTTCTCTTGCCTGAGTCATTGTGTTAAATGTTTTTGTGTTCTAGACTTATTGTCAAAAATCTGTTGCTTAACAGCAATCTTTCTAAACTCATGCATATTATCAAGGTAATCCCTTATTTTCTGTTAATATTCTGCAGTTGCTCCTCTTTTTGTTCAGTGTGATTCCCCCATTCTACAATACTTAAACATTTGTCAGTCCCTCTAAATAGTTCTTGTTACTTCTTAACCATATCTCCCTTTCTTTTATTTCTACCCTATTTTTAAACTTCACTTTAATTTTACCCTACTCCCCAGCTATATTTTCAGAAAAAATTTCTATCTTCTCTAGTAGCTCCTGAATAATTTTCACTATCATTTCCTTAAATTATTCTCTTTTCAACAGATTGGTGAGAAAGTGCTAGTGTCTCACTTTTATTTCATTACCCTGTGTTTTTATTTTAGTTATTATTGGCACATGATCTGAAATAGTTATTGGGTTTGTATTAAGACTTTCAATTAAATGTACATGTTCCTCTGAATGTAAATTATGTGTAGCTTAGCCCAGGTTTTGCATCTTGGGGAATAATATGTAAATTCACTCTGAACTCCTAGCACTGAATTCACATCTTCCATACCAAATATTTTCATAAATGTCTATCTACCCTCCTTTGTTATATTTTCCCATCTGGGACCCCAGACATATATTCTTTGCTGCAAATCAAATGCCATTCCCCACCTATAAGTAATATTCCTTGCTGATAGCTGATTATTTCTCCCATAATTTTTTTGAGCTCCATTATAGCAGTTTTATACATGCCAGTGTAATTCTTCTGCCTTGTCAGTCGCCGCTTAGTGTTACAAATCTGCCATTATTATTTTTTTATCCTCTTCTATCACTATTAGAACTCCTCTTGCAATTAATATAAGTACTCATATTTTCCTTTGTCTACGGTATTCTGCTGAATAACCATCCAGAAAACCTTTCTTTATCAAATTCACAAGTTCAGTTCTTTCCAAGTGTATCCACTGTAGCATAAGTATTTGCACTCTACATATTAATGTAGTTCATACTCTTTCTTTTTTGTATTTGTCTGTGAGACCATTGACATTTAAAGAAAGCTTCATTGTGTTAAAAAGTTATTATACCCACCTCTTATGTGTAACCACTTTTTTGTCAAGTGTCTAGTTCTAGCGTTTGTGTTACATGCATACACTGGTAATTTGATCTTTTATACAGTTGTTTCTTGTCATATGCATTTGAGCCTAAGTCACATCCTACAAATTTTTTTGTTTTATTGAAAGCCCTCATCACAAGAAACAAACACACCCCCAATACTGCCCCTAAAGCCTATTAACTTAATACTAACACAAAAAAGCTATGTACAGCTTCAAATATTGAAGTTTTACCCTTCTAATAGGAATCTGTGTCCCAAACTGACAGCCACAATCACAAACTTGGGTTAACCTAAAAGAATGGTTATCCATGCTAAGACACATGGTACAGCCTGTGCTTCTACTAAGTGCTGTCTGTTTTTGTGTTTCCCAGCTGGGAAACACTTGAATGCTTTCCATAAACATTATTATCCATTTCTCTTTATCTGATTGTCTTCATGGAGACATACATTTATTTGCTAGAAAAAAAGCTTTATAATATTAGGTTCATAGGTAGGTACTAGGCTATCTGCCCAAAGGAATTTATAAGCCTAGCCAGAAGGTGTTGGCTTTTGCCGGCCCATTAGATTAGTTCCCTGTGCCTCTATCCAGCAGAGCCACTGAAGTGATCCCCGGGGTAAACTTTCTGTTTCCCATCCACTCGTCAAGGTTTCTTTTGAAGAATGCTAGCGAGGAGCTCTGCCTAATGTAGATTAGAATCTTGTTCCAAGCATGGGAAGTCTCTGGGACAGGAATATATCCCTCCAGCACACCCTATTTATTGTTGTGGTGAGGTTTAGATCCCTAGAGTGTGTGGCTCGAGGGGATAAGGTTTTCTTTAGGTGGAGCATGTCCATCAATTCTGGTTTGGACATGGCCTTGTATGTCAGGCAGAGATCACTTCTGAGCAGGCGGTATGCAACCAAGTACAGCTGGAGTTTCTTCAGTTGAGCTGCATAGGGCATCTGCATGAGGCCAGTGATCCTCTTGGTGAGGTACTTCTGTGGTCTTTCCAGCTGTTGCAGGTGTCTTGTAAGGTACATCCCAAATGGGGCATTGTACTCTATGATGGGTCTGATGAGTGATGAGTAGAGGGGTACAATGAGCTCTTTTGATCTGGATGCAAACCCTTTTGTGATTAGGTGGGCCACATAGAAGGATTTTCTAACCACTTTGGCAATGTGATTATCAAAGGAGAGATTACTATCTACTTGGGTCCCCAGATCCCTTATTATGTTTTCTGTATTTAGGGGACTGCCACCTATGTGGTAGTGTGTGGGTAGCAATGTGATTATCAAAGGAGAGATTACTATCTACTTGGGTCCCCAGATCCCTTATTATGTTTTCTGTATTTAGGGGACTGCCACCTATGTGGTAGTGTGTGGGTACTTTGTTATTTCCAAAGGGAATAACTGTGCACTTTTTGGCATTTAGCTTGAGGCCATGATTTTGACACCAGGTATCCGTCTCAGTGGGACCCTTTTGGAGGATGTCTGTGTCAGCCAGAGAGTCAATTAAAGCCCCTAGTTTGCAGTCATCTGCGAACTTGGTCAGCCATAGTCTTCTTGTGCTTGTCTGTACCTCTGAGAAGTATATGCCAAACAGGAGGGTTCCTAGGACTTAGCCCTGGGGAATGCCACTTGTAACCGGTTTAGAGTCAGACCTAGCTCCTGCAACTCTCACCATGTGGGTTCTGTCCATGAGCCAACTGGCAACCCATCTTGTAACATAGGGGTTGATGTTCAGGCTGGTGAGCTTGTCTGTTATACCAGAATGGGGAATGGTGTTGAAGTCCTTTGCGAGGTCAAGGTAGGCTGTGTGTACCACCTTTCCCTTGTCTATAGCCTTTGTAACTGTCTCAAAGAAGTCCACCAGGTTTAGGAGGCATGATCTGGCCTTAACAAAGCCGAACAGGGTAGGGTCCAGTGTTTGGAGGTTCCCAATGTCTCTGTTAATGAGTTCCATGATGATGCGCACCATAGCCTTGCAGAGCAAGCTAGTCAGGCTTATAGGGCAATAGTTCCTGGGGTCTGTTGTGGCTCCACCTTTGTGGAGTGGAATAACCATTGCTGTGCACCACTCTATGGGTACATAGCCTGTGGAGAGGCTGAGTTTGAACAGTGTGTTTAGGTGAGGGGTTAGTTCATCTTTGAGCTCATGTAGGACGCAGCCTGGGACACTGTCTGGTCCCATTGATGCTGTGTTTTTGGTTTTGAAGAGGGCTATTTTAACCTGAGTGCCTGTGATTTCAGGGGCTCTACATTCTTCTGGTATGGTTATGGGCCCTTTTGGGGGTGAGAGGGGGGGGGTGAAGATTGCATTGAACCTGTCTGCCAGGATGTTGGCAATATTGGTTGGTTCAGTGTATTTTGGGCCATTCTGCACTAACTCCGAGCAGATCTCAGCATTGTCACTTAGATTCTTGACATAGATAAAGAATGCCTTGTGGTTATCTTTGGAGTCCTTGGCAAGTTTTCTTTCAAAGCTCACCTTGGACGATTTTATGAGGGATCGTAGTTTCTTGCTGATACTGATCAGGGATGTCGTCCCTTCTTGGGATTTTACTCTTTTCTGTACTAGTTTCCTCCTTCTGTTGTATAGCTTGTTTATGGCAGGGGTCCACCAGACTGGTTTCCTTTTCTTGGAGGAGTGAGTCTTGATTTTGCTTGGGATAGCATGATCCATGCATTCTTGTAGGTGCCTGTAGAATGCATTAGTAAAAGATTTTGCAGCTTGGACAGTGTTATCCTTTAGCATGGGGGCTTTGAAACTTTCCACCTCCGTCTTAAGTAACATGAAGTTTGCTTTTTAAAAGTTTTTCATGGTAGTTTCCTTGTCCGGGGGTGGGGGTGGAATGTGGATATCCAAAGTTATTTGTATATGGTCAGATCTAACCAGCAAGGGATTGACCTCTGGTGTGGAACACCGGTCGCCCATGTTGGTGATGACCAGGTCCAATATGTTGTCAGGGTGGGAGTGTTGAACAGTTCTTCCAAGGCATTTGAGTTTATAAATTGTAGGAACTGTTGGCCAAGGGAGTTAGTACTTGAGTAGTTCTCCCAGTTAATGTTTGTGTAGTTGAAATCACCCAATATTAGGGTGTTTGGTAAGACCTTTATGTTACCCAGGGTTTCCAGAAATGCAGATTGGGGGTCCTGGGACATGGTGGGTGATTTGTAGCAGTTTTGTCCATTGTTAGTTGCACGTGGATAATCCCTGAAGCATTGTGCTGTGACACTAACCTGGAAGTTTGGGTATCCTTGATGAATATGGATACTCCCCCGCATTTTGTATTTTGGTCCGGGTTCTGTGGCCGAAATGTATGGTATGAGTTGTAGCCTGGTAGTGCTGGGATGCTTTCTGGAGCCTTAAACCAGGTTTCTGTTACTGCATATATATCGATTTTCTCCATACTGTGGAGTGCCTCGAGTGTGTGCATTTTCAGGTTTAGACTTCTGGCATTGAGTAGTATTACCCTCAGATTTTTGTTACTTGTGCTATTTATGGCGGTGGGTTTGTCTTTTGAGCCTTGCCTAAAAAAGGCACTATGGGGGTGTCAAGACCCTTGGCCAGCATTCGAAAGCCTAAGGGTGACAGGTGCAAGCCATCTCTAGCAAAGCAGCATGGCTTGTCGAGCATGTCATCCGAGGCAGACAGACACTGGATCCCCTTTGAATGACACCAGAAACTTAGCCAATTGTTGAAATTGATAATTTTTTTTCTTTATACCATGGTATCATTCTTGGTGAGGGCAGGATGCTACTCAGGGTCAGGGTCATACTGGCCTGGGCTATGTGATCAGATAGCTCTTCCATGTCTCTTTTCATGTAGTCCAGGGAGGTACAGCTCAGGTCCTTCACACCAACATGGACAATGACAGAGTCGTATTTGTAGTTGTTCTGGAGTGACCTGAGTGCTTGTGTTATGTGGTGGATCCTGGCACCCGACAGGCAGCTAACAGTAACCTTCTCCTTATTCAGCCTAGTGAGTGGGACGTCAGTGTGCCTGACTATAGAGTCACCTATTACTAGTATGTTAGGTATGTTATTTTGCCTTGAGAGCTGTGATTGTGTGGCACACTGGTTTTGTGACGTATGTGTTTCATGGTTTGTGTTGGGGGGGTGGAGGTTGCTTGGATGTCTACTTTGGAGGGCTCTGTTGCTTTTGCAGATTTTTATTTAGAGCCTCTGAGTATGTTTTTGTGTATTTATGTGTGTTTTTTGCTGGTGCTGGTTTAATCGGTCTATGTGAGACTGGTGATGTGATGCCAGTATTTCCCTTCTCCTCTTGACTGTCTGATCCAGTCTTGGCTTGAGAGAGCTTAGCCTCCAGTTTGGCTGTATAATTGCATCTCTTGCATGTATTAGTGTTTGGTGGTAGGAGGAGAGGGTTGTCTGTGTACATGAGGCATTTGTAACATTGCCTCAAAATGCCCAGATTCACCAGTTGGACTGGAGAGTACACCTGAAACTGCCATTTGGGCATGCCTGGATAGGTACAGTAAACTGTTTTACTGAATGGCTGGTACTCGTCATGGAGTAGCCCCCCCGGCTCCTAGCGACGGCCGGGTATGGGCCTGATGCTCCAGTGCCATCCATTTTCAGGGCTAGTTAATGAATATTCATTATTCTTTTTCACTTACTTGCTTTCTCTTAAAACATGTTACTAGATCAAGCTAAAGGCCATAATCCAGTCATTCCCTATGCAAGAATGAGAAAAAGTACATCAGTTTTTCTTTTGTCATGCCCTTTTGACCAGACTTTTCAGAATTTCTACACTACATTTCATAAAACTGAACAAGGAGAAAGAGGGAAGAAGGGAGAAAGAAAAAAACAGCAGGAACACCTGTTTAACTTAGTGTCCCCATTACACTTAAAAATAACTGTGAAAAACATGCTCTATAGCATGCATTATAAAAATATTACCTTTTAAAAGAAAATTTTTATTTACAGTTAACTTTCTCCCTCCTCTTCCCCACTCTTGCGTATTTTTCCAAACATTAATGACATGAAGTAGGAATATGCTTTAGAGTCCCCTACAAGTTTAACAAAGTCAAAAAAGTACAATATTTCTAGGTTTTTGTGTTCTGTCATATTTCACAAATATAATTATTGCTTTGTATTCCCACATTTGTCAGTTGTCAAGTTACTGGTTTTATTTTGATTCATCTCCATCTCTCATATCATGCCTCCGCTTCATTTCCAATGTACTCTCAATTCTTTTGTTCACCTCTTGTGCTTTTTTCCTTCTGTGAAGCATTTTCCTTTGAAACTTTGGAAAAGGTTTCATTGGCATAGTCTTTCTTTGGTCTTTATTTCCAGAAGAACAACAAGCAGAATCTCCTTTTATTTCACAGCTTACTTTTTGTTCAACAAACTTTTGCATTTCCTACTTAGCATGCACTGCATCAAAAATATTGTTGTCTCTTGTGGAAAGAATATTTTGAAGATACCTGGGTACAGCAGTTTGAATCTCACACCTGCTTCTCAACATTCCCTGAATAGTGGAATACATTTACTACTCTTCTGTCTGTTATCCAGTGAGTAATTATTCTTCACAAACACACTGCTGTCTTTCACTTTTAGTACTTTGTTCCTCCTCCACAGTTTTGTCAGAATCAATTCCTTCTGCTGGTAGGATTACATCTCTACTATTAAAGGTCTAGGTTGCTTTCTCATAGCCAGGTTTGGAGCATAGACATGATGTGTCCTTTCAATTAACAGCTCCTGCTGTTGAATACCAGTACAGTTGCTTATTTGTGCTTTCATAAAATTAATACATTCTGTTCCTTCCAGCTTCTCTGGTATAGCAGAAAATCTTAGGTTTTCCTTATGTGTGCTGTCCTCTAAGTCTATTATTTTTCTGAAACATCTCTTCTTGAGCAGTTTCATATTTAGCCAGCCTTTTCTTCATTTTGACCGCTGATTTTTGCAGTTTTATCGCCTGATCTGGATATCTGTTTAAAGCCTCTTCCATTTTTTCAGCCTTTTGTTATTTGATATACACCATCAGTGTTTCATGTATTTTAATCAGGTCTGTATGCAATTGTCTTATATTTTCCTCTAGGTTACTGGAAGTCATGTCTGGAGCTTGCACTGCTTTTTGCTGAACAGCTGCAGTACTATTCCCAGTCAATGTTTTTTCCTCAACTTTTGTAGCTGATTTCTTTAAGTTCTTCTGTATTTCTTTTTTTCTGGCATGCAGACAGTGCACTTACCAGCCAGTTACTGAAATTTATCCAGAAGTATAAGTCCAGTGGCTTTCTCTGCTGAGTTTCTGTTTTTACACTGGGAGAGCTAGAATTAAGTTGTTATTCAATGTGCAGCCATCTTGGAAAGACCAAGCTAGAGCAGTGTTAACCTTACTAAAACAAAAGTTGCAATTGCTCATTTTTCCACATTTCAAACAAATCATATCTAGTATTGATGCATTTTGTTTGTTAGCAGAATTTAGCACAAGCTTTACCATAAGTTTAGACTGTTTGGTTTAAACATAATTTTGTTGCATAATAATCCCCCTGAAAAATTAAATTTTTTAGGATCCTTAAAGTCAGTTTAAAACACCCACTTTTTAAAGAAGCAGGCATAGATCTTTAAAATGTATCAATGGGGTAGCATGTCTATTCTTTTACTTTTAGTATGATACCCCTTGAAATCTTACCATAATTTAGGTACAGCTTTAAATTACATAACTGAGGTTTTACTATTTTGTTAAGGAAATCATTCAGCCTTCTGAGCTTGTGATTCACTAGTAATGCTCCCTGGAGTTAACACTGCATTTTTAGCTTTATCATAGCCTGGATAATTAGACCGTTCCAAGTCCATGAATGACTTCATAGGTTCAACACTTAACCTGACTGAGAGGATTTTAGCTCAGTCACTCTGGCTCCATGCCTTTAGTTAAAAGTATCATCTGAATGTCACCAAATGTGTCTCAAGATTGTCTTCCTTGGTTACTTGCTTATATGTGGAACTCACTTTAGCATCATCATCGATTTTGCAGCTACCATCATCCCCTCATTGTCTGCCTTTTAAACAATATTTAATGGAAGAATTGCTCATTATAGAATTGCTCATTATCAACATTTTTTGTTGGAAGCTTCTGCAGGTAATACAAAACATGTAGTTGTCTGTTTTAAACAATAGTATTTAAACAATTTACAAAAATACTGTATTTTATTTACATTATTTATTTCAATTTTGACACATTATAGGGCAAGAACTACAACACATTATTTGTGTGTGTATGTGTATGTATATATGTGTATATATCTATATATATATATATATATATATATATATATATATATATATATAAGTTTATGTCAACTCATCATAAGAATGTGCTCAACTATAAAGACATTGAAGACTGTCAGTCAAACAGTACTTGACTGAAAATAAACAATAAACAGTGAAAGAAAAACAATTTTTTTTGGTGGGATCACAGCCCCTGCATCTCTCATATGGAGGTCTTCACCCCATCAGACAACCTTAAATATGCCATCTTCAAGTTTGCACAAGATTGAGAAAAGGGTAGATTCCAACTCTATGACGTGCTGCAATCTCCCACAAAAACAATAAACCAACATTTTTCAAATACATTGTGTATTTGACAGCACAAAACATTGACCAGCAAAACAGCAAATTGCTATAATTGAAAACCAAAATACTGAAAAAGAAAAAGGAAACACAAACACATCATTTCTGCAGGAGGTAAGCTCCCACCTATATCCCCCTGCTAATTATATATAGTAACTCCTGGATTACAATACAGTGGGGAAAGGGCCAATTTGCTGATCCCTGCTGTTTCACAGTCTCATACAACACTTTTCCCATTTAATTCTGTTGTTCAGTATTTATATTTCGATCTTACTGGGTTGCTGTTTTGCTGCTTGATATATTGATCTGTCTACAAAATAAGTGACACCCATAGACACACACACACACACACATGCACACACACACTGATTTATGTATGCAAAAGCATAATAAAGTATGTATGCAGGTAGTTACCTCATGACTGATGTAGCTTCTGAAACCTGCATACTAGATAAAGAAAAAGAATAATAAAATCATATGCCTTTGATCATTTTGTAAGCGTCAATATATTATTAGCCTATATTAATTTAGTTAAGATATAAACTGGCTTACATCGGAGAATACCTTTTTCTGAATAGTAGTTGTATCAGATTAGAAGTGAACTATTAAAATGCTAATGTTACCATTTGTCTTATGGGATTAACATCACAAAAGTATTTAATACTGGCTATGTCAGTGCATTAAACATAAGGACCTTTCAAAGTCTTTTAAAACATTGAAGCAGTACAAAGTGTTTTATAATGCTCAGGGCTTAATTAGAAGGCACTCAAGAGATTTCACAGTTAGAAGTTTTTGCTTTAATTATAAGGAAGTGATTTTCACATGTATCTTAATAGAGTCAGAATTATACATTGACAGCAATATAGTTTGTCCACTTACAGTGCTTCTTTTGTGTTACTGAGCATTATATATATATATATATGTGGCATGCATACACAATGATTGCTGCCTAAACTCTGTTGCCCAAATATTGCCAGCTTTTGGACCCTTTGCAAGTCAAAAATGGCTAGGTTTTACATTCTTTATGGCCTGCGTGAAGTTAGTGTAAAAATACTGTGAAACAGATTGCTTTTCTCATTGGTTAATATAAATGCCCCAACATGCATATGCATGTTTACATGTACATGTAAACACCCACAAATTTTCTCAAACAAAACACATAGGCATGCACACATCCATGTACAGGCATGCCCACACACACACACACACACACACACACACACACACACACACACACACACACACACACACACACACAATGGATTTTACTTATTTGTTTGAGAATTGTAATTTGTATTTTGGTAACAGTCACTAGCATTGAATAAGTTTCACAGATATGTATTTCGCAAATCTTCACAAGGATGAATTGCTCCATATTTGCTGGTTATACATTGGGGTATATGATTAGAAATGTTAGGCTTTGGAAAAAATGAGTGACATTTTGAGATTTCTCTTAAGCGTTCACAAAAGTTTAAATCACTATGTTAAAATCATATGTTTTGCTTGTACATGCTGCATAAATACTGCTGTCTACTGTTTGCTGATGTGAGAAATGTTTTGGTTCAGAGATCTAAGTCCTGACAATAAACATCCAGGTCATATCAGAATCAGAATCACATTTATCAAGTTACTTTGGTCAGTTTGCCACACTCAAAAGCAAAGAGTCTTTAAGCCCCAAATAGACCCACTATAAATGTGTCAGAAGGAAAAAGTTTAAAAGACCACCAATGTCCTTTCATAAGTGGACTTGAAGTAAGGAGTGAAGCAGAATTCTGAGAAAGGTCAAAAAAGTATGTCAATTATCTTGGGTGTTATAGACACATACACATACACAAACACACACTCTGTAATCTTAAACTCTGGAAAACATTTCAAAGCTCTCACTGTGACCGAAATCTACTGATCACTTACAGAGTCATGGACAGTCGGAGAAAAGGGCTTGGTAAAATAGTTTTGTTCATGTTCAAAAAGCCAACTTGCTCTTAATGTCTTTGTGCCGTTGTTTTATAAATGCCAGTTTTGAGGTAGTCCTGATATTTTAGCTTAGGAATAAACTGACACTCTACATGAAAATGTTTAGTTAAGTTAATGTACTTCCTTTTTTGCCTCTTTATAGTTAATAAGTTAAATATTGTACAGTTTTATTTTATTTTGTACATGTAAAAAATCTGCTTTGTAGATACTGGTGTGGTCATTTCTGAGGATAGCATTTATCCTCTGAGGGAGAGGGGGGCACATTTATTGGAAAAACAAAAGGACCAGGAAAATGAATGGGTACACTTAAGTGATGCTGTTGGGGATTATTGGTGTCTTAGAAGTAAGATGAAATACCTAATTTAATGCCTCATGGTACTGCTTTTGTCAATCAGTGATATGAATGCATCTTTCCTTGAAGGCAATTTATGTAAAATGGAAGAGGAGAAAAATGTATCTCATCTTAATGACACTGACATGTGTAGGATGTCAAGGAAACTCTGTGCAATTCCTTAGCAGGTTGATATCACAATGTGTACAAAAGGGGTGGTACACAAGCAGTTTGGGGGTAAATATTTTAGAAAGAACACCTGTAAAAAAATATATTGCAAAATTATTACGGGGGAGACCTGGGAGAAGATTGGCAGTGAAACAAGGAGGTAATGTTTGTGACTTATAAGGAGATGGTCTCTGGGTTTTGAACTTTAAATCTGTTGTGTGCAAAGATGTTAGTAATTACAGTCTGCTTGAGTGTCTTCATACACTTGAATTTCTTGAGTCTGCGAGGCAGGGAAAGAGAGTGACAGTATATATACTACTGGAGTAAGCTATTCAGTCAAGTCTCCAGGACAGACAGAAGAGAGATATGTCTATTAGAAAAGGTAGCTACTCTGGGTAGGAAGGATAACGTTTCTAATTTTTCCATTCAAATTGTTTGTGGAAGGGCCACATGTAGGTAAGGACTAAATGGTTAAATCCATGTGCAGAGAGCACTCAAAGACTGAGGATTTGGTTGCTTAACAGGGTAACGAGAAATAAGTTAATTTCATGGAACATAGATGAGTGTTTGTGTTGGTGGTATAGTGATTGTCACAGCTGCCTTCCAAGCAGTTGCCTGACCCAGGTTCATTTCCCAGCTAAAGCAGAAACTTTGGTGGCAGGGCTAGCCAGGGTAGGAATCTTGGCTGTAAGTGATTGTCACTGTTGAAGAGACACTCCAAACCCATGTGCAAAAATGGGAAAAGAGCTTGTTGGCGGGTGAATGGATGGAGGTGAATTTTCTTCAGAAGGATCTTTTGATCATGATGCAGGTGGAAGGAAGGAAAGAAAGAGTGGCCGTGCTTTCTCTCACTGTGGTGTCATCGCAGTCACAAAGGAGATTAGGACTGTTGTTAATGGCAGATGGGGTAGTTCAGCAGGTAGGATAAAGAGGAAGGTAGAAGTTAGGGACCATGTATAAACCTATTCATGATAGGCCTTTTATAGCGGTGTCTTTTATAAGTGAGAGAAGATAAGTAACAGAGAAGCAGGGGGAGGAATTTAATATTATTTTGGAACCAGAAAGTGATAGGTTGTTTGTAAAAAGGGAAGAACATGCCAGGAGGGAATATTTCCTTAAATGCATGAAATGTATGGAAGAAGATTAGTTGATATATATAAGGAGCTAAAAATTCCAGACAAAAGTAATTTAGCTTTTTGAGGAACAACTCAACCCAGGTAAGTAAACTGAATAGGTTTGTGACAAGAATCATTGTATGTGAGCAGATTCTTGAGTTTGGGGTAAGAGATGGATAAGAAGGCATTGGAGCAGATATTTTGAGGACTATAAAAACTGAATCACTGCGGACACACTGAAAGAATTCTCTCTGATGGTGATTCCATATGAGAAACAATGATTCAGAACTTGGCAAAACAGGTAACTACTTCATGAGTAAAAATCTTATCCAGTTACTGCTCAAGAAAGGGTAAAGAGTTCTGTGCTCAGACACGTACGCATGCACACATATGCACGCATATATATATATATATATATATATATATATATATATATGTGTGTGTGTGTGTGTGTGTGTGTGTGTGTGTACTTCTGTTTGCATGTAATAAAGGATAATGCATTATAAACTGTACATGGGGAATGACTCATGAAATTTCTGACTAGTTTTGCAAGAATCAGTTCAACATGCTTTAAGTCCCGCACAAACATAACAGAATAATCAGCTGCAGGGTAATGACTTTACCACTGATGAATGTATTATTATCTGTCTCCTTAGTAATCACATCATGAATAATGTGAATGTGTTTTTAATTGCACCGTTTGGAATGTAAATGAAGTCTTAAATGTGTATATGTTAAGCACACAGCTGCAGTTTAAATGCAAACTGTATTTCCTTTCTTTGTTACAGAAACTTTCCCTACATGGGGAAGATGTCAGTCATTGTTCCTTTCTCACCCGTATTTTTAAATACTGATAATAACCTGTATATTGTTTTCTCTTAGCTCCTACACTGACTTGATCACTGGCAGGGACTCTTGCTGTTGTACTGTATGTTGAACCGTATGGGTCTAATTTAAAATGGACACTGTTTATTCAGTATTCAGTAAATACTGATAAACATATAAAAAAGTTGTGATCTGAAACCTGCACACCTAAACCATTTATTATGCCATGCAGGTCTGTTGTGCAGATAGATTTTACAGAATTGAAGTCTTCACTGGAATTTGAATAATTTTCATCAGTTTCCATTATGAAAGTTGTGGCATCCTTTATAGAAACTGGAAATAGTCTGCCTGACCCACAGTGATGTAGTTCACAAGAAATTTATAAGGAAACTGTACATTGTGGACTGTGATTTGAGGCAATGTGTTATCTCCACATCTGGTTGATAGGTTCTTAAAAGCACCCATTATAATGCAGAGGATGTGACAAATTTAATACTGCAGGACACAGTAGTTTTGAATATCTACATTACTTATTATGCATATTTGGATTTGGGTCCCAGCTATCTAACATTCCTAGAAAGTAGAACCAAGTTTGGTTTGACCACATCAAAGAGAAAACTCAAGTCCAGTATCTTTCACCTTACATAAGCAGCAATAGCAGATATCTGAACAAAAACAAAATCCTCCAAAGTTTGGATATCATTGGTGAGCTAAAATGACACATCATAACCTGAAATGTTGTAAACTGGGGCAAAGAACCACAGTTCAGCCATTTAGAACCATGTCTCTATATGAGTATGCATAATGCATGAGCATGGCTAAGGCATGAACATGTGTAAGGCATGAGTATCGGTAAGGCATGGGAAAAGGTAAGACATGAGCATGGGTAAGGCTTGAGTATGGGTAAGGCATGGGCATAGGTAAGACATGAGCATGGGTAAGGCTTGAGTATGGGTAAGGCATGGGCATAGGTAAGACATGAGCATGGGTAAGGCTTGATTATGGGTAAGGCATGGGCATAGATAAGACATGAGCATGGGTAAGGCTTGATTATGGGTAAGGCATGGGCATAGATAAGACATGAGCATGGGTAAGGCTTGAGTATAGGTAAGGCATGGGCATAGATAAGACATGAGCATGGGTAAGGCTTGAGTTTGGGTAAGGCATGGCCATAGGTAAGACATGAGCATGGGTAAGGCTTGATTATGGGTAAGGCATGGGCATAGATAAGACATGAGCATGGGTAAGGCTTGAGTTTGGGTAAGGCATGGCCATAGGTAAGACATGAGCATGGGTAAGGCTTGATTATGGGTAAGGCATGGGCATAGATAAGACATGAGCATGGGTAAGGCTTGAGTATGGGTAAGGCTTGAGCTTGGCTGAGGCTTGAGTTTGGGTAAGGCATGAACATGGGTAAGGCATTGGCATAGGTAAGACATGAGCATTGCTAAGGCATGAGCATTGTTAAGACATGTGCATGGGTAAGGCTTGAGTATGGGTAAGGCTTGAGCTTGGCTGAGGCATGAGCATGGGTAAGGCATTATAGGAAACAGAAATGGCCACATGATGAAAAGAAGACTTTGGAGTTTGCATGCCTAATGACATCAGGATAGTAAGAATGCATTAAGGAAGAATTTGTAAAAATGACATACTGGAGGTGGGAGGGAACCATCAGCAGATGTGGAGCTGTTTTTTTGTTCAGCTCTGACACTGATGAGAGTTAGCCTGGAGTACTGGGTCTTGTTCCTTTGCGGGTATCTCCAATAAAGCATAGACAGGGCAGCAGATCTCTGAAGATGGTCTGATTAAATGATTTTGAGGCAACATGCTAAGCTGAATGAAAACATCAAGATATACTTAACTTACAAGGAAAATGCATTCCTTCTGGATTTGGTCTGTACTACAACAGAGAACTCCTTGTAGATATTTATTTATTTATTGATTGATTGATTATTTTGTATTCTGGAGTGCAAGTGCCCCAATTGTATCCTTGCTAATAGCTTGGAATTCTGAGGCAACATAGATCAGTGAGCTTTCACTTGGCTGAAGGTACAAATCCTTATGGAGAAGCAGATTTCTATAATTGCTGTTAATCATTGCCATTGAGTGAATGAATGACCCATGGACAAAAGTGGCCCTACAATCTTTGTATGGTATCCAAGTAGGCTGTTTCTGTCACAAGAACTTGTAGCCTAAGTCATCTACCCCAGGGAACTACCACATTAAAAATATGACCTTAAGAGTTGCCCCAGTTGTTTGGAATTTGAGAACTTATGCGGACAGTATCCCATCTTTCAAACAACATGTGTTCATTAAACACAGAAAGGAGAAAAGGTGCAATTACAGCTAAGAAACAGGTCTATATTAGAACATCGACTTTTTAAAACATCGAATGTTCTAATATCAACTCCTATTCAGCGAACACTGACAACATCGAACGTGCAGAACAGCAAATTTTTCCAGGGGAAAAATTTGCTGTTCCGGCACACATACATACAACACAAACACACCAAACAAACAGCAATCCACACACATACACCTAAAATCCTACATCTAACCCTACACTAAACTGTACACACACACCATTAGCTATCCACTTACCTTAACCAAATCCTAACCCTAAGGTCCGTCACTATCACACACTCACCTCACCCACACCCTAACCCTAACTCACCTACCCCATGCCCTAACCCTCACATTCACACAATCCCACACTTACCTACTCCTGACCCGTAACTTTCCACCACAGTGCTGAACATAGCGAAGCCACAGGAATGGCCAACCGGATTCCTTCCCTAGGAAGAAATTTGGTGTTGTGCAGCTTCGCTATTTTCAGCTTTCACTGAATAGGGGTCGATATTAGAACATTCGAAGTTGTGAAACTTCAATGTTCTAATATTGACCCCTAAGAAACAGTTATCCACACCTCAATGGATCTCCATAAAACAGCAGGCTGTCACGGGCATAAATCAGTTTTAATGCAGCAAAGAAAGCATACACATAAACGATACACCATTGAAATACGTTTTTGTCCTCAACTTCATCAGATACAATTAAAAACCCTAATCACATGCCTTAAATAATTCAAGAATATTTAAGGTTTACATACAATATTGGTCATAAAGAAATTGCTTATTTAGATGTCACTATTTGCAAGGAAATTAATAAATTTAACTCAAGGGTATTTATGAAGAAGACATATTCCAATTCTATTCTACATTATGCTAGTGCCCACCCTTTCTATCAGAAGAAAGGCATTATCAAAGGGCAATTTGTAAGAATCAGCAGAATGACCTCCGGTGATGAAGAATTTAGAAAGGAATGTGATGTGTTATATAAGATGTTTTGTGAACGTGGCTACCCAGAAACATTAATTACTCAAGTGAAGTATGCAGTAACTAGTGAGAGGGGTGGTAAATACACCCCAATTTTGGATATTATGGAAAGTAGCCTTGTTTGTGACCAGCTAAGTCTGAATGATAACAAGAATGAAGGGACTTTTGGATCGGCATTCATCAATGATTTTAGTGATGATGCAAATGCTGTATGTAGAACCATTGAAAGAGAATGGACAAGGTTTAGTAAAATTAGTGACCTTAAATTGGATTTCAAAACCCCATTCAAATGTGTCTATAGGAAGGGAACAAGTTTAAAAAATGTTTTAGAAGGGCACTATGACTGTAAAGGGAGTGGAACTAGAAATAAGAAAGGGACATTTAAATGCGGGAGATGTGCGCAATGTCCTTTTATTAAAAACACTGAACTAGTCCACTTGGATTCTAGAAATAGAACCTTAATGGCAAGGAGCTATAGTAATTGTGAGACCAGTGGAGTTGTATACCTTGCCTTGTGTGAGTGCAAGGCATTCTATGTAGGAAAAACCGATAGGAAGTTGAAAAGAAGAATATACGAACATTTGACTGCCATAAATAATAAAAATGTTAACAATGCACTGTACAGGCATAGTACAGAATGTGAGAAGGTAAAGTTTAGTTTTTTTTTTATTAGAGGAGATCCCATGAGACTTGAGGGGTGGTATGTGGGAAACCAGAATAGAATACAGGGAACTTTACTGACAGATTTTTTTAGAAGCCAGTAGGTTCCCTGGACTAAATGATGGTTTGTCCCTGGCCCCAGTTTTAAAGCTGAGAGCGGCAAGACTATAATGTTTACAAAATTTTACAAAAATGTGATATTTATTGTATTAAGGTTATTCAAAGTATGGCATTGCAAACATTTTATTTGATGAAGTAGCAATATATTAGAGCCATTAGAGGGTACACATATAGCATTTTGTGAACATTATAAGCTTAAATACCAAGTAATTTTAGGATTTATTACTCTTAAGGAGAGATGCTGTTTTTATATATAATGATGTAGGGAGCAACATTGATTATTGTATTTTATGACATTTTATTAAAATAATTCATAAAGTGTAGGATTGTTGTTTTTAATCAAGTTATTAATGTGAGCAGTAGTGATATGAATTGTGGGTAGAGTGTATGAAATGTTGATTTTATGGATGTATTGCTTTTATTGGTGAATTTGTATTTAATGAATTATTTAAGGCATGTGATTAGGGTTTTTACTTGGATCTGATGAAGTTGAGGACAAAAACGTATTTCAATGGTGTATCGTTTATGTGTGTGCTTTCTTTGCTGCATTAAAACTGTTTTATGCCCTTGACAGCCTGCTGTTTTTTGGAGATCCATTAACATGTGTCCATTGTCATTAGGATGGTGCAGTGGTAGCATTGTGGCCTCACAGCAAGAGGTTCTCCAGTTCGATTCTCAGATGGAGTGCCTTCTGTGCGGAGTTTGCATCTCCTCCCTGCTTTCGTGTGGGTTTCCTCTGGGTGCTCTGGTTTCCTCCCACATTACAAATACATGCGTCTGGAGTGTTTCTCCCTGGGCCTCTGCTGAAAATTGGCTTTATTCCAAGTTGGACTTTCCCGGTAAACAAATGTTAAATAAATAAAAAATAAGAATGGACATCTATATTTGCACAGCTTAGGAAAAAGGGATTATGTTTAGATCTAGGGATGCCATTGTTCCCCATTAATCTATCATCATTAGGCCACTCATTGAGTATAATGCCACCTGTAGCGTGTATCTATCCCAACACATGCAAAAACTGGAGCATCCACAGAGATACCTTATTAAAAGTACTGAAGTCCTAAACAATATGTTCTTCATGGACTGACTCAAAGCCTTATTCTGCACTTACATACACACATACAAATATTTCAAGCACAGGCATTAATGCCCTTCTAGCTTGCCAATATACCAAAACAGTTGTTCCCATAACAAGTGTCCAGGCTGTTCCTAAAAATATCTAAACTAGTACTTGCTTTAATGTAATTTGGTAGTCTGTTCCAAGCATATTCTTTGTATCCTATAGCCAATATAATATAATAAATATAGTATAATATAATATAATACAATATAGTGTATATATATATATATATATATATATATATATATATATATATATATATATAAAAAACTATATAATAATAATAATAATAATAATGTGTGTGTGTGTGTGTGTGTATAGATATATATATATATATATATATATATATATATATATATATATATATATATATATATATATATATATATATATATATATAAATATTTGAGATGACCTATGCCTGGCATACATGACATCCTCTGAGCAAGTACTGATGGATTTCCTGCACAGCAGCAAATCAAATGGTATCAGAAATACTCAGTCTAGAGATCTAAACCTCTTCTGCAGAATTAACAAAATGGTTTAGGTTGCAGATGATACTGCTGCTCTGGAACAGACTCCTTATCCATGTAAAACAAAGCTTGTCCCTGTCAATATTTGAACACAACATGGATATGTGAATGGGAAACAGAAAATTTACCCTAGGACTGACCTCTGTACTACTAATAGACTGAAACAGCTCCTCCTAAATGCATTATCCCGTGGATGGGTCCTCTCAAATTATATATTGTAAGATCCCAGTTATTCTCATTAGGGGTTATATATAATTATCACCCATGGGATGGGCAAGGCCAGTGTAACACCAAATGGGATAGGTAATTCAAGCACCAAAAGGGAAATTGGATAGGTTTAAAATTACCTGTAAGGGCAGCTAGTCTAGTATTTACCTGGGAACCTAAATATAGACTTCATGTTTATAATAGAGACATAACCTTACAACGAATTTGGTCTACACTTTTATAGTGATACACAAGGTAGGGGCCCTGTTGTATTGTGCCCTACAGATGGCATTAACACTGAGTAAGGAGAAACCTTTCTTGCATCTAGCATCACATGGCTCACACTACCAATATTTTAACCTCCTCATTTGCTTTTGACTTTTGTGTGGGTACAGGTTTTGGGCAGCATCTTATCTACTGTCCACTGGGTACTTTGAGAAAATTATTTTAAGAATTTACTGACTGCCTCATTGACTCAATGTTGGATTACCCAAACTCTTTGGTTTGGGAAGACATCAACATCTAGATTGATGATGTGCCCTTTTAGCTCACCAATGATATTATCCAAAATTTGGAGGATTTTGTTTTTGTTCAGATTGCTGCTACTGTTGCTTATATAAAGGCCCACATAATGGGCTTGAGTTTCCTCTTGGATGTTGTTAAACCAAACTTGAAGGTGTATTCAATGACTTGGTTGAATTATCATCTAATTAATTTCATCTTTGGACTCCCCCAATTTATTCATCAAGTGATTAGCAAATTCTAATAGAAGAATTTGTAGGTGGTGATCCAGTTCCCTTATTGGTCCGTTTTCTTCTGGAGTACATTGCTGTAATTACTAAACAGCTCATACTGGCTTGCAGAAGTCTGTCGCTGCTGCTATCCATCTTCTTCAGTCAGTCAAAGAAATAAGTAATTCTTCTTATACTTCATTATTGTAAAGTAGGATGCAATAAATGGCATGTTTATGAAACAATGTTGTGATACCTTACTTAGCAACCCAAACAAATCTGCTAAGGGTACTGTCAGTGAGTTCTATGATATTAACTTGATGCAAACATCTTCAAGGGCAATCTAGACTGATGGATGGAAAATCACAAATTCCCTCATGGGGTGGCACCCATTTCCCTTATGGACAGAGGCAGTCTGTAAAAATAGTCAAAACTCTGCTTGCTGACCCTTGTTTTCTTCCCCTAGGGATAGAAAATTGGGTAAAATCTCAGTGAAACTGGCTAGGCTTGTAAGGGATCTTGAGCCATTAGCATACTAATCTTCTATGAACCAAACATACAAGTAAATTCAACAATCGCTCTTAGATTGAATCACAAAGGTACTTCTTAGCATAAAAAATATCCTAATTATTAAAACAAGTCTAGATTTAAATAAAGAAGAGAAACTATATAATTGTATTATTGCATCTTTCTAATGCAACCTAAACTTGATCACAAAGGCTGATGGCAATAAGAGGTTTTTTTGTAATTACATCAGAAATTAAAAAGGCAAAAACTGCTAATGTAATGTCTTATCAAAAAACAATGAAGTGATCACACAGCCATGGGATACAAGCAATGTAGCTGCTGAAGTATTGTGAAAATTTCTCAAATAAGATGCATGTTAGAGTGCTGTTGTGATGGGGGGTGGGGGGCATCATTTATATAAATGCACATATACTAACTGCTGCCACAGATTAAAAATTAAAAAACTCAGTTTCCATTTAACTCTAGAGTATGCTGGATGATTTCCTATACAGAACTAAGGAAAACTTACCAAAGTATATATTATTTAAATTTATTTTGTGGCACAGTGGGACCCAAGAGTCCCAGGTGACCAGGGTTTGGATAACTGCCCAGCACTAAAGGAGCAAGGAAGAGGGGTTGAGTAAAGGAATGTAGCCCACTCACCACTTCTGGGGGCAGGAGAAAGCAGTGGGTGCCCTAGAAGCACATGAGAAGTTCAATTTCTTTAGTGGAGACCAATGATAGCACTTCCTATGCTTGAGGGAAGGGTATGAGTGTCTGCTTGCTGAAAATGCCCCTTGTGGAAGTGAAGCATCAACAGTGCAGACAGCCCATTGCTTGTCCCCCTTCTGCTTTGTAAACTGGATGGCCATGGAAGAAATGTAGAATCAAGGAGGAAAACTTTCAGACCATGCTTAATGGATGTCTGAATGATGACCCCTCCCCAGTTGACCTTCACCCCGGCAATAGGGAACAAATGGGCAAAACGGACTGGGAAGCATCTTCTGGATGATGAGCAGTGGAGAAAAATGTGATTAAAAAATATGCCCATTATTAAAAGTAAAAAAATGTTAGCATGTGGACACGTTCCTGTTTTATAGTGGTAGGCCGTTGTGGTGCCAGCCTACAAAGGGTGGGATAACATCAGACCCAAACAATTTAAAACTCTTCTATGTCTTAGAGATGTCTTGAAGAAAGTCATAAGGGAGCGTATCCAAAATAACACTAACATTTTGAACTCTGTGTAAGTAATATATCTTGCTGGAGTCTTTTTAAATAATATAATACTGTTAACAGATAAAACAGATGATCTCTACAAATATCTGAAAAATTTCCTGAATGCATCATCCTACCTGGTTAACAATTATATGAATATTTGAAAGAATGGATGCATACATGAAGAAATAAACAGATACAGAGAACCTTCTATTATTTGTTGAACAGTATGGGTTTCTTCAGAGGAGATCTTGCCTTTTGAATCTTGTGGTATTGTTTGTAAACTTAACATTGACATTAGTATATTTTTCTTATCGTTTTTTAACACCTTTATTGAATTATCATGTAAGACATAGGAAAATTTATATAAAAAAACAAATTATGTTAATGTGTTCCCATTTATACAGTTATCATCGATCCAGCATTACATAAATTGATCAGTTCATGCCTTCCATTAAACCTCGCTCCTCCTCCAAAACATTATTCTGCATGCACTGTTCCCACAGTTTCTGTTTTTCTATGTAATTTGCTCCTACCCTTTTCTAAAGATCTCACTTCTAGCTCTTTTGTCTCTGTTAAAATATTCACTACTTCAAATACAGTTGGCTTAGACTTTGATTTCCATTTTCTAGTAATTACTATTTTGGTAGCCACTAGAATTAAACTTAACAAGGCCTTACTGTGTCTAGGAAATTCAGATACAGTATCCCAGAACAAAAATCATTTCCATAGTTACATCCATTTGCACACTGAATATTTCTGACAGAGTACTCTGTATGGAATGTTTAAGTCTGTCAACTCATTACATTCCCAAAACATATGTTACCAGTTAATCTTTTCTTCCCATCACACCTTCAACCTTTGCATTCTACCCAAGGAAAAATTCTTTGGAGCCTGCTTGGGGTATAAAAATACCAGTGCAAACAACGTCAAGCAAAAATCCTGAATCTTTTAGACTTTGTTACATATTTTTGAGCCATACATATGTCCCCCCATTGTTTCCTTCTGAACAGCTTATCCAGTCTCTTCTCACTCTTTTCTAAAATCCTCTGATTGATTCCTATAGTTATCATGTGGTATATTATATACCCTACTAATGATCCCCCCTTTTTAACACAGATTCTGTTCTAGATTTAACTAAAAATGCTACCCTCTACCACTGCTGGTCTTTCACTTAGGATTCCCCAATCCCTTTCTCTTTACCTATACTTTGATATCATTCCTTGATATGGAAGACAGTATCTAGCCTGCATTCCAAATATCTTCTTGGACTGTTCCCAATCTATTACCTTTCCTTGCCCCCACTAACTTGGCTTCTTCACTTCTTTTCTCCAGTAAATTTCAGTCCCTTCTTGTCTATTGTCTATATCTCTAATTGCAGTCATCCCTATTGGTAGAATCTCCTTTCTCCATTCTCATGTTGCCTTAGTTCTTAGAGTACTTTCTGCTACTTTATAAATATAATATTCTGTTTGACTGTTTTTATTCTCCTTAAAGATCTCCATCCAAAATCCCACTCTCTCCTTATTTCTTGACTCCCCCCCTGCTTCATCATCAACCTTTTCCAGTTTGAATTATAGCTTTTTGCTTGTGTTGTATACATGAGCCTTAACTGTGTCATTCTAAAATATCCCTTCAATTCAGGTAATCCTAAACCACCCTGTTCTATTGGAAGGGTCAGCTTATCCCACTTAACCCTTCCCCCTTTCTCTTCCCAGATAAACAATCCATCAACATTTATTAATTGTTATCCACAACTTTCTCGTCTTTTTGATAAAATATGTCAAACTTGTATATAATGCTAAAGGGACTAGAGACATTTTCACTGCTTGTTTCTTACTATCCAAATCCATAAACAAGAGCTACCACTGTTTCAGTTTTTGTATTATCCTTAGCTACCATAACATAGTCCTTTTTAATCCCCTACTCCTAAATACTCCAAAATACTTCATATTATCAAAATACTCCAAAATACTTCATATTATCATGCCCAAATAAATATGGGTATTTCTGATCCAATTCATGTGTGGATACATAGTTTTAAGGTATCACCTTTGTCTGGTCTTCAGAATGTTCCACAACACTGAGATGGCCTTTTCTGGTTTAATCAGGTACAAAATAATATTGTTTTCAAATAAAGCCAACTTTTCCTGATTGCCATTCCAATTATATCCTTGAATTTCTAGGTCCTTCATTTTCTTTGGCAATGGCTCTAATTATAACGCCAATACCAATGGGTAAAGAAGACCCACCTTCATGGTTCCTCTTGTCCGACACAACTTATCAGAGAGGAACCCTCACAGTTTCATTTTTGCCTCTTATTCTTCATATATCCACCTAGTTAACCTTATTGTTGTATCAGGGAATGCAAATACTTCCATTGCCCAACTCATGTAATCCCAGCTTACGCTGTCAAATGCAACAGAAGTATTTTCATATATTCTGCTTCTGTCTGTGTCATCATAGTTCTATTAATGTTGTCAAATGTTTGTCTCCTCTCCACAAACCCACATTGATCCATATCTATCAATTTTGGCAACACCTTTGCCATTCTTTTAGCTGTTGTAGACATGAACACTTTATAACCATGATTTAAAATAGCAATAGGCCTATATGAAGTTGGGTCTTATGGGCCTTTTCCATCTTTAAGTATTACAGCTACCACAGCTTTCTTCCTGGATGTTCATGCTTCCCCTCCTTTTAAAATACTGTTAAACAAAACCTTCCAGATCGTTATCACTTTCTTACCTCCTAGTTTCCAAACTTCCACAGGAATACCATCTATTCCTGGAGAATTTCTAGCAGATTGATTATACATCACCATTTTTATCTCATCTCCCCCTATCTTATCTGTTAATTGTTGAGCCTCATCTACCTCTAACCTTTGCTTGGCTAAGTCTTCCATAAATATTTCCATTTACACTTTTTCTTCTTTTCCTATTCCTCTGCTTTATACAAATTTTCATAAAATTTCTGGAATATCTCTAATGCCCATGCAAGATCTCTGGTTACTTTGGTTATAGGCTCCCTCAGTTTGCCAACAACCCTTTCTACTTTATTTTGCCTAATTCATTGTACTAAAAGTGTTTGTCCTCTGGAGTTAATATCAAAAAGCAACTGCTTAACAGCTATCTTTCTAAACTCATGCATATTATCCAGATATTCTGTTATTTTCTCTTTAGCACTCTGAATTTTCACCTCTTCTTTTTTGTGAGTTCCTCTTTATTCTGCAGTACTTTAACCCTTGATCTGATGTCAGTTTTCATTCATCCTCAACGTATGGGTTCAGGATGGTCATTTCACTAGCTTATGGCCTCTAATAAACTCACAAGCTCCTTCTCTACCCATAATGCACCATTCCTCACATTCCCAGATCTCGTTTGCCGCTTTAGTGTCTGGAAATGGTTGTCTTCTTTTCGCATAGAGAGATGTGTTTTTTATAAATCTACTGCAAATTTCCTTATGTCGTTCCTTCATAAAATTATTCTTATCTCCTTTTTTGAAGAGTTATTGGGGTTTCAATCTCCCAAATATATCTAAGACCATTCAAAAGGTCTAAATTGTCAGTGTCTTTCACAGAAAGGAAAGAGAGGGAGACTGATCAGAATGTTAATATGATCAGACCATCTTCAGAACAGTCATCCATGTGTCGGCTATACCTTTCATTTGTACAGATTTTTGCTGAGTGTCCTCACTTTTGCCTCATATTCTTGGTCCATTTTTCACAAAAATAGTGTTTTAGCCATGAGTGCCTGGAAAGCCTTTAGCCCTTGGCAAACGACCTGGGTCCACACAAATGAGATCCTCCAACAATTCTTCTCAATCTCTTTGCTTAAGAAGTCTGGACAAAAAAAAAAAATGGGGACACATTTACAAACTTAGGAAGTTGCTAGTTCAACAGAACCTACAGTAGTATTTCTTAAATTCAGTCTTTAATATGCCAGAAAACCACCATTCTCACCTGTCTTGGCGGATCCAAGCATTCAGACTCAAATACTGTGTCCCAAGATAAGAAGCAAGTTATCTTTTAAGTCTGTAAGAGCAATATTTAAATATCATCCCTATTTTGGTCCTTGTCCTACTTCCATACCTCTCAATTGACAGATTTTCACAGAATGTCCAGATTTTTAAAACATATTTTTGCCTGTTCCTTATAAAATTTGCAGTTTTCTGGATTTTTGTGGGAAATCAGTGAGGACTGAATTCACTATATAATGACATGCATTTGACTTTCTGACTTTATTTCCTTCAGAAAATGCATGGTAGCCTAATACCTTTTATTCTAGTGGCTTTCTGGGTTTGAATTTTGTTCCTATTTTTGGAGCTTTATCCCCCATTATTTTTTGCCTCTACAGATATTTTGTGCTAAGTGGTTAAGATGTATGCAAACTTCTGTTTATGCGTTTGAGTCCAAACTCCTCCTCATTGTATCAGCTCTGACAGTTGCTGCAGAGGTCCCAGCTCTTCTTCGGATCCATTGGGTTTCGGTCCTTCTAGGATCTGGTAGTTTGAAAACCTCTGGTGCTTTCTCCTTTCTGTTGTTTCTTATCAGATCATGGGTCTTTTGATCTGATAAATAGATAGAGCTATGATACCGGAGAGTACTGAAAAACTACCTCTCTACTGTCCAATTTTTGACAGAATAACCAGTTTTTCACCTCATATTTTTTGGTATGCCCATCATAACCTTGTGTTTTCTGGCAAATCATTGAGGACTGAAGCCATTATACAATGACAGTCATTTGACATGTAGGCTTCATGACCTTCACAAAATGCATTCTAACACAGCTTCTTTCTATACTACAGTAGCATTATTTTAAATGTGTGTTTATTTAAGGAACTTTGTCTGGACTTTTAATGTTTAGAGGTTGAGAACTATGGTGGGAGGTTTTCAGTTCCGGTCATTTTGAATCCAAAATGTTTTTGGAGCTGTCTTTGGATCCTGGTACCCCTTGAATTAGGCAGACACGGCTGATGCTGAGTCCGAGGGGTTGGGCGGTTCTCCTTTCATTGGATCCTGGACCTTTGAGTTTGATGAATGGAGTTTTTACTCCTGTTAAGGTCGGAAGCATTTCATCCAGCCACCTTAAATCCATGTTTTTATGACTTTCTTTAGTTCCTGGATTTCCCTTTTATCCAAGGGGGTTGGCCTTGCTGGATCTGACAGATTTGACTGTTACCTCTTCATCTGTATGCAACTATAAGTGGCAGCAGCTACAAAAGGAAAAGACGAGCAGAGCAGTGTTTCACTGCCTGTCCTGAGATAGCAGACAGATTTATGGGGTGTGTTTTATGCTTCGGCAATATTTACTCTTGGGTAGCTAAATTGTCTGACACACTGGCAGTGCTGTGAGGGGATCTGGTTGGGAAACTATCCAGGCCTTTGGCTAGTGTTGATCCCATTCAGGTTATATTAACTTCATCTATGAGCCTTGCCTCACACACTTCAATAGGTGCCTTTAAGATAGTGTGTTTAGATTTCTACACTCGAAGGCATGCCTGAATGCTTGTGTGTTTGTATTTCTTTAGAGCCTTTATCATCTTAGTTGTCAAGGATCTCTTTCAGTGGCCCTTTTAGTTTCCTTTACTCTCATGTTGAAACAGACAAAGCCCCCCCTTCCCTTTTTTTTGTCAACCTGTGTGATTGAGAAAGTCTTCAGGTTTTATTCTGGGACATTTATAGAGCTAGTTTCCCCTGACAGAGGAGAATGATAATAGCAGACTACGCCTTAGCCCACAGACCCGTGGTCTAGGGATTTCACACCTACACACCTTTTCAACGTTTTTAAAAAGAGGCCTGAGTCTCTAAATCTATGACAATTTGATGGTCACTTATCCTTCTATACAAGAGCCTGACTGAAAAAAAAAGACACTTGAGTTCAAAGAATTATTATCACAGGTTATGTATTCCATTTTTCCTACCTCTGTCTCTACCAGGTCAAATGAAAGAAGCAGTACTGATCAGTACAAAGGCTGCTAGGAAAGGAATTCATCTGAAAGGTCTCACCAGACTATTTGTAATCGGGAACTTTGGTTCCTGGGAATACACAGGACTAGAGACTAATTTTGGATCTCGTTTTTTTTTTTTTATCAAGTCAGTCTGTCATACTGTTTTCCATATGTTTACAATTCACTTAGTCTGCCCTTTCTGAACAAAGACTGTTGAGTGTGATCCATGGTACTTCAGGATGTGAGCTGTAACATAAAAGTGGGCAGACAAGCCAGGTGTGGACTTCAACTTCTGGCTAGAGACCATTTTTTTCTTCAGTTTGGAGTGCTTCCCCATGACTTATCTACAGCCCCAGGAGGCTCATCAAAATATGGTAGTTGTAACAGTTGACTTAAAAAAAAAAGGTTTTCTAGGTCCTTTCCATATCTAGACGATTAATTACAATCGACCCAGGCATTAAAATTAATAGGAACAGTGTTCGACGGAATTTCTGTGATAGTGTCCCTACCTTCTTTGAGAAGCAAAGTCAATTAACAAATAAGTCAGCGAAATGATTTGCAATGCCAAAAATTTACAATTGATTCTGCAAGCATTAAGATCATTGTTACTGGCAATGATCGTAGTTCCTTGAGCAAGATTCCACAAAGAATTCTTCAATGGATCATCTCAATGGCCAGTTCTTTCTTTCTTTCAGGGTATTAAAAAATAACCCAGGTATACAAACAATTCCTTCCTGGTTGATGTGGTTACAATTATTTCTACTAGGCTGTCCTTTCATGTTTCCTCGACAAAACCTTAGTGCCCAAGAATGCTTCCCACATTTGATGAGGTAATCCTTTTTTCTAGGGTTAACAACACAATCCACGTGTACTCAGTTAAGTCACTTTACATATCAGTGTCTTGGTAGTGAGAACGATACCTTTGGTGTTGCAAGCAATCTCAGACCCTCTGAACATTTGGCACGTCAGTAGTTCAGTACATCAACAAACTAGAGGGTACCAAACTTATCCCCTGTGTCAACTACCCTAATTGTGTGTGTGACAATGGACATCTTCCATTTGTTTTGTTTTTTTAGTTACAGTACACATTCTTGCAATATCAGACATACTGAGCAGGTCCCTCTTATTACTTCATGAGTGGTATTTTTACAACTATGTGATGGAAATGATTTTTTTTTCAATTCGTGGGACCAGTCTGGCTGTGATCTTCTTGTATCCCACCTGAACGGCAAGAGCAATAACTATTTGATAATGATCCTCCTACCGGGGGAATCACCGAGAGACTCTCTATTCATGACACCCCACCAGTCTTCTCAATACAGTCTTACAACTTCCTTAACTCCCAAATTCCTGTAGTAAAAAACTTGGTGGAATAACATGGTGATCCTCATTGGATCCTACTGACCTCTCAAACTGTGTTTTTCCTTTTTTTGGTCTATGGGCAAAGTTTTTCTCATTTGACCTCACCCACCATCACAAATATTGTTCCCCTTCATTTAGACCTGGTCCTTTTGTCTCCCCGTCAGACATGGTTCACCCGGATATCTTGAATATCCAACTCATTCTGTTTTTGGAATTTTAGTGAGCTTGTTTATGAAGGTGCTAGTTCAACAATTTCTAAAAGGACAAGTTGTAGCAATGTCTACTTTTAGGTAGGAGTTCAAAATTATTCCCTGGCATCCACCAACTGTGAAAATTATTTTTATTGTTTCTAGAAGGTATCCATTTGCTGAGGTTTCCCTTATACAGATCCCATTACACCATTGGATTTAAACTTGTTAGTACAAACTTTGATATAAATTCCCTTTGATCCTGCATCTACAGGTGACTTAATAAAAGAAAAGAACTATTTTTCATACATCTTTACACATTTCCTTTTCGAAAGGGAGAGCACCACATTGGGAACAAACCTTTCTTTTCTGCCTAAGGTACTGCAAGATTTTATAAATAGGGGACAGTACATGCTGCGTTTATTAATTGTCCATAAACAGTTACATTCCTAACTACACAATACATAAGACATTAGAAAGTCTAATCAAACATTTGTTTTCATTGAACAGAATAAGTTTGGCTAATAGGTCACAAAGGTGGTCCTATACATCTTTCCTTACTAATGCCATTTAAGGTTCATGCAACCCGATCCGTGAATTTTCCAGTCCAGAATCTCTATGTTCGATATATGTACAGCTGTAACTTGGTCAAATCCTTAAACTTTCATCATTCATTACAGCTAGACTTAATATTCAGGAGCAGTTCAGCATTTGGCTCATTTGTACTCAGGAATATCATTCCTTGGAATCCACCCAAGGGTTCAGATAACTGATGATTCTGACCCATACATTGAGGATGGATGAAAATCGACAACTTCAGGTAAAGAAGTTATGTACTTATAACATTCCACCTGTGTGTTGTCCATTTTCATTCATCCTCAACTCCCCATCCACCAACCCCCATCCCTTTCTAATATCTGATTTTTAGTGCCTCATGGACACTATTGTTCTTTACATGAGCTCCAGATATGGCATTCCCCTCTATAGTTGTTCATATCTGGTTTCTGGAGGAATATGATTATTTTCTAGTTAAACTATGTCCTTTGTGCTGAAATTCATTTACAAGTTATTCCTTTATGATTTTCCAGTCAAGCTGCAAACAAGAGCTGAGGAATGTGAGGGTGGTGCATTATGGGTAGGGAAAGAGCTTGAGAGTTTGTTAGAGGCCATGAGCTAGTGAAACGCCCAAGTCGAATCCAAGGACTGGATCTGAACCCATATGTGGAGGATGAATGAAAATGGACAACACAGATGGAACAGTTTGGTAAGTACATAACTTTTTTTAGCCCCTCTAAATAATCCTTGTTACTTCTTTACTGTATCTCTTTTATCTCTACCCTGTTTTTAAACTCCACTTTCATTCTGTTCCACTCACTAACTGTAACTTCTGAATACATTTCTATCTTCCCTAATAACTCTTGAATAATTTCCACTACTCATTTTTAAATTTCTGTCTTTTTGGGAGCAAGGTGTATAAACACCATTGTGTCATTTTTACTTCATTATTCTACATTTTCATCTTAGTCGTTATTGGCGCATGATCTGAATTAGTTATTGGATGTGTGTGTTGAAGCTTTCAATTACATGCACATGTTCCTGTGAGATATAATTTCTGTCTAGTCTAGCCCAGATGTTCATCGTGTTTCACTGTTGCAGTCATTACAATTGGGTTATCCTGCTGGCAGGCTACCCGCAGTCAGCCTGAATTCCAAAGTCTAGGTCCGACGTCAGTTGCTGTCACCTCCTCCCTGACATCAGTGCACCAGGGGTATAAAAGATGCAGCTGATGCCATTTTCTTCAGTTTTTCTTGCTGCGCGCTGCCCGAAGCAAAAGCAGTTCGCAAGTGCCGGTCGGCCCACTCCTGAGATTTTCGTGTTCGAATTTCAGATCCGAAGTCTTCATTAAAAGCTAAGCACCCTGTTGGGGAAACTTTTTTCTTGCTCCAGACCGATGTCAGAAAAAGTTAATAATTGTATTTCTTGCGGGAAGCAAATACCTCATAAGGACTTCCATTCTTACTGTGTTCCTTGCCTAGGCCCTGATCACGACGTTGCTAATTGTCGGTTTTGTGCTAGATTTAACCAACGCACTATTAAGCGTCGGTACGATTTTGCATTTCACTATTTTGGCAGAAGATTTAATTACGCAATGTCGTCGGATAGCCATCCGACTACCGCAATTCAAAAGATACATTGTAAAAAATTATACATTGGAGAATAATCTATAATTTGTCTCTGAGTCCCTACTACTGAATTCATGTCTTCCATACTAAATAGAAATCTGTCCTCATTTTTTATATTTTCACTTCTAGGCCCTCCAGATATATCCTCCCTGTTGTAAATCAAGTTCTGGTCTACAAGTAATTTTCCCTGCTGAAAGCTGATTATTTCTCCTAAACTTTTCTTAAACTCTGTAATAGCAGCTTCCTAAATGTATGCCAGTGTAATCTTCCTCTCTTGCCAGAAGCCCCTAATAGAAAAAGAACCCTCATCCATCTTCATATGTAACTGAATAAACTACTTGAAATTTCAACAAAGTGTCCTTATTCCTGCTACAGGGAGGTCATCAGAGAGAAAGTCTCCTAGATCTGCTAGTGCTCTGTTTTTTACTCATATCTTATCAGACCCATTACTGAATATAATGTATATTTTGGCATGTATTTATCTAATCATCTCACACAACTTGAGGGACCTCACAGATTCATAACTAAAAGGATCATGGCCTCAAAAACCTTAGCTATCAGGAGAGACTGACAATCCTTTATCTGTACTCAGTCTCTTAAAAACTCCTCCATGGAGAGCTGTGCTTAGTCTTTAAAGCCATAAAAGATCCAACCATATTTAACCTCCTGTTCTTTCACAGAACTAATGGCACTTTAAATACTTGGTTAAAGGAAATAAACCTTCAGCAGCAGAAAAATAAGGCATGTTGGCTTGATAGATTCATATCCCAAAGTATCCCTCATCAAGGTAAGCATAGGTAACTGGGTGAGCAGCCTCAAAGTCTCCCCCAGACTAGCTTGTCTTGACATCCTTGAAGCTAGAGGGAAGTTTGAGCAGTTTTTTTTGTTTTGTTTTTTGGCTAGGCTAGAAATAGTCTGCAGACTGATTGTCTAGTACTTACCTATGAATCCCCATTTGGGATGTACCTCACGGCCATTTGGGATGTACCTCACAAGACACTTCCAACAGCTGGAAAGACCACAAAAGCACATCACCAAGAGGATTACTAGCCTCAAACATATGTCTTATGCAGCCCGACTGAAAAAACTCTGGCTGTACTCAGTGGCATATCGCTTACTCAGAGGTGATCTCTGCCTGACTTACAAAGCCATGTCCAACTCAGAATTGATGGACATGCTCCACCTAAAGAAATCCAAGTCAATGCGAGCCACGCGCTCTAGTGAGCTAAACCTCACCACAACAATAAATAGAACATGCTGGAGGGATAGATTCCTGTCACAGAGACTCCCCATGCTTTGGAACAAAATTCCTAACTACATTAGGCAGAGCCCCTCACTAACACTCTTCAAGAGAAGCCTTGACGAGTGGATGGGTAACAGAAAATACACCCCTGGGATCACTTCATTGGCTCTGCTTGACAGAGGCTCAGTTAATTAATCAGTGGGGCGGCAAAAGCCAACACCCTCTGGCTAGGCTTATAAATGCCCTCAGGCAGATAGCCTAGTACCTACCTATGAATCTATGAACATATTTAGATTTGTACCAGTAAGCTGGCCTGCATTTAAAAGGAATCTTTCTGTAATTCGTAAGACACTTTCATCTCTAGCACTGCATCTTTAGCAAGAGTTACAGCAGCAGCTCTCATTAGAAGCACATTTTGTCCCCTTGAGAGTGCTAGATCAGTGACGTGGTCTATGTTGTTTTTCTGTTATCTCCAATCTGGTTTTGATACCACTGAATATGGGGAGATGACATAATACCTTCACCCTTACTGTGCCTTCTCAGGCACACTTCTCAACTGATTTGCCTATTATCTCTTGGGTAATCTCAGAGGGTGGTTTTGTGTATGGATTCATACTTGAAAAACTTCCTGGTATGCCAGGTGTACCAAATTTCTATCTTCACTCAAGTTCTGTTTGCTGTGTATATGCTCCCATCAGGAGATATCAGTAAGATGAGAGATGTAAGATAATACTGCTAAGCTGACAATATTCATCTTTTTTTGACCCCCCCACCCCCGACTGAAGCATATGACAACTCTTAAGGAGTGCATGGAATTTATCCTTAAGTAGATGAGTGCTAACTATTTAAAAGTAAATACCATCAAGAGCAAGGCAATGATATCAAATGCATCTGTAAATTTCTTCACAGCTCCTTAACTTCCCTGACTTTTAATGTTGGGAATTGGTATGAGTTTGTATTCATGGGGCAAAAACTCATTGTTTTTCTAGAAGACATGCTGACATGTAAGCACTAGATGACAGAGGATGTAAAAACATATCAGTGTAACCTCCAGAACATTTACAGGGTCAATTACCTGACTCCATCAGAGGACCTTGCAGAAAGTGATCATGTTGTGGTCTTTTGTCACTTGGACCAATTCAGTGCCAAAAAAAAAAAATAGTTTCTTATCACAGAACAAGCTTCCTTTTAAATTTACATTGCTTTTATACAATTTCCTCAAAGCTATTGCCCTGTACTTAGTAACAGACTGCAAATAAGAACATTTTGCAATGAATGCAAAAATTTCACAAGTGCTTCTTATCTTCTTCTTCTTCTTTCGACTGCTGCTGTCAGGGTCGCCACAGCAGATCAACTGTTTCCATTTCTTCCTGTCCTCTGCATCTTGCTCTGTCACACCAACCACCTGCATGTCCTCTCTCACCACATCCATAAACCTTATCTTAGGCCTTCCTCTTTTCCTGTTACCTGGCAGCTTCATCCTTAGCATCTTTTTCCCAATATACTCTGCATCCCTCTTCAGCACATGTCCAAACCAACATAATCTTGCCTCTCTGGCTTTGTCTCCAAACCTTCCAACCTGGGCTGACTCTCTAATATACTTATTCCTAATCCTGTCCATCCTCGTCACACCCAGTGCAAATCTTAACATCTTCAACTCTGCCACATCAAGCTCTGACTCCTGCCTTTTTGTCAGTGCCACTGTGTCCAACCCATATAACATAGCTGTTCTCACTACCCTCTTGTAGACATTCCCTTTCACTCTTACTGGTACTCGTCTGTCACAAATCACTCCTGACACTCTTTTTCCACCCTCTCCATCCTGCCTGTACTCTCTTCTTCACCTCACTTCCACACTCATCATTACTCTGAAATGTTGATCCCAAGTATTTAAACTCATCCACCTTCACCACCTCTACTCCCTGCATCCTCACCATTCCTCTATCCTCCCTCTCATTCATACACATATATTCTATCTTAGTCCTTCTGATCTTCTTTCTTCTTCTCTCTAGAGCATATCTCCACCTCTCCAGGGTCTCCTCCACCTGTTCCCTACTCTCACTACAGATCACAATGTCATCTGCAAACATCATAGTACACGGGGCCTCCTGTCTGATCTCGTCTGTCAACCTGTCCATCACCATTACAAATAAGAAAGGGCTCAGAGCTGAACCTTGATGTAATCCCACCTTCACCTTAAACGCATCTGTCACTCCCACCGCAGACCTCGCCACTGTCACAGTACCCTCGAACATATCCTGTACCACTCTTACATACTTCTCTGACACTTCCGACTTCTTCATACAGTACCACAACTCCTCTCTAGGCACCCTGTCATATGCTTTCTCTAAATCCACAAAGACACAATGCAACTCCTTCTGACATTCTCTGTACTTCTCCATCAACACTCTCAAAGCAAACATCGCATTTGTAGTGCTCTTTCCTGCATGAAACCATACTGCTGATCACTAATCATCACCTCCCTTCTTAACCTAGCTTCCACTACTCTTTCCCATAACTTCATGCTGTGACTGATCAGTTTAATCCCTCTGTAGTTACTACAGCTCTGCACATCACCCTTATTCTTAAAAATCGGTACCAAAACACTTTTTCTCCATTCCTCAGGCATCCTCTCACTTTCCAAGATTTCATTAAACAATCTAATGCTGTGACTGAAAGAGAATCTGTTAAAATAGCACCAGCAACATGGAACAATTTCCCTGGCAAAATTAGAGATATTATCTGCTAAAAACCAACCTGCTTAATTCAAAGTCTATGGCACTTTGAGATTTTTTTTAACCAAAATGTGTCGCAAGAACTTTTTGATATGCAAGTGACCTTTTAGTGATAGCTGTATAATGATTTTGTACATATGTACATACTTGCATGCTCTCATAACTCAAAACTGGGTCACTCCTCTTTGGCATTTACCTCTCAGAGGTCAAACCTACTATTAAGGGTTTATGGTTGACTACATTTGCAGATGACTGTAAGCTTGATGCCATCTTATAGTAGTGTAGCTAGGGCAGGGCAAGAGGGTTAACTGCACTCGGCAGAGAGTGTTGGGGGGGCACAACCAGACAATCCCGATCTTTCATTAATGTAATACAGGCTTTTAAAAGTCAGTATTGCATTTGCAATCAAATCTGAGTGTTGTAGCACTCCATGTGTGGTCTAAACTGTATCAACTGCTTGCTACACTATAGCAAGCAGTTTGCTACAGTTTAAAAGTGAAAATAAGAACCAAAACTTTTTTGTTTTAACTAAAACCTACATGAGTGCCATAGCACTCTATCTAGGCAGGGTACAAACTGTAGCAACTGTTAACTACATTTGTAGCAAAAAGTTTGCTACAGTTTTAAAAAATAGTGAGGGTTGGTTGGGGGTAAGGCCCAGAAATGGGACCTGAACATCTGGAGCAAGAGGGAGGGAGGCATGTCATGGATCTGACCACATGACTGTGCCAGTAGAAGGAGCATCTTTTTTTGTGTGCTGGTCAGTGTAAGAGCTGGGGTGTGGGGAGTAGATCTAACTGTAATAAGCTGATTGTTTACAACGCATGGCTCAACTTATTGCATTTTTTTGCTCTTCATTTGAAAAGTGGGAGGGATGGGCCACTGCTTCACAGTACCAGCCCAGGGCACTGGTTGAACCAACTGTGGTTCGACCATCGTACACTCCCCAGAGGACATCAAGATCCTCCAAGAGAGTCTTTCCTAATCCAATAGTTGATGCCAAAACCATGGACTAAAACTTTATGCCAAGAAATGTATAATATCCTTTGTCAAGTAAGAAATCCCTTGTAACTATCACACTGACAACAACACTCCTGACAACTGATCCTGTATTGAGGGACGTGGAAACCTATGTAGACAATGAACTGAACTTTGATTACCATATGTCTACTATTGTAAGAAAGTGCCTTTTCATTGCACAGCTTATTACTAAGAGTGTAGCATCCACATTCAGAGATGTGATTATTCAGTTATAATCCACACTCACAGGCCAATCATTGAGTATAATGCCTCCTTCCATATGTACCTGTTTAAACATTTGACACAACTTGAATGCCTGCAATGTTTCTTACCAAGAAAATCAAGGTTGTAAATCATAAAACCTATGCAGACCATATCAAAGCCTTGTTCCTCTTCTCGGTGACATACAGGCTACTGAATGGCGAATTCTACCTTGTGTACAGAGCCTCAACAGACCCTATACTGTCAGACCATCTGCACATTTGCAAGTCCAAAGGGGGCATAATCACCTGTTCAAGAGACTGATATTTGTTTCGCAATATAAATGGAACATTTTAATGGATATATATGTATCACAGAGAATACAACTTCTTTAGAATTGTCTTCTGCTCCATTTAAAACAAAGTACTTCTCTTATACTATTCAAGTGTAATGTGGACAAATGAATGGGTAACTGCAGATTCACCCCTGGTCTGGCACTCTTGTCCATCATGGATAGTGGCTACAAGTAAATGTTCTGCTTGTGTCTGTGTTAGTCATACTTAAAGTGTAAGTGCTAAAAACCTCATGGGATGTATGGTAAGGTTGCTAAAGGTCCTCCTAGATCAATAGCCTAATAAGCACATATGAACCTATAGATATATGTGTTTGTGTGTGTGTGTGTGTGTGTGTGTGTGTGTGTGTGTGTGTTAGCATAGCCGGCTTTAGGCACCAGCAAACCCTGCGGTCGCTGGGGGCCCCCTGTTCCTGAGGGACCCCCAACCACAGCAAGTTATCTTATCTTGATATTTTGTAGCATGTTTGTCAAACTAACAAAAGCTAGCACAGTAATCTTGTATACCTAATAAACCAGGTGTGTAACAGTAACATTTATATCTCCCTTAAATTTCAAAAATATTTCTGGTTATTTTAACAGTGTTATATCAAGTAACAAGCTTCACAATGCCATTAAACATTTTACCACTGACACAGTGCCCTAGCCTAGTTAAACTCTGCTGGTGGACATTCTGTCCACTAAAACTAACACCGTAGCCAGCTTTACGTATCTGCAATACCCATGGTTGCAGAGGCCCCTTAATCATCCTTAACTATGTGGAACCTCACAAAAGGTGCTGCTGGGTGTGGGAAAATGGGAAGAAAAATGTACTAATTTTCTGATTCTGCTCATTAACCTAAACAGAGCTCTGATATGACCCTGTTAGTATAAAGCTGATAATTTACATGAATAAGGTAAGCACTACATACCAGCAGCCCAAAGTGACCAAACTCTGTGCTTACCTGAGATTTTTATGAAAATCTGAAACTCCCAGTGTTCGGGGATGGTTTTCTCTTTTAGGTAGTTTTTAAATGCTGGTAGGACACCAATTGCTATAACTCTCAACTCCATTGCTGAAGAGATCTACTCAGTGCCAAAAATAGTAGCAGAATAAAGGCTCGAAATCAGGAAGACATTTGAAATGTTGCTCTAATTCAATTAAAAATTTATAGAATAACATCTTTTGCATCAACATGCATTTGTGGACAATAAGATGTATAAAACTCTAATGTCTAGATTTATTGACTGTCTGCAATCCTGAAGAATATACCAGCAAATCAAACTTTTTACAAACTACAGAGCAAACTCATGAGGCAAAATCAGGGAAGGTCTCTGAAATCAGGGGTAGTGACAGGTATGCACTACTCCTCAATGAGGTAAATAAATTGACTTACTCCTGCTGCTGTATGACAACTACTAAGTAACAGTCACTGATTGCTTGTGGCACTGCCAGTGGTGCAAAATGTTTTACTATTTCCTGAAATAAGTAAAAAAACTAGTATTTCTGTGGATTACACGTGTGTAAAAAAAAAATCACAGATTTTTATCTGCGTACACATCCAGTAGTGCTGAGACACATACATTATTTTCTCGGTATCAGTAAAAAATGCAGCTAACAATTTATTACATTTCAAAAGTAAGGAATAAAATATATCACAGAATATTCACAAATACATTTTCTGTGATTCTGATGTCCCCCACTGCCTAGACTATATAAATAGATATAGCAAGACCCACCCCTTAATCATCTTTGACTCTTTGAGGGTCCCACAAAAGTTGTTGCTGCCTGGGGAAAAATGAGAAGAAAAAAGTATTCATTTTCTGATTACACTGTCTAACCTAAGCAGGGCTGTGATATGACCCTGTTTGTATAAAGCTGATAACTGCCACTGCTTTCAGCTGTACCCATCCTAAAACCAGCCCTGCTGAGATGTTTGTACGGAAAGTTGCTATATGTTATGTGGAGAATGTAGGGGATTCTGTGGTTATTACCTATTTAATTTTCATAGCAGTCAAACCTTAGGAGGTCATTATAGCTTGTTTTTGGGCTGGGGACAGTGTGGTCATTGTTTATTTTACTTTTCTCACAAACCTTAGAAGTGTATAAAGAAGTTTACTATAGCTTGTGTTGGGCAGTGTACTGTCTGGAAAAAACAAAGTAGAATATATTACTGTAATCATTATGTTTTCACTAATAATCACACATCAGGCACATGTACAGGTGGCTGCCTTTGGGGTTTAGGGGTGAGGAGGCATGCTGTCTAGATGTATGTCAGTAGTCATTTAAAATTGGTGACTGTGGCAGTTTGAACCTCTGCTTTCATCCCAGTCTAACACGAGAGAGATACATAGGCAGTGACTACCTTTTTTGAGCGGTTACGGAGGCAGGCAGTATTCCCAGCTAGGACGTGTGTATCCTCACAACTGTCTTGTTAGTTTATTGTGAGCTACTATTTTGACAGTTCTTAACATTAAGCCTTGACTTGGGCACATCTTAGATCTTCCTTGAAAGAAATAAAAATATGACTGAAATTCTTTTTACAGTTGCGATTTTTCTTTAGGCCACCATTGGATTAAAATGTTGGGAAAATGCTCTAAAATGCATCCCAGAGCTTCTAGAATCCCCATAGCTTCTGGAGGCACCAGCTTAATTGAGTTATTTCCTAAATTGTTATCACTGTGCTGCCTTGGTCTGGAAAGGTGTGTTGAAAGGATGCAAGGAAAAGTAAAACTGAACAGCAGCACTGAATTTCTTCCCTTAATCATAATTTCTGTTCAAGCCATCACTGGATGAAAAGGTTGTGGAAAAAGAAAGAAATTAAATTGTGCATCATTGCATATAGGAAGTTATGGCTTCTCAAAAAAGTTGAAGTGTAAGGCAAAATATGAGAAAAGGAAAAAAAACGTAATGCACACGGTATGGGGAGCACTGAAGGATATGTGTGTGCATGTGGGGGAGTTGAAACAGTAGGCAGTGCCTAGGGTACTATTTTACCTAATTCCACCCTATACATAGAGTTTTGTAATGTATCATTGTTGCAACTAAGTGTCAGTAACTGTGAATGTCCCTTTGTGAGATGGGTCACATAGTGTAATGTAATAACATTGTAGCTACAGGTCAGTCTGTATGTGCTACTCCTAAAAGTTTGCAGCATGAACTAAAAGGTCGCTTCGGAGGAGTGGCAGTGACAGGGTGATACTTAGACAGAAAGTACCTAGGGGCCCCCAAATTGATATTTGCTTGGGGCCCCCAAAATGCTAACACCAGCTGTGTGTGTGTGTGTGTGTGTGTGTGTGTGTGTGTGTGTGTGTGTGTGTGTGTGTGTGTATATATATATATATATATATATATATATATATATATATTTATATGGACACACACACACACACACACACACACATATATATATTATTAGTTCATCTAGATTGTATTCTGTTCTACTGACCTATATTACATTTCCTATGCTGTGTAAATTATTGCAAAATCAATGTATATAATTCTTGTAAACTGTATTGCTTTGTT